>NC_086373.1:53014737-53368792 GCF_036588685.1 Mytilus trossulus
TGATTAGTCTTGTGTAGACTAAACGCAGGTCTGGCGTATTAAATTATGAGCCTGGTACCTTTGATTACTAATTTTACTGTTTTGTCTTACTTTGGTACATGCACTTATACATCCCGTCATTGTGCTATTATGGTTTTGTTTTGTATTCTTATCTTTCGTTTTTGGTAATAATATTTGTCTTAGTTTTTGACAAATTTGATTGTTTTTTATAGTAATTAAGATTACACTTTGTTGACAGCTGTACCCCTATTTTGACATTTTTACCTTTTATGTCTGTTAGTTTTGCCAAACACACTGTTGTCAATGCAATGGTATTTTATACGAATGTCATACAAGTGAGAGTACCAAGTCATGAATAGGATAGTTGCTACCCATTCGATTAATGTGTTTAAGCCTTTGATTTTGCCATTTGATTACGGACCCCGTTTTGAAATTCCCCCGGAGTTCAGTAATGTGGTTATTGTACTTGTTTTAAGTAATAGCTGCAGGAAGAAGTTCAACAAAGTCTTTCTCTTAAATCTTTAGTATTGTATCAGGTAGGTGTTCACCTAAATTACTCAGTTTAAGAAATGTTGTGCAAGAAAAGACGTAAAGAAAATGGTAATGAAATAGTCCAGCCGATTTCATGCAACACTCGGGCAATTGGTTCAGCTTACGTATAAGTTATCTAACCTACTACTATTTTATAATATAGGTATATGTTAATGATGTGCTCAAGCCATTTCCTCGTATCACAAAATTTGTTCTTGTAGAATCAAGCAATATTGCAACATGGAAGATGAGCTTCTCATAAACTCGAGCTTTATAAACTATTGACATGTATTGAAATTGCAAAGCTGACCAGAACACAACAGAAATTGATTTTCGCAACTGTATATCATTGTACGACCTTCAACAATGAACAAAGCATATACTGTAGTATATTATGCTATAAAAGGTACGGACACCAAAACAGTAAAAGAAAATCTAAACAAGAACCAAATTGTTTGATCTATAACAGCGATGTAAAAACCAACGACAACAAATGTGTGTTAGGCTATTTACTTGGGAAGGAAATATAAAGAAAGAAGAAGGGTAAAATTGTTTGGCTTTATAAATATTTTGATATGAGCGTCACTGATGAGTCTTGTGTAGACGAAACGCGCGTCTGGCGTACTAAATTATAATCATGGTACCTTTGATAATTATTTAGCTTAGTGTAGCGTTAATTTCTCTATATTATAGAATTTGTCATTGTTTAGGGGCCAGCTCAGCTCGACTCCGGGTGGGGCATTTTCTTGCTGCGTTGATGAACCATCGATGGATACAAAATGTTTCTGCTCTTTAATTGGGTTGTTGCTTCTTTGACACATTACCTGTTTCCATTCTGAATTCTATTGTGAGTGCTCGGCTCTCTTCTAACCTGGAACATATCTATATATATATCGATGCATTGCTATTTTTATCAGTAAAGTAAAAAACGTGCAAATAAAGATATTTTATTTTGGTATGGTTTTATTCATGTACAACAAGATTAATTAACAATAATCATATAAATATATAATATTTGTATACATATAAGTAGAGCAGAGTATACAATTTGCCATAATATTTGCAGATATGTACATTGGCATTAAAATCTATCACTTCGTACTAAACCTATACAGTGTTTATACTTCTACATCACGTATAGAATACAACATTTTCAAATGTCAATTGTCGATATATAATTCCTCATTTCAACAACTGAAGTTGCTATTTATCAGACATTACATTGTAATGAATTCACTAATACTGATTGTGTAATTGATTGTCAATTGTAATATTTATTTTGATGATGATATAAGTTAATGACATTATTATGAATTAACATTTGGGAATATTTAAAGGTATGGTTACCACATACTGAGACTTGTAGTTTGCTTTTAATTGGCAATTGGCACTGAAATAATTGTGCTTAGACAAAAGAAATAACTATAGTTCATTTTTTGCTGCTTATTGATTAACATGACATAATTTTTAACGAAGAACGGATTACAAATTGTAACATAATCAAGAAAACTTAAGGTTCATCACGTTCACGTCAGTTGCATTCAACTGATTTTGGCTGTGTATTTGTATTTCATATTTTTGGTTCTTCGTAGGAAGATTACATCAAAAATGGAATATACTTGATAAAGTTTATTCTAAAAAGAAATGCTTATCAAATAAGTATCGGTATAATATAAAAAGAAGATGTGGTATTATTGCCAATGTATACTGAAAACGCACCCACCACAGGAATGGCAACGTTTAGAAGTAGTGTTGCCACTTACTGCATGGTGACATACCAGTACAGTTTTGGCTTGCAAGTACAATTAATAATTTTTAGAGAAAAAAAATCATGAAATGTAATCAAAAGTGCAGAAATCTTTTAATTGCTTACCAAATTCTAATAAAATAAATGAGGTCGATTACGTAACCTGATGGCAAGTTTCAATCGATATTGCACTATTGCTTCACGCTAAATTGTGGAGCTATTCTACTACGAATAAATAGTATGTTGCATAATAAGCTTCATATTTCGCGGCGGGAAAAATGTAAACCTCTGTCAATATTTAAGTAAAACAAAAATACGTATATTTTAAAATGTTGTAAGTTGCTGTGCATGTTGTAGGATGCCATTTTTATTTTTACTTCAATCTTTACCTTAGCATTTTCGTTCTTATATGACTTTTGGACAATAAACATAGCAGTTCAGATATCGTTAATCGTCAATCAGTAATAGAAACTGATGACATGTAGTGACTGTGATATTGTAAATTGTTTTTCTGGTCGTAAATTTATAAAATCTGTAATCTAAAAGCTAAATGTTAATGTCAAATAAATTCAATTTGCTACAAATTAAAAAATGGGACTCCGCCATTTTGTCATCAGTCAAATATTTCTTCTTCATCAGAATGCCTATATATATTGAGACTAAGAGAAAGTATTTAAAAATGAAATTATTGTAGAATAAATCGTAATGGAAATGAACCACTTTCATTGAAGAGTGTTTACGATCAGGTGAATATAGGGATGAAATTGTTTATTATTGAAAACAACCAATCAAATTTGACCAATTCTTCAGTTTGCGAGGACTACGTCGATGTTTTACAGAGGACAATAAATGCATATTTCCCTTTTAGAAAATCCTTACCAAATGCATTTAAGACTATTTTAAAAGTGTTCACGAGTCATTTATAATATATATATATATAATGCTACATTAACCAAATCTAAGACTGGACATCTCTCATTTGCACAGACACCTCTTTAACTGCAGGAGCTGAACTTTTACGCAACGATTTGTTGTGTGTAGAGTTATGATGGGTATCCGAGTTAGTCCTGCTGCTGAACATATCTCGATTCCGTTTAAAAAAGATACACACTTTCCTGCATAGTTCTTTCTTAAACGTATCCCAAAATTTCTCACTGAACCAACAATAAAGAATAAAGTTCAGCGCAGATTTGAACGCTAACAAAAATATAGTTATATCACGGCCCGTGTTGATGGCATGGAAGGTTAAACCTGCCATGCTGTAACGTTTGATACTCTGGTAAGCTGAAATGCTGACGTATGGTGCTTGACAAATAAAGAACACTATAACTATACTGATCAACATGAGAGTTACACGTCTTTGTTCTCTTCCTAGAACATTAGAAAGGTTACAATCGTTTCCTAATGTATCCATAAGGTAATGAGTAGATTTTCTAATTTCCAGAATCAGTCTCATATTTAAATACACTAGTGCCAAAAATGGAACTGTAGCACACAAGATACAGTCAAACACCCAAGCATACACTATTTTGTAGTTAGTGTTTTTGCCAAGTCGAGTCCAATCAATATACTTTTTATCTATGCAATCATATTCAGACCAGCCCGTTTTTATACTGTATTCGAAGAAATTCGGAATTCTGCATGCAAAAGAAATAATGAAGACAGCAGCATTGATTATAACGGCTCGTCTTACTGTACATATTACATTAGCTCTGAGTGAGTGACATATAGCTATGTATCGTTCTATCGCAAGCATCACAGTAATCCAAATAGAAGCCATTAGGAATGTATCGATAAATATTTGCGCGTATCTATAATAAATATCGAAAGTTAAATAGTCCGAAACTTCCGTTTCTAGCCATTTTGTAGACAGTAAAATAAGAAAGCCCAAATCTGCCACTGAAAGTGATATGAGATAACAATTTGTCGATGTGCACATGTGTTTCCGACTTAGAACGATAATGGTCAAGATGATACCCAAAATAGCAGGGACCAGTATTACGAGAAATAATGTCCGGATGACTACACTGTTATTATATTCCAGTAATGTTGAGTTACTGTATATCTTCGATTCATTTCCAAGTGTACACGGTCGTATCGGTGGCTCACCACATATATCGTAGACATGAGTGGAGTTTATGACGACATAGCATGGATTATTGGTCCCATTGAAAAATCCGTAATCTTCGCTGAAATTCATTATTTTCAGGTTCCAGTCTTTAACTCATTCTTTAATGACAAGTCTGAAATATAAAACAAATACTCATTTTAAGATCAGTCCTTAATATAGTTTGAGTTGATATTATTTAGTTTACCAATAAACAAAAATCCGAACGATGTCCCTTCAGTTGAAAAAAAATGATAATTATGCTGCCAGAAGAAAACGTTCTATAAACTGCATTACAAAATACGTAATTAAAAGCTAAAGATAAAGCTGATGGGTGAAATTTCGATCAACAGATAAAACGAATTTTTTGCAGGGGTATACATTTTTCAACAGTCACAATTGATGCAAGGGACTTAACATAAAAAGAGCATGCATAACATTTTACGTCCAAGTTATGACCAGATTTGGCTGCATACACATAGTAAAAAATCGTTCTGTAAGCCGGATTCGTATTTTTTTACGAAAACATTTAGGATAGACACACCATATTATAACCAGTCATATTATACCAGTCACTCTATTCCAAGAGGAAGCCATTTTGACCGGGTTATTTTCCCCATTTTTTATGATGCTAAAACTTTGATAATCTAAAGTGAGATGCATGTTTTTTGCTAGATTAACGTCAAGAAACCCTACGTTATGTTGTACATGTAATCCAGGAACAGTCAACAACTAGTGCTTCATAATTCAATTCCTTTGGAGACACGAGGTGAAGATACATAATTATTTGTATGTCATATATTTGGTTATATACATGTAGCTGCTAGTTTATAAATACCTCTGTAGCTTTCTACATTTAAAGTTTTTAACATTGTAAACAGAGATTAACCTTTAAGAAAGCAACACCAGCTGCGGTTATATTGTTTTAAGATTATTATTTTTTAAACGTTAATCTATCAAGCAATTTGAAATAATAAACCAGCAACCCTTTTATGAGTAAGCGGTTTTGCTTTAAACAACAGTTGAAAAATAGACAAAAAACTTGGTATTCCTATTAACTTTTACATTAATATATCATGTAAATAAAGATAAACTAATATTTACTTACTTATCAGTATTTTATTCGGTTGTGTTGGCGAGGGAGGTAGGATATCACTAACTTCCCATTATATATAATATACTGAATGAGGTGGTTCTAAGAAGTGAACCCTTCCAAAATACATTTGTAGTCTAACTTATAATGAGTAAATCGTTCTATGACTACAATGATATACATATATAAGATAATTTGAATGGTGGTTCTACAATTTTTTTGTTTAAATCCCGACTAAAATTAGACCAATTTCATCGTTATGAAACTCAGTATTTATAATACTACATGTATTTATAGTCAAGTGGCTCTTGAATGGTTATTTCGATAACATTTAAAATGAATTTTGACCTGCATTTCCTAGTAGGAAGTATAGTTGTAAAGTTAGAAAACTATCATCGGGATTTTTTTAACTGACATATTATGAGTAAGATTTCAGTTGTATGAAAAATAATGTAAAAAATAAAATTACAAATCTAAAAGGTGAACGAAGATTATCTATCACAATGAAACGTTTGAATCGGTCGAGTAGACCAACAAACTAGGTACTATATACATTTTACTTTTCTTCCATTTCGGAATGCATAAACTAGAAAGAGACAAACAACAGTCCATAAGAACTATTTTGTTTTCTATAAGAATAATTGAATTGTTCATTCCGATATTGCAAACAATTTTATGATCAACAAACTTAGATATATTTTTGTGATAAAAACGCTCACTGGTGTGTACATTTGCCGTTCTCTCAACCCACACAAAGTCCAAAAGCCATTCATACTAAATTTGATTTCATTTATTTATATGTGTTTAAAGCCACATCTAACACTATGGTGCTATCCCATGGAGGTAATTTTTTAGAGAGAGATAGCCGGAAGATTTGAGTCGAACCACGTACCGTATTCGAGCTCACACACCTAGTGTTGACAGGTCAGTGATACGGTAGTTTAGCTTAAATTAGAGAGCTTATGGTAAATTATAGAAAGTATTCGAAAAAAGATACTGTGTGTAACAGTACTTTAGCTTTTATACCTAAATAATCAGGCACTATACTTCTTTTATATACTAGGTTTTTTTTATATATTATATACTAGCGTCGTCAATAACCTTTTAAAAAAGAATGATTCATAGACAACTCTTTCCTTTGTATGCTTAGTTAATTATATTTACTTACAATATAATTTGAATGCCGTCTTTATCAAACCATCATGCATTATTGAGCTATTGTTTCATATGCAGTCAATCAAATTTTATTTTCATTTAATATCAATGTTCCATTCAAACAGGCTTTGTTCTCACAGAATTATAAATCATAATTTCTTATATTATACTGTTAGGATTGGCAGTCTGGTTGAAACACCTGATGCCGTAACGATTAGTTTGGTTCGAAAACTACAGAGGAGTAGACTTTGGAAACATTAACAGATTTACCGTTGGGATCAGTTTTAAATCAGTCAGAAACTAGCTGTCAAGACTTCTGTCAACGAACAAGTCTTAGAACATTTAATCTGACACCTTTAGAACAGTTTCTGACAGAAGCGGTCGCATCCATAAAATTTAAAGAGTTCTCAGGGACGACATCAAATGTTCAATGTAGGATAAAAAAAAATCACTTATTTTTAAACACTGACCCCCCCCCAAAAAAAAATCTCCCCAAACTATTTGAAAAATGTTTTTTTTTTATCCTACATTGATCTTTTGATGCCACCCTTACATAGAACAGTTTTGAGCATTTCTTACCTAGAACAAATTCTGACAGTTCAATGATGATGCAAGCATATATTTTGTCAGTTATATACATGTACCCTGGGACGGATTTTGGACAGTTCTACCCTAGAATGATTCTGGAAGTTCTGAAGTTAATATAAAATCAAGGCTCCAATTCGTCAAAATAAGATTTTACCAAAATATTTGTGAATTGTGGAGTTACTTAACCAATATTTTATTAAAACATCATGAAATAACATTAAAAATTATTCTGTAATGCCTATATAAGGCAGCATTACATTTCGCAATAGAATAACAAGAACGTTTCAAAATTGTGATAACTTGAAAGATATCTTATAGTTTGATGCAATTACACCTTAATCTTTATGATTGTAATTTATATTTTTTTGTTATTTCAAAGAATATGGAGGGTTTTCGTCAATTCAGATGCCATATTTGATATATATTTCACATGCATGTTATCGATACATGTACTTGTGCTCGAATCCAATCAACGAGATCGGTCAATTACTGTAAAATGTCATTACATAAGCAAATACAAACGACATTACAAGAACAAACATTTGATGGTATCTAACCTTTATAGAAATCAATTTACTGTAATAGTATATGTAGTCAAACCATTGTAGTACACATATAACTGATAAAGTGGTATTGGTATCTAACCTTTATAAAAATCAATTTACTTTAATAGTATATGTAGTCAAACCCTTGTAGTACACATATAACTGATAAAGTGGTATTCCTGTTCAATCTATCTATTAACAGGACAATAACTTTACTGATGGCATTTCATTTATCAATCTCCTTCCTACAAGGCACACATATCCTAGGTACAATGGTGTAATATACGGAAGCTGGATTTCTCTTAATAAATAATAAAGAGCATTTGATTGTCCAAAGCTCTAATGTAAGACATATAAATAAGATCTTAATTAAAAAGTGTCGACTTCAAGTGACAAATTGTAAATAATCGTAACTCTCTATTTAACAGTTGTTCAGAAAAAAGACACAATTGCATATCCCATAACACTATTTACAAAATAAGATCGATACTCATACCTTGCCTTTAACAAAAAAACAGCGAAAAGTTGAAGACCTTTATCTTATTAGTAAAGAGGTCGTTCACTTGGATCAAATATGAAATATAATTACCTCAATAATGAGATGCAATGAAACCTGAAAGACACAGTGGAACAATAATGAAGTGTCAGGAACAATTCCGTAAACTAATGGAATGGATTTTGGAGTCAAGTGTAGTAGGTTGGAATACGAACCATTTCTAAATTCCACTTTCCCAAATATTTGTTAATTACACTTACATTTGTATTATAAAATATTGTTAAGTGGCTGTGAACACTATGAGAATGCTCAAGTAGAACTCTGGAAAAAAAAATAATGTTCTTGTCCGGTTTTGTAAATGATCGGACTTTTTTTTAACTTATGATCAACTGAGTTTTTCAAGCAATAATTATATAAATAGTAAGGCGTTGTTATCCCCTTTATCAGTCCATTAGTGAATTGAGATGCAAGTACATAATTGAAATTAAAAGACGCAAAACCCTGTTCGTGGCATCTGTTTGGTATTGTAGAAAAATTAATTACATGCATGTCAAAAGTCAAACTTAAGTATTTCATTTTCCTGCTATTAGGTTAGCATTATTTTCGTTTATCCTATTCAGTTAAGGTAAAGTAAGTCAACTTTAATGAGCTTTGATTGGATATATGAGTTTTATATAAAAAAATAAAAAAAATAGTTATGAATAGCTACAGTACAATACAAAGTTTGAAACACACAAAAATATTTTTTTAAATAATCCGAAAAGCTTTCTAAATTGTCTTAGTATATATTTGTTTAGGGGCCAGCTGAAGGAAGCCTCCGGGTGCGGGAATTTCTCGCTACATTTAAGACCTGTTGGTGACCTTCTGTTGTTGTTTTTTTTTATGGTCGGGTTGTTGTCTATTTGACACATTCCCCATTTCCATTCTCAATTTTATTATCTTTTTTGGTTTAATGAAGGTGGCAATGGATACAATACGACAAAATATCAACAAGTACACATCCAATAGATTTAGTGAAAAGAAGTCATATAACAGCCTAAGAAAAACATGACATCGTTCAATTCCAATACATAAGTATCGACAGGTTGTAGGGTCGTAAGTTTTAATACTTATATAGCGACTCATATTAAGTTATGTTTTAATTTATTGAAATCAATAATGGTTCCGATAAAAAAAAAATATTCAACAGTCTTAATACAGAATTAAATTGATGACCTTTTTAATACGTGTATATAAAGACTCAATATGTATGGATCATATATAGGTTTCTTTGTAAGCTTTAAATTGCAACTCATTAATGGTAATTGCAGATTTGTGTTGCGCTTTCAAGATTTGGAAACAAACGGACGGACAGTATGATTCTTAAGATTACATGGGGTAAGATAAGATATTTTATTTTCCAAATGAGGTCCACTAGGCTGCAATATAATCTTTACAACGTACAGTCTGTTTTGTGATAAATATATATTAAAAAAAGTAGCCGTACTTCAGATATGCAACATGTACCAATAGACGATGCTTAAGGACTGGGAGCTTAAGAGCTCCAGCAAACCTCAGCGTGTATGATGCAGAGAAACTAGCATAAATGTTACACAAGTTCTGATATATAAAATCGTAATGTTTGTAAAAACTGTTATTTCGGATCGTGAAAGATCGTGTACAGCGTTGTTCTGATCATGAAAAGGACCTTGAAAGATCTGTTGCCGCTTATTTGTTATTTCAAAAAGTCCAGGAAAATCATCAAGCCTTTCTTTAAACAAGTGATGATTTATAATTGAGAGCTGTATTTCAATAGATTGAATTTACATAACTTATTCCGCTTCACTTTTGTTTGTGAATAGCTAGGTTGATGGTTCAATACCATCGGGTTGAGTTATTTGATATTAATACTCCACCGACTAGTTTTCATTTAACAATAAAAGTCCGTTGTCCATTCTGCATAAGTTTTATGTTATTTTTAAAGTTTAGATAGTCTCATCTGATTTCTATTAAGTTTAATGCATATATAGTAATATCTATAAAACAAAGATCCTTGCTGATTTTTTGCAAAAATGAAGAAAAAAAACATTAATAAAAAAAAGCAGAAAAACAACTGACATATTTCTGATCTGGCATAGGCATTCCTTAGCGAATGGAGGGTTTAATTTCGCTTTTTTTTCTAGCTAATACGACCATTTATATGACAGTTGTTATATATTGAAAATGGATCACCTACTCAAACAAAATGTTCAAGAACTTCTTTTTGAATTTTGTATCAAAGGTGTACTGTCTTGTCATTCAATAGCAATTCTATATTGTGAATCAATGTTTAAGTTTTTTCACCAAAATCCATATCATAAATTATTGTACAAGTTATAAGTGAATTTTTGTCAATTTCTGTACACCCTCTTTTTGTACAAATAACAATTTGTAAAAGGTCAAAATACAAATTATAATTTGTACAATAACAGTCTCCGGGACAAGTTTGCAATTCCGCTGAGTGCAAAAGTTGTCACCTTAATTTTTGGAGTTAAGTCAAAACAAAGTTGATAACTTGGTTGGTTTTGGTTCCCTGATATTTGTCCTAAAATTTTTTGGCTCTAGCACCACTGTTGAAAAAGTTATGCCCCTTTTTTCAACAATTTCCTCAGAGGAAAAGTACTTTTCCTCAAGGGAAATCAAATTTCCCTGAAGGAAAAAGATTTTTCCTCAAGGGAAATTGTTTTTTCCTCAAGGGAAAAAGATTTCCCTTAGGGAATTTGCTGCATAATTATTTCCTTTGAGGAAATTCTATTTCCTTAAAGGAAATTCTTTTTCCTTAGAGGAAATGCTTTTTCCTTTGAGGAAATTTGCAGCTTCAAATTTTCCTTCGAGGAAATACTTTTGCCTGTGAGGAAATTTGTAGCTTCACATTTTCCTTGGAGGAAATACTTTTTCCTGTGAGGAAATTTTTGACAAACACTTTTCCTTGGAGGAAAATTCAAGACAACAAATTTCCTCTAAGGAAATCATTGTTCTTCAAATTTCCTCTAAGGAAATTTCTGAACATCAAATTTCCCTTAAGGAAATGTTTTTCCTTATTTTTTACTTGTTTAACATTTCTTCACTACACCATGTATACAAACAGAATATAATTATTAAAAGACTGTATAATTGATGCAAATGATATTTAAAACTTTAATAAATGTTTGACTCAACTTTTTAATGACATTGAAAATAATACAGTCTGACTGTTTAGATCTAGGTATTGTTTATACTTTTTATATAAATTTAACTTTGATTTATAAATTTTTTGGAGCAAATGCTTCTGTTTTCTTTGTAATTGTTTCAATGCGATACATTAATAAGCAACCAATTTGAATGTCATTATATCATTTGTGGTGTTCTAAAGAATTTGTTTATATATTTGCAGATTAAATAATAAAATAAACACTTTTCGTGTTATTTTAAATTAGAATTTCTTCTGTTTCAGCTTGTGTACAGTTATTCAATCCACTATGTAAGAATTCAGTGAATACATTATTCCATTCACTAAACAATTCCCTTCAATTCTAAGAGAAATCATTTTTGCAAATTGTTCTTCAATGATCTTCTTCTGTATATTTGATATGAGGGAGCGATGTAAATGAGTGGATAAAACTGGTGTTCCTTTTTTCACCTACAAAAAAGTATTTGTTCTGCATTCTCCTTTCTTTTGATTAAGATATGTTGTTGCTTTTATGCAATAGTGTTTTTGTATAACTATGATAGAACTCCATTTTGTTTTATATGGTCATTATCATGTGATAATGTTGAAATTTCCTATTTCTTTTTTGCAGGAAAGCACACATTCCATTTCAAATTATTAAATCCAATTATGCACTATGTAAATAAATTTCAACTTCAGTTTCCTCTTCAGTAATGACCTATTGGTCATGAAAACCAAGATGTCTGATCACCTATAAATACACAAAATAAACAAATAAAATGTTATAAATGGAGAGAGAAACAGCAATAAATGTTTTTCATGTGTATCTTTCTTTATTAAAATACATTAAGTAAACTTGAACTCGAGAAAAATAAATAACTGCGATGTAGACTAGAGAGTATAAAATGCCAAATAAAGTATTCACGAAAAATTAGTTGATTTACAGTAGTTTGCAGGAAATTTACATCATTGGTTGTCTGGTGGAGAGTTGTCTTATTGGCAATCATACCACATCTTATTTTTATATAACCTTGCCATATTCCTATTGTGCCTGTCCAAAGTTCAGAGCCTGTAGCTTTTGTCAGTTTAGTCTGACACTAAAATTTAGTGGTTGTTGTTGTTTCAAACCGGTCATATTTATTTTTTGTAATTTATTTTGTTATAAACTAGGCAATTAGCATGATTAGTTTAACAGTTTGGATTGTTTCAATGTTTCATCTTTAGGTCTTTTATAGCTGCCTACTTTGACTATAGTATAGGGTATGGATTTTCTCATTATTGAAGGTCATCACAGGCCTACAATTGCTTTCTCAAAGCCATGATAGTTTTCATATTTAATATACCACATCTTTGAATTTTTATAGTAATCATGATACTAGTAATTATCTTTCAAGTTCAATAACTTTTTAAAATTAAAAGGTGCCTTACCATTTAGGTTTAGTTGGCTTCTGCAAATTTTACATTGCCTATTATTTCTGCTGTATATTATTTCTCTGTATCTTCTATAGTTCTTGTCCTATACATAAAAGAGTAAAAGTTGAATGACATCTTGCATCAATATTTTTTTCTGTTTAATGTACATTTATATGAATATTAATGTGTGTTTAATAAAAATCTAAACCATGAGTGCTTGAAAAGCTTCTTGCCCTTATAGCTGGTCTGTAAGCTTTAAATGAATTTTATTGATCGACTAAAAAACTATGAGCACTGCACAAATAAGACCCCCACCCTCCAAAAAAAAAACCAACATGCACAAACAGGATTCATCAACATAAAACATGTATATAATTTGGCTCAATTTATAGATCTCTCAAGTGACTATAAGTTTAAGGCTGCGATTTTTTTAACAAATACATTTCTAAAACCTTTCAAAGATTTTGAAAATGGACAAATTTTAAATAACTTTGCAACAACTAAAGTTCCTTAACTCTGCATCTTATAAAAAAATTTACATGATAAATAAGGAATTATACTCCAGCTTGCATATTATTCAAAGTTTTAAAGGAACATAACTGAAGAAAGGTAAAAGTTTTACTACCAAAATTTGAAATTGATCTGATTAAAATTGTGATAAAAAGTATTGTTTTAAAGTTTAATAAAATTTTGTTGAGGGAAACTTAAGTTAGAAGGCCGAAACAATTTTTTTCCATTCTTAAAGAACATAACTATAGAATTTAGTAAAAGAGACACTACCAAAATTCAAACTTAATCTGTATTTTGTGGTGATAAGCATTGTGTATTGATTTCATAACATTTGGTTGAGACAAACTAAAGTTTAGAAAACAGGAAACCAAAAATTCAGCATATTTTCCCCATTTCTAAAGGGGCATAACTCTGATACTCTAGTACAGTAACACTGACATCACCAAAATTCAAACTTGATCTGAGTATTGTGATAACAAGCTTTTGTAAAAGTTTAATTGAATTTGGTTGAGGCAAACTAAAGTAATGTAAGAGAACAAAAAACAACTTTGGGACAGACGGACAAACGATCAAGTGTTAAACAATGCTCCCTCCTCTTTGGGTCATAATAATAAAAAGGGTGTTTATGTCAAGATATAAAAACAATTCACCAAAGTTTCATAAAAATTTGTGAAAGCATTCTTGAGACTATCCTAATCCCAAGTCATGATAGTACAATGACATAATTCAGATTTTTTTTTTAAATTAAAAGGAAAATTATCATGTTTATGTTATACAAAAATAATTCACCAAGTTTCATGAAAATTGCTCAAAGCATTATTAATAGTATACGTACTGGAAAATCCCCCCTTTTATGAATAAAATCCCTAAAGAGGGGTTCCAACTATATCTCCCATTCAAATGCATTGGTCGGTAAAAGAAAAGGATTCCAACCCTCGAATCTATGGTCAGGTTGTTGTCTCTTTGACACATTCCCTTTTTCCATTCTCAATTTTATCAAGTAGTCGTCGTTGTCCCAGGACATTTAGTTTCCGCTTAATTTCTTTAGTACAAGTTAATAGAAATCTGTGAAATTCAAACACAAGGTTTGTGACCAGAGTTTTTGTTCAGAGTTTAGGAATAACATGAATTAGGGGCCAAACTGGCCAATATTAAACTTTGTTTGATTTTATATAAAATTAATTTATTGGAGTTCTTTGATATGCCAAATCTAACTGTGTATTTAGATTCCTAGTTTTTTGGTCCTGTTTAAATTGGTCCAAAATTAAACTTATTTTGATTTTGATTTTAACAATATTTAAATTCTTGGTGTTCAGATTAATATGCTGAATCTGAATATTTACTTAGATTTTTTTATTATGGGCCCAAATTTCAAATTGGTCCAAATCGGGGGTCCAAAATTTTACTTTGTTTGATTTCAACAAAAATTTATTATACTGGGCTTTTTGATATGCTGAATCTAACCATTCGTTAAGATTATTTATATTTTGGCCCATTATCAAATTGGTCCACATTGAGTTCTAAAGGGTCCAAAATTTAACTTTATTTGATTTCATCAAAAAATGAATTATTGGGGTTCTTTGATCATGTTGATATGCTGCATCTAACCATGTATTGAGATTTTTGAATATTGGACCGTTTTAGAGGTTAATTGTCAATTTAAATTTTTTTAAGTACTTGGACCACATTCATTCTGTGTCAGAAACCTATGCTGCTTCAACTATTGAATCACAATAAAAATTTAAAATTCAGAGTTGTATCGAGCTTGAATGTTGTGTCCATACTTGCCCAAACTGTTCTGGGTTCAACCTGTACGTTTGTATCAAGCTGAGCCATGCATAGCATTTTTATTGGTTATTTATATATTAATTTGAAATTTTGACGAGTGAGACACATACAGATTATACTGTTAACATTATTTCAGAGTTTAACGTAGTTAAGCGAAACAAATTATAAAAGAATAGTTGAATCATGTCTTTTTTGTCAAATGAAAATTTAGTACGAACACAAAGAAAAAGTATGGGAATGTTTGTTTTTTAAACTATTGACCAGGGTGAAAGTCTTTGAAAGTCATGACTGGCAAAAAGTTTGTGAAATGAAATAGCACAAATATTCCATTCTTTTTAAATGTAACTGCATATAAAGAAAAACACAAACTGATGTTTAATAATAGTTTTTACCCTTTTTATGTTTTATAGGACAAGAAATATAGAAAAATAATGAAAAATATAAAGTTACAATAGAAATGAGCGCAAAACAAGATAAACAGAATACAACAAGGCCTAAATGGTAAGACCACTTCTATATACTATAAATTCAGATTTTTCAGGGACAACTTATTGTGATTACAAAAAAAATCTGCATAAAGATCTATATAGTTACATGATATATATATGTTTCTGTTATCAAAATATGATTTCTTATTTTTTCGATACTCACCCAGTCATATTATTTGCATTACTAAAAAGTTTGGATAATTTCTGAATTACAGTAATAAAATAAATTGCCTTTGAATGATGACTCATATAAAAATAAGAAAATGTGGTATGGTAAATGAGTGACTTATCCACCAGAGTTCAATGAAGCGGATGCAAGAAATTAAAGGCGAATCATGGGCCTGCCTTCAATAATGAGAAAACACTTCCTTTATAGGTCATTCATTAAAGATCTCAACATATAAAGATTTAAACAATCCAATTTAGTTCAACATGTTCAAAGGCAATAACAATTAATAAAAAAAAATCAGGCCTTATATAAAATATTGTTTGTTTCTCCAATCCCGACTGACCCTGCAAAAATGGTCCTACTCATAAAATTTTATTGTCAAAACTAAGCCAAATATTATTATATTCATTTCTGATTTTTCGGGCTTACCGGATCATCAGATAATGTTCAGGCTTTTGGTAAAAAAAAAAAATTATTTACCTACCTACCTACCCACACCTGGCTTGTCAGAATAGGGATTAGGGAAACAAACAATATATTATTTTAGGCCTCATGTCTGTGAGCACTCAACCTGACCATAATATAGGACAGTGGTTCAAATATTAACACAACATATGAACATTCTATAACAACTATTGCAAGTGGCTCAACTTTAAATATCACTGCAAGGCACTAAACAAAGAATATTAAATCTTGGACACAAAGCACTGAAATAAAAGAACTCATAAGCATGACAAGTAAGAATATCAAATGAAAGTTTCTCAAAATGTTCATTAAAAGATGATAAAATAAGCTTATTTATATTGCTGTTTTTCTCAATTTATAACATTTTTTTTTAATTTTGTGTATTTATAGGTCAGATATCTTGGTTTTTATGATCATCAACAGGTCCTGCAGGTCTATACTGAAGAGGAATTTTAATTGTTAATTACATAATGTGCTAATTGGATTATTAATGTGAAATGAACTCAACTGTGTGTTTTTCTGGAAAAAGAAATAGAAAAAAATCCTACAAAATTGCTATAAACAAAATGGAGTACTATCAAAGAACACAATTGTGTAAAATGTAACAACCTACATTCATATTCACTGATGGATTATGGAGAAATTAAGAAAAAATAATAGTATCTTTGTCATGTTTGTTGTCGAAATAAACACCTGCTTTATCCATTCATGTACATGGCTCCATCATATCAAATATACAAAGAAGATGTTTGAAGAACAAGTTTCCAAAATTTATTCAACAAATTGAAGGAAGATGTCTTGTGGATTGAATTATTTATGCACTGAACTGTTATGTAGGGGGTCGAATACACAGCAGCTGAAACAGAAGACAAGTTAATTTGACATGAAAAGTGTTCATTTTATTTTATATGCAAATATGAGCACAATATTAATAACATCACAAATGGTATGATATTCATAGCGTTTTGCTTATTATTGTATCGTCTTAAACATGCTAAACCGTCAGCCTTTTGTTTTTGTATGTTTAATACTCACCATAGAAATTGGTATTACAGTATTAAAGTTTTAATTATCTTTTGTATCAATAATTCAGTCTAGGAGAAAATATATTAATACTGTTTGTACTGTTATGAAATTTCCATAGAGGAAAAACATTTCCTTAAGGGAAATTTGATGTTCAGAAATTTCCCTAGAGGAAATTTGAAGAACAATGATTTCCTCAGAGGAAATTTGTTGTCTTGAATTTTCCTCCAAGGAAAAGTGTTTGTCAAAAATTTCCTCACAGGAAAAAGTATTTCCTCAAAGGAAAAAGTATTTCCTCAAAGGAAAATTTGAAGCTGCAAGTTTCCTCAAAGGAAAAAGAATTTCCTCTAAGGAAAAAGAATTTCCTTTAAGGAAAAAGAATTTCCTTTAAGGAAATAGAATTTCCTCAAAGGAAATAATTATGCAGCAAATTCCCTAAGGGAAATCTTTTTCCCTTGAGGAAAAAACAATTTCCCTTGAGGAAAAATCTTTTTCCATCAGGGAAATTTGATTTCCCTTGAGGAAAAGTACTTTTCCTCTGAGGAAATTGTTGAAAAAAGGGGCATAACTTTTTCAACAGTGGTGCTAGAGCCAAAAAATTTTAGGACAAATATCAGGGAACCAATATCTACCAAGTTATCAACTTTGTTTTGACTTAACTCCAAAAATTAAGGTGACAACTTTTGCACTCAGCGGAATTGCAAACTTGTCCCGGAGACTGTTCAATATTTTTGTACAAATTGTAAATTGTACAAAATGATAACTTTTACACAAAATATATATGTATCCCCGACTTTGTATTAAGTGTGTAAATCGAGTAAGTTTAACTGTGGTAGTTATGCATACAGTGCACTGCACAAAACAATCATCATGGTTCAATTCATGTAATAATACAAACAAGGTCTGCTGCCTCTAAATGAAATATGAAAATATACCTACATGTATACAACATAAAAATCTCTAAAACATTTGTCCCGTTGCACTTGATCGTGTGGTATTTTAAATATTAAGAATAATTCATACTGAACTTAATTAACACCACGTGTGATACTTTTGTTTACTCTGATATTTTATTTTCCTTATTGATACATGAATAAATTTTCCTGATTCACGTTAAACCAAATGACGCAGAAAATATATTACAACTTTATATAAAAAAAAAATTTGGAAAAAAAACCCGACTTTATGTTTGATTTTAACGTGTGCAATAATTTGATAAAAATAACAATATTTATAACATCTTTTTATTTACTCCGAAAAGTCATAACCGATGACTGACACTATAATTTGACAATAATAATTTTATCAGTTGTTTCTATTCATGTGTATTCTATTTATTTCGTTACTTTTATTTTACAAATGACTAATATTATTATTGTGACTGTGTAAATCATCCCCCCATTCTAGATAAATGATAAAAACATGTGTAAAGAGAATGAAATTTTTAAATAGTGTATTGAGTTTCAATAATTGGCTCCCCTTTCAAACAATTTAACTATATACATCCACACACCATGTAATTTTGAGGTTAAATGAGATGAAGAAAATCCTTTGTGTGTACCTTACCTTGCTTTACGTTGTAAACGTTGTAAATCCAAACTAATGTCTTTATTCCGTGGATAGAGAAACACGAATGATTGTTTTGCCAATTTACCGTAGTCTTTGAAAATGAGTAGGCGAATTCAGAGATGTACAAAAAATCTTTATCACTTTAAAAGTTATCATTTGACCTATTGGAGTAACATACAACACAAAAGTACCCAAAAATATCTTTCTATAAGAACGAAAGATAAGAATTCAATTTCTGTAGCATGGATGTTTGCAATCTGTAAAATGCATTCAAAAAACTGAAAGGAATGTTAATGCATTTGAACAAATAGTATTACGTGGATGGTATTAGATAATTTTATCAATAATTCTCATAATTGTTTTTACTTCTGTATTTGTTATTCAGCAAAAATCCAAAACATACAATTTTAAAATTGATCTGGGGTGTTACGTCATTAGCTTTATATTTAAGACATTCAAACTAATTGAAAAACAACACTACCAAACATGTAACTTATCTGATACTATCTAAGATAGTAAACAATCAACTGCATGTGTAATGTTATACTTTGAAGACACGGCATACTGTATTTAAACAATGCCATTGTTTTTCCCTTTAAAAAAAAAAGTTTTTTTCTGGTCAAGGACTTGTAACATTATTGGAGGAAAAGTTTTTATCTGGCTACAATATTTGCACATACCAGGAAAAGAGCAGACAACCATAAATATTTTTAATTGCAGAAAGTAGAGCAGACTCAATAGAAACGTGTAATCTATAACAGCCCCAAAAACAAAGGAAAGAAAAACAAGGTTCTACAACAAAAACAATAGATATATGTGTAGGCATGTCTATTGTGAAAGTCTCTCAGGCCCGTAGCCAGAAATTTCCAAAGGGGGGTTCGTTGGACTCACAAACTCGACTTTAACAGCCACAATTCGAACAGAACATTGACTTTAACAGTGCTTATTTGTCCGAACACCCCGACCCCCCCCCCCCCCCCCCCCCCCCCTGGCTACGGGTATGTCTCTTGTAAGACAAATGACCAATACCCGTATTAGCACTGTAAGCTCATAATATAGAACCCTTTTTATTTAAACAAAAATATAGGAAATTCATTTTCAAAAAATTAAACTATAGTGTGACTAAAATAGCTATACGATATAAAATAATTGCTTAAAAGTTGTTGGAGTTCTTCAGTACTCGGTTATTCAAATGATGGTAGTGGGGATACTAGGAATGTGTAAAGAAGGAGGGCTGGAAACATATATTTATTTTGGTATATGTATGCAATTGAGAAACTTGTGGAAACAAAGAAGGAAGTTAGTATAAATTATTTATATCTAATTTAGTATATATTAAAAGTAGATACTTATACACTTGAACGAAGTGTGTCAGATACTTGGATTTTATTTTTTTTGTAAATTTTACATACCGAATTTGTATTGTTTATTGTGTTATTTAGTAAGAATTCATTTGTTGGGATTTTATACTTATAAATATTCAATATATTTGATTGTTTTACTATATATTCAAATAACCAGACTAAATAGGGAGAAAGAGAAAAAAAATACTTCGAATACGAAAACAGTATTTTTCAATAAATATGTTCAAATAAAAAGTTGTTTTTATTGTTTGTAAAATTATGGACAGGTTAGTTGTAGAATGGGTTAAAAGGGGATTTGTCAGGCCCAAGAGTCACCTTTTCCAATCTATTTGATGATACCTTTTTTTTTTGGGGGGGAGGGGTTATAACCACTCTTGCACGCTGTTTAGGTTCCCTGTAATTCCATGGTAAAAGGGATTATATCTAATCTGTATAAGTTGAATGAGATTTATTTCTAACTAACTTCAGGTGTAACTGAAGAATTTTTATAAAAAAAAAGAACTTAAAATACACAAAATCTTTTTTATGAGAATACTAAATTAACAGTGAGGGTTAGATAAGGACTATTTCAGTTAAAGACAACGTTCATTTTAAATTTTAGTTTCTTGTGTATAATTCGGAGTTTAGTATGACGTCCATTATTACTGTACTATTATGACGTTACGCACGATATTGCGTCCCAATTGGTAACGTCAAAATTTGACGCTTTACGTCGGTAATCGAGTATACTTTGTTCGTTTTGATTGTAATCATTTTTGATCGATATGGATACTTCAAAGTCTTGAATATGTATGAAATATTTGCTACTGGTAGATACGCAATCAAATGAACTTTTCGGACTTCCGATTCGGCTTGTGTTGTATTTTTCTTTATATTTATTGTAACTTTTATTTTTTTATCTTTTCTTTTTAGTTTCTTTATCTCTTTACAATATTTAATTCTCTCTGTCTCGGATATGAAATTCTTCTTTTCTGTAATTAATATTTTACCTATTTATTGACAAATTACCATATGTTTTTTTTCATTTTAGATGATTATTCATTTTCTTTTTGATTATAACTTCTTTTATATATTGCAGATCTTATCGTGGTTTCTATGATTCTATCTATTTTCGAAATTTGTAATTTGGTTATTTTGTATTGTCCTCTGATCTTAAAACATAAAATCGAACCGTACTTGTTATTTAAAAACAATGAAATATCGTTCATATATCATATGATAATACAAACTGCTTTCAAATTCGATGGCCTAGGACAAATGTAGAAGGATGATTGGCCTAATTATTCAGTTCATATAAAGTGATAAAAAGCATGGTAATTTTAAGATACGCTCGTGGCGAGATTTGTTCGACTCCGATCCTAATCGACAGTTATTGCAACTATTTTAACTTAAGGTCGCCTGATGTCCGGCTTCTCCTACCTTTGATGACAGGTCAATAAAATACAACAAATGTCGCTTATACATGATGTGGTGTTTTACACCAAAACAAAGAACAAACTTTTAGAAATATTTGAAACACATAAATATGTATAGCGTCCCGAATCGAAAACGTTCAAAACGTAAAAAAATTGCTCAGTGGACAAACTTGCAAGACATTTGATTTGTTAAAAAACGAAGTCATTTCGACTTAACAGCTTATAAAAAAGTATGTTATCGTATTGTGGGTTGAAAGCACAATTACGAAAAAGCACTGTTTTATATGCTACAAATTGAATATTTAATAAAATGACGTTGAAACTGACAGTGTTTATGTAAAAAGCGGCGAAATTCGACATTGGACAATCTTGCAAGACATTTTCCCAAGGCCAATACGTTTTTATTTGTGGTGCGAGTGCTGTAAAATTCCGGATTTGAAATGGTCTATCTAAGCACATTTGTAGGAATAATTTATAAAAACAAAATTTTATATCATCTGATATTTTAAAAAGCGATAAATTTTGATAACTTACCATTTTCAGAAACCTGACCATGGCGAGGAATATTCATTTTTGAAAAAAATGAATTTTTACCGTTCGATCGACACAAAAAAACAGCAATGGTGTCATAAATTATATTAGACGTTTATCATTCATGCGAATTTTCGCGGATTTTAAACTTTTTATTAGACCACAAAATTCCCGCAAAAGTTATTTTGCGAATAATTTGTTACGTCTGACACGCATATTTTTGACGTTTTGGTAATATTTGTATCATTATTTGAAACTATTATGAAAAGTTAAAGAATATTTTTAATATTTTTGGAAACAGTTATACCTGCCTAATCTATGGATATAAATTTCATAAAGCTGAACTAGTTAGTTTTCATAGAAGAGCTGTTTATCAAATTACTCTGTCGCATTTCACGGCATTGACGCAATAACGTGCTTAAGGTGTATGCATATTTTTAGGGGCCAGCTGAAGGACACCTACGGGTGCGGGAATTCTCGCTACATTGAAGACCCATTGGTTGCCTTCGGCTGTTATCTGCTCTATGGTCGGGTGGTTGTCGCTTTGACATATTCACCATTTCCTTTCTCAATTTTATACTTCATGTTCTGATTCACAAGAACCCCACCCCTCCAAAAAAGTACGGTGTATAATAATATTGAAATAAGTATAAGGAGGTGTGATAGGGAGTAATTGTCTAGGTTTGCCATGAGACAATTACCCTCAAAGAGTCCAAATGATGTGTATGGAAGCATCTGTATGTCACTGTCCGGCTTCCACATAAACAACTAACATTAAATAGGAGACATACATGTACATCCCGCTTTTGACTATGTCAGGGATCTGGAAAGAAGTTTAGCAGATTCATTGATAAAACATTGTTTGTAAGGTCACTCCTATAATTTGGGTGTCTGTTGAGTTAAAGAATATCTATTTCTTTATTTTAGGATAAACTTACAAACCGTCTTTTGATTTTCAGAATTTCCATTAATAACTTATGATATACAACGTGTTTCTGCCGGTATATTTCAAACAGCACACTTTAAAAGATAATATAAAAGAATAATGTATATAATTGTGGTGTCAAAATAACTTTTAATCAGTACATACCGAAATAAACAAACTATAATTTACTGTTCTCATAGTAATTCAATTCTTACGCCTGAACTTTACGGAAGCTCAGCAATTTTCCAAACTACATGCCAAGAAAGAGACAAAGAAGGCCTAGTTTATGATATAAAGTATATATTGCTATATGTACGGACACAGAATTTTTACAAATGTTCATGTTTTTCGTATTTATGATACATGAGCAAAAAATCTTCCTCTTTTTACATAATGTTTTTAATCAAAACCATTTCAACATCAATTACAAAAAGAAAATACAAAAATTATTTCGTAATGTAAATGTATGATGAATTTAATTTGCACTTGGGCGTTTTTGTTCAAATTATTATTTAATGTGCAAACGTAAATATATATTTGTGAAATTTTAAGATAGCATCTCTACATGATTAAAGAACATGTTTCTCAATTTACATGAATATACAGTGTTCCGTCAGATAAAGCACTGTTGTCACTATCAAAATGTTCCATCAACAAATTCGTCATGGAAAACTTTGTACTTAATACATGATCAAAGTCATATTCTGTCCCTTTCAAGGTTTTTGGGGGACTACGGTCAAAGTAACGGTGTAAATTTAACGATTTTGCCATATTCAAAAGCCTGTTGTTCTGTGGTTGCCGGTTGTTACTGTTAATCATGTATGTTTTATGTTTGTTGGTTTGTATACAATCAGACCATTGATTTTTTATTTGAATTGTTTTACATTTTTTTATGTGACGGGGAATAAAAAAAGTATTTCGAGACAATTTACGCTTTATGATATGAAATAAGAAGACTTGGTATAATTGAGACAACTACATGTACCCAGCATATATACAAAGACCCAATGACGAAGATATTGCCAACTATTGGTCACCGCACGGCCTTGAACAGTGGGGAAAATACATGCCTTATAGCAATCTACAAAAGACCCTTTTTCATAAATATGTTATCTTTTTTTTCTTTCAGTCATATGAACCTTATATCTTTTTGTCCTCAACAATCCATTACTCTTAAGCTGTCATGTTATTTCACTTATTCATTTAATCGTAACTTTAACTGAAAGTCATCCTGCTTATTCGTTTTTCCCCCACTGATTTGGTTTATTTGTATAGTCAATATTAAACTCACCTCATTCTTCGTAATGTAAAACTTAATCAACAGAAGTTTCACATTGTAATTTTTTCAATTGATGATTTTTTTTTAGAAATTCAATATAAAAAATATTTGACATTAAAAAAGTGCTTTAATACATGTATATCATGAAAATTTGAAGATTCATCATAGTTTTCCTTTTTGTCACTTCCCACAGTCATTTGCATTCCCACTGGCTGCGATACTGTTAAAGTCAACAAGGGTGTTAGGTTATTATACACTATATATATGGTTCAAATCCTTTTTATCTAATAATTTTTATTGACATTTAGTATAACTAAATTGCTTTTTAACAGATGATTACCATCGGAAAGTGATCGTTTCCTTCAATTAGAATTCAATTTGTTTTGAATTATTCCAGAATTTCCCATCAAGGAAAATTATATGCTATGATTTCATTGCTGACCAATATTTTCTAGATGGAGTCGGTCATAAGGGGTGGGGTAAAAAAGATGGGAATGATGGATTTTTAGAGGGTAAAAAATTGGGATTTTGGGATAAATGGGTAAAAGTGGTTATGTGGGATATATCAAATAGCAAAAGTGGGAATATGTGACATAGGGTGTAAGAAAGTGCGATCAGAGAAAAGA
The DNA here is from genome assembly GCF_036588685.1 of Mytilus trossulus. Taxonomy (NCBI): domain Eukaryota; kingdom Metazoa; phylum Mollusca; class Bivalvia; order Mytilida; family Mytilidae; genus Mytilus; species Mytilus trossulus. The sequence continues at coordinate 53,039,731 of NC_086373.1, forward strand.
AGGATGCCAGATAATGAAAAATAACAAAAAGGGAAATATTCACATTACTGAATGAGCACCCCCTTTTACAGAAAGATATTGACATTTATTGGGCTTCATACAACCTAAAGGTATGTCGAACATCACTTCTGACGAGATATAAGAGGGGTCTTCTACCAGTTGTATTAATTGAAATACACCAAGGTGTGTATTTTTACTTCCATTTTTATATTTTTTTAATGTTAAATATTTTGACATTGAAAACATGTACTAGATTGCCTTTCTTAACAGTTTGAGTAAAATGCGATTTTTTTTAATACCTGTTGCTATCTTTAGAAAACTTTAAGAAGAAACTTAATTATAATTTAGATTCGCATTACAGTTTCAAAGTTTTAAGGGACGAGATCAGCAGCTGACAAATGCATAACAGAAGCATAATCTGCAAACTATATAATTATACACAGTACGTTATATAGACAGTAGATATTAATTATATATCCAGTTATTCGAAAATCATATATATTTCACATAAGCTACATTCATTGCAGTTTCACGCATAAATACCTGGATAACCAACACAATTAATTTATTATTTGTGCCTCAAAACCTGAAAATGTTTTATTTTACCGATTATAATTTCGGCTTTAAATTTAAAGTAGAAGACCGTCCCATGCTTTTACAAAAGTGTTATTTTTCGATGTTCAAAATTTTGGAGGGAGAAGATATTTCTCTTTGAAAAAATATAATTGATGGTTTTTTTACGTTTTCATTATTGCCAATATTCTTTTAAATACATCGTAACTTTTGTAGCTCGTCTGTTGGTAACGATAAAAAAAAAAAAAAGGAACTTGCAGAAATAAGGGGGAAAATAGACCTATTGTCCACTGCTATTTTACATTCCAAGCTGGCTGTATACAGTTAACATATCCTAATCAATTTGATAGTACTACCACCCTCCAAACTAAGACAAAGGCATATCAAAGCACAAAACAAAAGTCTTTCCTGAACCCATATATATAGTGCTAGTAACACATATACATGAGCATCATACTATCTTGAACAAACTATAAGATCCCTTAAGGAAGCTGGTAATCAGTTATTATCCCGGTCTTATAAATTTTGCAGCAATAACATATGTGAGCAATTGTTATTCAATGCAAGACACATATATATCATAGCACGATATTTATTCACGTTTTAATTTTTAGCGGGTTTTTTTTCGGGTTAATCATGAAGTTAAAAACTTAATGGAATACAAGTAATAGCATGAAGATGAGCAATTAATGCTGTATTGTGTTTTTTACATTTAACATCTCGTTATCCGTTGGGAATACTCATTATGTCATTGTTTCTACAATCGCAATATGAATTCTTCTTATTATCTTCATCTTCAATTCCAGAATAACTTATAACTCTTAGAAAAATCATACAACTGTAATTCTTTAATTTACATCGGTTCTTAAAGAGTCCCTTTTTCTTTTGGCAAAATAAAATACATCGTGTTTTACAGAAGTCCAAATGAACGCAAAATGAATGACTGTGCGTGACATCGATACAATACAAAACCGTGAAAATTTAAAACAAAATAGAACGAAACAAGTTGACTGAACTGGTAAATTCCTGGTTGTTGCATTTAAGTAAAAGTATAAGAATCAAACACATCTTTTCATCCACACCAAATTTGCCTTGGTCACCGCTTTTACACCTCAATAATGGAAGACCGCATGTTGACCTTTAGATGTCTAAATGTTAAATGTTGCTCTTTGATGATATCTCCTTTCACAGAGGGGCGTAAAGGGAGTATCTGCACGGAAGAACGCGAAATAAAATTGCCATTTTACGATAAACGAACAATTAAAAATGTCTTGCACGTTGATCTTTTTCCCGATTTCTCGAAACACGGTGAATAACGAACCCTTTTCACGGATGCACGTGAAATAAAAATGGGAAAACACGCATAAAACCTTTACCACCCTCTTCAAATCATATCGTCGTCCTGAACATGTATGAACTATCTACCACTGGACGTTTAGCGACTAAACTTTTAATAACACACATGTAATTACAAGTGCGTCTAAGTCGCAATCCTCGCATACATTATATTTATACGAACTTGATTCAATTATGAAAACCAAAGTATTTCTTTTGATTTTCTGTTAATTTACATTTTGTATACTTGTGCGAATTATACCCACTGAGATAAATGATATATAGCTGCATCAAATAAAATAAGGCGTAGGAGATGGGTGGTTGGGAGTTCTCTGTTTTAAGAATTTAATTACCATAGAAACCTTACCACTTGTTTGAATGTCACAATTTCGCTTTTCCTGTTTATTTTGATAAATTCTCCCATTTCAAAAAGAACCTAATGAAAATTTTTTGATCTAGAATTTTCTAATTATTTTTACGGTTTATCCAATATACGAACTGGGCCATCTAATTAGTTAAAAACCGGTGCTTTCGTAAATTAAATATGTATCATGTTGATACGTACACAACTTATATATTTTAGTAAAAAATAAATGCTCTGTCCGTGTATACTGTAGTATGCAAACAAATTGTTATGTAATTTTCCTTAATACTACCATAACCACGTGGGCATATTAAAAGCAGTGCCAGCACTATAGATAAAAAAAACATCTGTATAAAATATCTAAATAAAAATTGTAAAATAATTGTATTTAGAATATGTACTTACGCTTGACAATGGCTGGTAAAACCTAATCTGTATAAGTCCAAATTGAAATGTCAAATATATAATCAGTTTTGTCCTTTTGCGTGTTCAAATAAAATAATTGTACAATGTTTCATCTAAAACTCATAGTAAACCATTCGTATGCTATTCATCATACATTTGATCCTCATCTGTCTATTACCATCCTTTGGTGAATTAAAGTATTGTATTTCCGTAACTAAGTTTAGATTTAAACTCGACTCCTTTACTACATGAAATGAAGTGTATAATTCGTTATCAAGTTAAAAAGTAGATATACATATAGCATGCAGGTGTTGCACTCTGTGTGTGCAGAGTGTTAATCACATACATTTTACATGGAACTTGTATTTATAAACGTCTACACTTTAAAAGTACGCTGAAAAACCAATGTTATCTCAAATTAAAAGAACATGTCAAATTTACACGAACGGGTTCCGTAACATCCCTTAGCTTTTAACGTCTTTTAGGCTAATAGATGGAAGCGTAAATTTATCGGCTACTGTTACAAAACAGACAAAAAACCGCTTCCTTTTTTCAAAATTAACAATCTAATTATAGTTTATACTTCCTGTGATAAAAAGTATTAAATCGATGTTGGCGATGGTTCAGTACAGTTATAGCAATTTGACATCAGAAGATAATTTTCTATCAAACTTCATTTCATTCAGTGTCAGTGTCATTTATGATCTTAACTTAAACAATTAATTGGAGTCTTTGAATCATTCTTAAAAGCTCCCACAATGCACATTCATTTCCTGTTACAAAACTGAAAGTTTTTGCAATTTTAATAAGAAAATGTATAGCGATAGGCAGACAAACATTGCATGACATACTAAAAAAATACAAGTATTGTGTCCAAGATGCAGTTTTTCATATTGATACAGGAAATTAAAAATCGACCAAACGCTTTCTAATATAATTGAATACCACAGCTCTAATAAATGAAAACAGAATACCTTGACTGGACCAAAATGTACAATTTGTCTAAATTGATCAGGAAAGCAGACAATTACATTTTTTTAAAAATCCGTATTCCCGAGACACTTCATGCTTACAATCCGACAAGGGGTATACACAGCATCACAACAACATGCAAAAATCAACAAAAGAAAAGTTTATCAAACTTTAAGGATATGTGAAAGAGAAGCAAAATGTACAAAAGTTATATACACATTCATGGGTTAAAAACATCCTGACAACGCCATGATATAAAGCGAAAAACGACGAAAAAAACTTTTAAAAAAAATCAAAGACTTAGCAACACGAACCGTAACGAATACCAGGGGCAATCTCAGTGGCCCAGAAAGGGCAAACATATCCCTAAAGCTATTCATGGAACCACATCTAGATGGGTTGCTAGACAAATAAAAACGAAACAAAGACACTATATTATTCTGTTGTGAATTGTCCTCTGCCGATTTACATAAAATAGTCAGAAGGTGTGAGCCTGCTACAAAAAGACACGTATAAGTATATAACTCCAGCAGAAATTGACAAATTAAAAAGAGGGTCCAAAGATACCAGGGTAACATCTCAAAAGACGAAAATAAACTGACAAAGCCAGGGCAAAAATAAAGAAAAAAGTCATAAAAACGAACTAGAGAATACAAAACACAACATAGACAAATGAAGATTGACCAACAAGATCCCCACAAAAAACCTGGAGTTATCTCATGTGAAGATACTCTACTACCTATGGTACACGTCGTGTTGCTGGCAAGTGTGTAGAAACCTGGAGTTATCTCATGTACAGATACTCTTCCACCTATGGTACACCTCGTGTTGCTGGTAAGTGTGTAGAAACCTGGAGTTATCTCATGTACAGATACTCTTCCACCTATGGTACACCTCGTGTTGCTGGTAAGTGTGTAGAAACCTGGAGTTATCTCATGTACAGATACTCTTCCACCTATGGTACACGTCGTGTTGCTGGCAAGTGTGTAGAAACCTGGAGTTATCTCATGTACAGATACTCTTCCACCTATGGTACACCTCGTGTTACTGGTAAGTGTGTAGAAACCTGGAGTTATCTCATGTACAGATACTCTTTCACCTATGGTACACCTCGTGTTGCTGGTAAGTGTGTAGAAACCTGGATTTATCTCATGTACAGATACTCTTTCACCTATGGTACACCTCGTGTTGCTGGTAAGTGTGTAGAAACCTGGAGTTATCTCATGTACAGATACTCTTCCACCTATGGTACACGTCGTGTTGCTGGTAAGTGTGAAGACACCTGGAGTTATCTCATGTACAGATACTCTTTCACCTATGGTACACCTCGTGTTGCTGGTAAGTGTGTAAAAACCTGGATTTATCTCATGTACAGATACTCTTTCACCTATGGTACACCTCGTGTTGCTGGCAAGTGTGTAGAAACCTGGAGTTATCTCATGTACAGATACTCTTCCACCTATGGTACACGTCGTGTTGCTGGTAAGTGTTTAGAAACCTGGAGTTATCTCATGTGCAGATACTCTTTCACCTATGGTACACAAAAAACCTGGACTTATTTCATGTGCAGATACTCTGCCACCTATGGTACACAAAAAACCTGGAGTTATATTATGTGCAGATACTCTACTACATATGGTACACAAAAACCCTGGACTTATCTCATGGTAGATACTCTTCCACCTATGGTACACGTCGTGTTGCTGGTAAGTGTGTAGAAACCTGGAGTTATCTCATGTACAGATACTCTTCCACCTATGGTACACGTCGTGTTGCTGGTAAGTGTGTAGAAACCTGGAGTTATCTCATGTACAGATACTCTTCCACCTATGGTACACGTCGTGTTGCTGGTAAGTGTGTAGACATCTTAAGTTATCTCATGTGCAAATACTCTTTCACCTATGGTACACAAAAAAACCTGGAGTAATCTCATGTGCAGATACTCTGCCACATATGGTACACAAAAAACCTGGAGTTATATCATGTGCAGATACTCTGCCACATATGGTACACAAAAAACCTGGAGTTATATCATGTGCAGATACTCTGCCACATATGGTACACAAAAAACCTGGAGTTATCTCATATACAGATACTCTTCCACCTATGGTACACGTCGTGTTGCTTGTAAGTGTGTAGAAACCTGGAGTTATATCATGTGCAGATACTCTGCCACATATGGTACACAAAAAACCTGGAGTTATATCATGTGCAGATACTCTGCCACACATGGTACACAAAAAACCTGGAGTTATATCATGTGCAGATACTCTTTCACCTATGGTACACAAAAAACCTGGACTTATCTCATGTGCAGATACTCTGCCACATATGGTACACAAAAAACCTGGAGTTATATCATGTGCAGATACTCTACTACCTATGGTACACGTCGTGTTGCTGGTAAGTGTGTAGAAACCTGGATTTATCTCATGTACAGATACTCTTCCACCTATGGTACACGTCGTGTTGCTGGTAAGTGTGTAGACACCTTAAGTTATCTCATGTGCAGATTCTCTTTCACCTATGGTACACGTCGTGTTGCTGGTAAGTGTGTAGAAACCTGGAGTTATATCATGTGCAGATACTCTTTCACCTACGGTACACAAAAAACCTGGAGTTATCTCATGTGCAGATACTCTGCCACCTATGGTACACAAAAAACCTGGAGTTATCTCATGTGCAGATACTCTGCCACCTATAGTACACAAAAAAACTGGAATTATCTCATGTGCAGATACTCTACTACCTATAGTACACAAAAAACCTGGAGTTATCTCATGTGCAGATACTCCACTACCTATAGTACACAAAAAACCTGGAGTTATATCATGTGCAGATACTCTGCCACATATGGTACACAAAAAACCTGGAGTTATATCATGTGCAGATACTCTGCCACATATGGTACACAAAAAACCTGGAGTTATCTCATATACAGATACTCTTCCACCTATGGTACACGTCGTGTTGCTTGTAAGTGTGTAGAAACCTGGAGTTATATCATGTGCAGATACTCTGCCACATATGGTACACAAAAAACCTGGAGTTATATCATGTGCAGATACTCTGCCACATATGGTACACAAAAAACCTGGAGTTATATCATGTGCAGATACTCTTTCACCTATGGTACACAAAAAACCTGGACTTATCTCATGTGCAGATACTCTGCCACATATGGTACACAAAAAACCTGGAGTTATATCATGTGCAGATACTCTACTACCTATGGTACACGTCGTGTTGCTGGTAAGTGTGTAGAAACCTGGATTTATCTCATGTACAGATACTCTTCCACCTATGGTACACGTCGTGTTGCTGGTAAGTGTTTAGACACCTTAAGTTATCTCATGTGCAGATTCTCTTTCACCTATGGTACACGTCGTGTTGCTGGTAAGTGTGTAGAAACCTGGAGTTATATCATGTGCAGATACTCTTTCACCTACGGTACACAAAAAACCTGGAGTTATCTCATGTGCAGATACTCTGCCACCTATAGTACACAAAAAACCTGGACTTATCTCATGTGCAGATACTCTTCCACCTATGGTACACAAAAACATGCATGGAGTTATCCCATGTGTAGATACATGTACTCTTCCACCTATGGTACACAAAACACCTGGAGTTATCTCATGTGCAGATATATTCCACATATGGTACACAAAAAACATCGAGATATCTCATGAGCAGATACTCTTCTACCTATGGCACACGTCGTGTTGCTGGTAAGTGTGTAGAAACCTGGTGATAAGTATAATTCGGTAAGTCACAATTGGGGAAAAGGAGGATGGGATTTTTATATCGACGATTGGAATATGTATATACAAGAACATCCTCATTCTATAATGGTCAAACAACTTGATTTTCGACGGAATTATTTTAACTTCCCCACCTGTTCCTTCTGTTCCTTCTGTTCCTTCTGAACAACAATTTTCTCGAATGTCGGATCAACTGCTAAAAATATACTCCGTATGCAGGCGATGCTGGAGTGTTGCTATATAGAAATGGAAAGTTGACAAATGGGAAGTTGAAATCCATACTATTGTGATAAAAATTTTAAATGGTCGCAAAACTTTACCACAAGAATTGTCAATTGAAATGATGATCTATCATGATCAAAAATGCATTTTGACAAACAATCCTTCCAATATATGAAGCTTTTGTGCTCACATGTTCATAGAAGTTGTGGTAAAGATGTTGTTGTGTTAAACAAATTTAATATATTGTCAAAGTCCCATAACTTCCGCAAAATAGTAAAGATCAGAATCACGTTACAGTCATGAAAGCCATGTTGTAATTACTATTATACTAGTATTTTACAATTCTAAAATATAAAACTTCAAAAAAAAAAAAAGTATCATAACCATAACATGTCGTCAGATTTAAATGACAGTAGTGAAAGATCAACTGCACATGCCGATACATGATCCAAAATAGTTTAAGCTTTTTGGAAGCTCAATAATTCAGTATGTGTTGACGGACGAACGAAGACTACTACAAAGCATATGTAGCGTATTGATATCAAGATCTGAACACAACTTATGGTTTGTAAACTCAAAGACGCAAATTTAAAAATATAAAATGCTTGTACTTCATGTATGATAAAGTATGCACTTTGAAATTTAATACTTCTAATCGGCATTACATTTTTTCGTCGTGTCAATTTTCTAAAAATTGCTGAAGTGTCAAAGATCATATAGTACGCCTAATTTATTATCATCATCCATACAGCTTAACGATATCTGTTTTTATGTACACTATTAAGATTTTTTCACTAGCTTAACTATCTTATTTCAACAAATATTGAGGATATTTCATGTATTTTCTTATCAATTTTTTTTTTAATTTTATTTTAATTTTTAAACTACATGTACATAACTGTAGAGTACTTTTATCATTTTAAAGTTACTTTAAAACAAGAGCTGGAATCCTTTGGCTGCAATTGCTTTTTTTTCAGGGTGTAAAACTAAGAATTGAAATGTACAATATATGCTTAATGTGAGTGCCAGCAATTTGCACAAAGGAATTCGGTATTTTTGCGCAATTTATGCCCATCTTTGCTTATACCAGGGAAAAGCATCATACCACGGTGAACCAATTTGATTGTATTACTATTCCCTCTAACGTTAACTTTTTTAAATGTTGGATTAAAACAGCATACATAACCAAATGTTTTTTTGTAGTAAAAACAATTGCAATACAATTTCAAATAAAATATTATTTGTTATCACTATTTTAAAGCAGTTGAAGATAAAAACCTCGTCAAATATGACTGCTGGAAGCGGTAGAAATAATAATGTTATCATTAAAATTATAACTTTAATACAATTTTCAATTTACTGTTTATTTATATCAATGATTGTTGTGTAAGCATTCTATTGCCTCTTAGCTGCTACAAATAGAAAATTCTCAGACACAGCTTGTTTTTTTAATAGCAATATTGAAATATCTTTTGTTAAACAAATGTGTTATTTCTACAGTCATCTACAACAACAAAATCACGAATTAGGAATTATGGTTGGATCTGGGTTTGGATTTAAGTGACAGATAGCCACACCTTTCTAACAATATAACCCCACTCGTCTTTTGACTTTTATTATTATTTCTTTAAAATACGAATTTCTGATCATTTAGAAAAATATAAATATGTTGCACTGTACGATTTACTGACTCAACACAATCTATATGACCGATTTATTCTGAAACAAAACACAAAGACTACATTTAAGCGGCTGTGGTTTTGTTTATCGAACACCAATATGTATAATTTCCTAAGTCATAATTGTCGGATAATTTTATATTTTTTTTCCATGATAGTATTTCAAAAGTTGCTATTTAATTGTGCATCTTCTTTAAATATAAAATTTTTACATATAGATTCTTACACTGCAACAAGTGTATTACGATATTTCTCCACTCGAGACAGTTAAATTTTATTATTTAAAGCGCGAGGCTTGCCGAGCCCTTTAAATAATAAAATTTAACTGTCGAGAGTGGAGAAATATCGTAATACACGAGTTATAGTGTTGGAATCTGTTTCTCTAATGCTTTTTAACGTTCTTTTTCAAAGATTTTCAGAAAATTGTGCTCTTTATATGCGATGTCATCAGGCAAGGTCGCCTTTTTTCATGACGTCACAATAGGAAAATTGAGAAGAAAACAAAACATTTTGACGTCACAATCAAATTTCGACTAATCATTTGCCGAGAACAGATTTTTCACTAGTGAGGAGAACTATTTTTCTCACACCGGTCAGGAAATGTGAAAATAGCACAAAAATTAGAGAAACAACAATCTAGTATATCTAAACATAGATATAAGGCACATATGTTTAAAATATAATAAACTTTGATTCCCTATCTAGTTAAAGATGTGGTCTTGGCATTCATAATTGTCGAATTCCATTTACTTTTTTTTTATCACTAAAAGTTTACTCTTAATGTCAAATATAAAATACCATTTTTTGTCTTATACTTAAATTTCGGAACATCTTACGACAATAAAAACTACTTAAAATTGCTTTTTATTATCTCGAAATATAGATCGTACTGTTTCCGTCTGAGCGTTATTGTTCACATACATTTATAGTACAGTTACGACAAAGATTGATTACACAATGTCCGTGGCACCAAAAATTGAAGCCAGATAGTTATTTGATTCTTTCTTATCCCAGGCATAGATAACCTTAGCCGTATTTGGCACTACAAATTGTATTACTTAATTAATTCAAAATACGTGATTTTTCAATATGATTATTTAAAACATCTTATAAAGTTGTAAGAGATGAAAGTACCGAACAATCGGTTAAACGAAGAGTCAAAACTTTATTTTCAGTGAATTTAGAATTGGCGATTTTGCACAGAGCCTTCAGTACATTAGCTAGAACTAGAAGCGGGTATGATAAGATTAATCTCCATGTGAAGCAGTCCAAACGAGGTATTGTGGTAAAAGGAGCAGCTTTTCTTTCTATTCGCGCGATCGATGAAAAGATAGACTGAGGACAACTAAGAAGACTTTCGAATTAGCAATATTAATAGCTTTAATACTACACAATTATTGATTTTAATTTTAATTTATCTGAAGGGTAAATGTATGGCACTATTTGTTACCTTCTTGTGGATTCGAACTAAAACATATCGTGATCTTTCATTTTACAAATGATAGTTTGAATAATTGATAATCAATTATGTAAACCACCTTGAGAATTACTAAAATGTTAAAAAATGAGAACAAAAATTGGAAAACTGACACATTTGTAAAATCCTATCTAATGCAAGAAAAAATATGAATTCATTTAAACGGTTTGAGACTTAAGAAACTGACATAATAATTTTAAACTTTAAAAGTACAAAAATGGAGATCTTGTGACTTGGAAGGAAAATTGCCTCATTGGAACTCATACCACATCTCCTTACCGCTATCATCTTTATGACCACTGGACGTTAAGCAACCAACAATCAATCAATCAATCATCTTTAAGAATAATGAATAATACAAAATACAGCTTCATTCATTACTTGAAGGAATAGAAATTTCAGGAACAATTTCAGAATATCCAAAAAATCTATGTTGTCACACGTATGAAACTTTTCATCTTTTAAGTGCCAGTCTGCCTAAGAATCAGGCAGTGGTGAAAACATGACCAAAAAACCCACCCAATTTGACATTGATTTCAGTTCATAAAATGTAGTTATGCACAAAAATAACATTTATTTCCATTATCTGTTCTGGTAATAGAAGATACAATTTGGTTGAAATGCACTAGAAATTAACGAATAAGGGGAGATAACTCTGTAATTTGCTATAATATGCTATCATTCTAACCAATTTTCTAACCAAGTTATTTGATATTACCAGACACACACAAACGAAAGACCAATTATTTTTAACTCAGGACGATGGTTAGTATTAAAAAGCATGATTAGCTCGGTGTATTTTTTCTGATCATGTTTTGATTTTTCCTTAAATTGCCTGATTCTTACAAAGACTGGCACTTAATATGATGGCAAACTCAAAACGGCAATACGCATACATGTAGTGACAATATGTATTCCTTAAATTCATTTTTAATGATTAAAACGTACTATTTCAGCAGAGTTTCGTGAATGTTCTTTCTATATAAATGTTTTATAAAAACCCTTGTTATCAGTTTCAGTAGATTGATATGTTTTCTGTAGATTATAGTACAACATGTGCACGTCCTTATCTTAATATTTGCAAAACTAACATTCAATGTAAAAATAGGCTGAAGGTTGTTTGCACAAAACATTACAAATAATGTTATATTTGGCCGGTATGTTTTTGGCTTTGTATTTATTTTCATAGAAAATATATTACATCTTGTAAATATTTATTTAAGATTTCAAGCTGTAGTTAATACATATTTTCTTTTTGTGCGTTCATCACATTGACGCCATGTCTATATTTTAATAGATCTGTCGTTATTTTCTGCTGTTCTACGCGGTGCCATGGAGAAGGTCTGAATTATTCGGGTCAAATCGCTCAAAACTTACATGTATGCTTACTGAATCACTTATTTGTGTTGATGACACTGGCTTGTACTACGATGCAACTAGCTAGAAGTGGTACCTATTGACAACTTTAACTTTTTACTAACTAAATTCAAGTTCAATTGCACCATTAACCCTTGGTTTCTGGTTTTACGTTCTCAAGAAACAGTCAATGAATGTCACGAGAACATTAGAATACATTGACTCCTAATGTAGATATGTAATAAAAAAAAGTTTCTCAAATGTGTAATGGAATGATTTCTTTGTTATAGCAGAGTAAGAAGTGTCTTGCATGGCAACAACATTTCATAAAACAGAAGTTTTATTATTCCTAAACGAATAAAAATAATAAATAAAAAGATATGCTTGATGCATACGAATTAGACAGCAATCAAACGACATACAATTTACAAAAGATGTCTGGAAGGCAACATTTAACCTTAAATACACTACATTATCTCTATACAATATTTCAGTATAAAAAAATCATAAATATTCTGTTTTCGTCTTTAAACAATATACTTTAAACGTCGGTATACGTCAAATGACAACAGGTACTACTGAAATAGGAACTTGTTTCTGCTTCCGGAGCAAACGAATACACCTTGGTATTAGTTGGAGTTTATCAATTATGCCCAAATTATAACTGTTAGGTGTCGTGGATTCGTCTTTTGTCTTTACGTCATAAAAACATTGACCGAATTCTTCACTCCGAAAAATATTTCATTATTGATGACTGCTGAATCGAATTTGGTCCGTGGATAATAACGAATAAAGGAGGCTTGTATATAACTCGATGCACTTAGAGAATATTAGTTGACTTTATCAATAGCACACTCGCAATGACCAGACACACCGATATATAATCACAAGAGCTCTGTTCGATGGATTATATTGGTTGAGATTTGATGCGGTGTGTGATATTGAAACAGAACATTTACACTTTGTTATATAATTTAAACATATGTTTTTGTTTTCCTGCAGGGTTTGATAAATCCTGTGCAATCGTGACTGCATGAAATCGATAGTATCGCTGATGGCTGATACAGAACGAATACCGTTGATTGCATTACACATAACATTCGATTGACTTTCCTACTAAGTATATAACATGTTTTTTTTTAAATAGTCGTTAATTAGTTTCTTCGTGCACCAACAATACATTCAGGCATACAATTCTTGATAATGTTACAAAACATATATCTGACCATATCAATGATTTAGAAAGGGTGACTAATAGATCAGAGCCCATCGACCATAAATACCCGCATCCTCCCAGTAAATAGACACACAAACAATACATGGTCCAAGTTTACTTATCCATATAAACTGATTGTCTTTGACAATCAATGGCTTTGTCAAGGAATTAAAAATAAACTCATTACAATCTGATAGGAAAAATGAGAATTGTATTATGATTTGGGGTGTACAAATATGCAAGACAAAGCAGAATAAAGTTTATTGTGACATTTCCTTTCAATCTGTCTCACATTTAACTGTTTCTGTTACAAATTTGTAGGAATATGGCAGCCAATGGTCTATAATAGCATCTATCCAGTTCATTTTAGGCGATTTTGCAAGACTGAAGAGTATCGCTTGTTTATATTGACTGAGATTTTCAGTCTAAGAAAATACAGCTTGAAATATAATCGTTATATATATATTTTTTTCTTCTTATATTACCTGTTTTTATTCTATTTCCTACACGGGTATAAAGCAACATATGCCCGACATGCGTACATGTCCATCATAAAATGTTACCCGAGCATGCGCGAGTGAGCGACACACTCTTTGATGACAAGTGTCCTTATTCTGTCGAAATTATGTCAATTAAGAAACTAAACTCTGAAATCGGTCTTTCGTGCATCTGTCTTATTTTTTATAGTCTTATTTTCTATAAATGAAGGGATGTCATAATGATCGTGATTTATCAAAATGTCACAAAAATTATGTGTCGGCAAAAACAAATTGAGGAAACCCGACCCCTATTTACTTGTGGTGCATACTACTTTAGAATCACGGTTTTAGTCATACAGATCAAGTTTACCTACATTTATTGAACTTTGAATTCTGGAATTTATGATACCTCTTTTATCGAGGGTTGACATTTTAGCATGCAACGAATAGCCTTTGAATAAGAAAATATATATATATATATAAATCCGGTAACTTATCATTGCAACAAATATAATATAGTCTTGACATTAAGCTTCATACCGTACGTAGCGGATGACACCCGGAACTTTAAATAATTAGTTGGAATTTAATTAAAAAAAAGAAGAAAGAATAAGGAAATTAAATTTTGTGACTGTTAAAGGGTCTGGCAGGTCTTAGATATCACTCCAAACATATACGTTACCAGTCTACCGTGTAGTGTCGCGGACACACGTGATGCATATATCAATTACATATAAAAAAGACAACTATAGGTCACCATACGGCCTTCAACAATGAGCAAAGCCCATACAGCATAGTCAGCTATATAAGGCCCCGATTAGACAATGTAAAACAATTCAAACGAGAAAACTAACGGCCCTATTTATAAAAAAAAAAAATGAACGAAAAACACATAAACAAACGACAACCACTGAATTATACTGGCTCCTGGCATGGGACAGCCACATACATAAATAGTGTGGTGGGGTTAAACATGTTAGCGGGATCCCAACCCTGGGACAGTGGTATAACAGTACAAGATATTAACTAACTATAAAAATCAGTTACTTTTTTTTTTCTAAAACAAACCAGGTTAAGATTACATCTTCTGTAAAATTGTGTTTTAATATATCATACAATAAATGGGGGACACAGATAATGTCCCCAGTTGCATATAATTTTATAAAGTGCCATAACTCTAGAACGGTAAAAGTGACACAACCAAGCATTCAGCTTAGACTATGTGATGTTATAATAAGCATCTTGCATAAGTTTCATAACAATTGATTTAGGCAGAAAGTGCAGAAACAAAAAATTCAGCAATTTATCCAAAATTTGTAATGAGACATAACTCAAGAACGGCAAAAGTAACGCACGCAAAATCCAATCTTCATCTGTGTTTTGTTGTAATAAGCATTGCGTATAAGTTTTAGAACGTTTAGTGAGTCAAACTTACAGTAAGTAAAAGAACGGAAACGATTTGTTTAAACGAGTATTCATCTAGATAAACCAAGACGTATTCCTTTTCAGCAAATATACCATTTTTTAAAGAAAAAACGAATGTCAGTCATCGAAAAAGTACAATTCGTTCGCTCTACATGAGTATTTTGCACTTTTGAAAGTAATTCCTAAATACGTCTGAGAGGTTACTTTTTATTATTATTGTTGAGAATTTAATGCATTCGAATGAAATTGCTTGTGCATTATCTAACATGATATCAAAGTGAAGTAACTCTAGTGCAGCGCATTAAGATTAAAACGTGGATATGTATAGTCAGACGATTCTGTTGCAAACTCATATCGTCTTTATATTCTTGTTTGATGTAAATAAATCGTTGTTAACGGAACAATAAAAGTCAGCATGTACAAAAGTTCGCCTGATTATCTGAAGCGAATTAAACTTTGCGTGACCTTTTAACATGGTGATTAATCGACGGGAGAACAAAACATTCACTTTGTAACACTACGCCAATGTATTTATATCCAAACGTGCAAATTACAAACAGTTTCGGATTTTTTTCATGGGATGATGCTGTCTTTTATAGGAAATAGAATTATATGTGGTATAAGATAAAAACAAGATTAGATGTAGGGTATATTTCAAAGAAATAGCAATTGAACAAATATTTGAAAAAAGAGAACCATGCATCTAGAGGACAGTTTATAGTCTTAATAAGCTATATCAAGATAAGTGCCTATACCGTGCCAAGAGGTTATGAATGAATTTTGATAAATACTATCAAAGAACTGACAGAAACATCATGACATAGAACACTAAGCTACAATTTTAGACATCCACATAAAGGTCTCCAGACTTTCACAGCCTTAAAGTCAAAGCAAGTGCTTTTCAACATCTTTGAACAAAAGTCGGTTTATGAATTAAATTCAAATGACATAACTGATTAATATATTTATATTCCCATGAAGGCTATATATATATTATATATACTACAATGTATGTAGTTAAAAAGCAATTGAAGACAAATGTGTATGTCATTATAGTGAAGAGAATGTGTTAAACTAACATATTTCGTGGCAAAGTCAAGCAGTAATAATATACTGAGTAATTAACATCACATAACTATTATTGTTTATAAAATTACGCTGACATATAGTTCCTCAAGTGGAAACATGTGTAGGATCAAAAGTGTAACAATTAATTACCGAAACACTACTCCAAAACATAGAAAAAGCCACTTAGAAACCTGTAAAACAAAAACGAAGAAGAAATTTAAACAAAAATTAATATTAACGGGGAATTTGTCCATTTGACACAAATGATGCCCTCGCTTGCATAAAACATTAGAAAGGGACGTATCTCAAGAACTGTAAAAGCGAAGTTACTCAAAATTGTACTTGAGTTGAGTTTTGTGGTATAAGCATCGTTCATAAATTGTTTAAAATTTGATTGTTCCAAACTGAAGAACTAAAATGAAAAATTCGGAAATTACCCATTTGTAAAGGGGCATTACTCTAAAATGGTAGCAGTGACGCCACCTGTGCTATATGGTGGTAAGCATTGTGTGTAAGTTTCATATTATTTGGTTGTGAAAAACTGAAGTTAGGGAGCGGAATGTAAAAATTCATAAAGTTTTCCATTTGTAAATTTGCATTACTCTGTCGCGATAAAAGTGATGCCACCTTTTCAATTCAAACATGGTTTGTGTTGTCTGTTTATAATCATTCTGTATAAGTTTCATTACATTTGGTTGAGGTAAACTGAATTTAGAGAACGGAAACAAAACAAATCAGCAATTTTTCCATTAGTGAATGGGCCGGAACAATAGAACGGTGAAAGTGACGCCATTAAAATTTAATCTTGATCTGTGCTTTGTTGTTACAAGCATTGTGAGGCAACATTTGAATGAGGCAATTTATAAGTAAAAGAATGGAAACAAAATTTTGGACATATGGACGTACGATGTAAAAAATACATAACAACAACAAAAACGGGAAAAGGACAACCATTTGTGACCGTTTTCCTCATTTTAAACAGGTTCCAATGCAAATTTTGATGTAAAAGACCTTTTTGAATTCGTTTGAGCCAAGCTTACCTGATGATTGTAGAAGAAAATCCGTATAACCCTTTTTAGTACCATACATGTACATGTTGGGGGTTTTTTTTTATAAAAAAGACGAACTTTACCAGAGGGATATTCAAACTCAAATGCTAAAATTAAACTGACAACGCCATGCCTAAAGTAGAAAAAGACTAATAGACAAACAGTCTAATACGATAGGTCACATTCGGAAAAAGAGGTTGTGATGACGACATTAGGAACATATCCGCTATTAGTGAAATGGATATTCCATAACTGTTTACCAACACGTGAAGGCATGCGTAAAACGTACAGAGGGATGATTTTAAGTTCACCACTTTGAACTCTGTTTTAATAGCTTCCTCGTGAGCAGATCTCTCTATCAAGGAAATCATGATAGGGAATAAAAGCCCTGAAATATCATATCAACAATGAGATATATACTTGATAATCATGCAGGTTTGCATGTTACTTCAAAGAAATGGTAAGTTCAAAATTGGGAAGCTGTAATCATTACTTTTGTCATAAAGTTTTGTTTTCAACCACGATGACCCCTCATTGTCAAGTGCTAGATGTAATTCAAGAAAAGAGACAGTTTTACCTGTATCTGTTGTACCCTTTATCACACGTTCGATGATATAGATGCATTCAACATAGTCACCAAATTATTCAGTGAGTAAGTTTATCTGGTTCCTCTATTATGATATGTTTAGCCCCAACTTCCTCCTGCTTTCAAAGGAAAGCTGTAGAATTTTACTCGCAATTCTGAAGACAAAGAAATATATTAATAGTTATCAAAGGTACCAGGATTATAATTTAATACGCCAGACGCGCGTTTCGTCTACATAAGACTCAACAGTGACGCTCATATCAAAATATTTGTAAAGCCAAACTAAGTACAAAGTTGAAGAGCATTAATGGTCCAAAATTCAAAAAAGTTGTGCCAAATTCGGCTTAGGTAATCTATGTATGGGATAAGAAAATCCTTAGTTTATCGAAAAATTCAATGTTTTGTATACAGGAACTTATAAAAAAAAATGACCACATTATTGATATTCATGTGAACACCGAAGTGTTGACTACTGTGATGGTGATACCCTCGGGTACGAAACGTCCACCAGCAGTGGCATCGACCCAGTGGTGTAAATAGTTATCAAAGGTACCAGAATTATAATTAAGTACGCCAGACGCGCGTTTCGTATACATAATATTATGTACAGATATTATGAGCAAAGCTCACAAAATGATACCCGCTCCATGCCAAGTATTTGCTTTGGTAATTGAGATAAAAAAAACCCAAAGCAGATGCACAATTGATTAACATGGTTACAATGGTGGAAAATAAAATCTATAAATCATATAAAGAATTAAAGGAGAGTCGCGAATACAAATTGGGTTCCCTAAATAGATCAATTGCAAATTCCATGCTTTGGTAAGGAAAACACACAAAAGGATTCGGACCAAACACAATATAAGTAGAGAAAAATATCATATCAGCATGAGTATGATAATGTGTCAATTAATATACAAGTAAGTGAGTGGTTTACCTAACTATAAAACCAGGTTTGATATTCCAATTTATTCATAAGATAATGCCTCTACCAAGTCAGTCATATGATAGTTGTTATCCATTCTTTTGATGTGTTTGAGCTTTTGATTTTACCACTTGATTACGGTCTTCATTTTAAATTGTCTTCAGAGTTCGGTATCTTTTCCTTTTATATGACAATAACCCTTAAATAAAGCAATGGCAAAATTACATAGGAGGAGCATAAAGGCATTGATTCATGGGGAGACACAGTGGAAGTTTGATCGAGAGTAGTGGATTGGGGATGTTAAAATCATTATATAAAAGTACAAATTTAGTGTACGGGAACTCCCAGAAATCATTATAATCAAAAAGTGAAATAAGTGGTGCACAAAAGCATTATGTCATAACAGTTTGATTGAAATTTATTCACTATTCTAATATGACGTGCTTCTTTAGCTTCGGGTACAAAGCCATGTTCTAATTAGAATAGAACATGGGCTGCACGTGATTGACGTCACAATTGAAAAAGCAACGTCAGAGGAATTTTGAACAACGCCGGAGATCAAAATAGACATTTGTGTTGGTGTTGCTCGCTAGGAAATAAAATAAAAACATTTTAAAAGTAAGTTTAAATGTTTCTGTTCTTTTTTATTGATAAACTGATGATTTTTCTATGGGGTTTTTGTTCATCAAATCAAAATGGCGACATTTCGAGCGTCTACTATAGGTCCGTCTCGAAGTACAAAAGTTCAAAATATTCCTATTAGAACCGAAATAATTCTATCATGCAATGCTCTATGCTCATTTTAACATGGGTAGGCGTTATATTTGTAAACATTTAATACCTCGCTAACGCTCGGTATTAAGATATTAACAAATATAATGCCTACCCATGTTAAAATGAGCATAGAGCATGGCATGAAAGAATTATTTCTTAAGTTTAGTATGAGTTTTGGATAGGGGATCTTGTTCTCCCTATTATAAGAAATTATTAAGTATGTTTTAGATTATGGGGAAGTAACCGTAGGAATTTTGATAAAAATAGTAAAATATGAGATGCACAAAATATTATGTGAAAGTGTTATTCAAATCAATTATTTGGCATAGAGTAAATTGGTCAGTACGGTGTGTGCCATATATTGCTCTTAATATAATTAAGGCAAAATTGAAATTTTAATGAAAAAAATAAATATAGAACTATAATTTATAAAACTAGTGATGAAACTGGACAGTAAATGTTTTATTGATCTTTAGTTATTTCAAAATTAGATTCACTCATATTTTGTACAAAGTGTTTATATTGATACAGTAGTGCCAAAAACTTCACAATATATCGTTTGCAGGCGTTAATGACTGTTAAAACCAAGGAAACAACCCATTGTGGTTATGACTAAAAACCAAGGGAATAAGTCATTGTGGTTTTCAACACTTTGAGATGTCTGTATCAGATGTTGCCTTAGTTTTTGTATTTCATAACAATATCACAATGCTATGGTACTCTGTGATCTTTATATAATTTGTAAAAGCTGCTGATTTTTTAATTCTGTTTATGTAACGAGTTTTAGCATAGAACGCGCATGCAGCTTTTTAAAGTTTAGAGTACATTTTTTACGATTTAGTTTTGTTGTCAATTTAACTTACACAATATACCTTGACATGTACATATATATATTAAGGAAATCTCATATAAAAAATATAACCCATTTTCAGAGCGGAACACCAAATCATGTTTAATATAATAGTATACACATTTTCTTATTTCAACATTCAAACCATGACCCTTTTCATCAGTGTAATTATCAAATTTTCAAGTGTGCAGATTTACATTAGGCATGTATTATGTTTCTTCGTATGAAACTTTCTTCAAATTAATCTTGCATTCTTTTCCTTTTAGTTTAAACATATTTATTTATAGTGGATTGGGAAAGAAGTTTTGCAACATATATTAATCCCTTTCCACTTTGCGGGTGCGAGTGCTGCCTTGTAGCGGCATTAGCCTGCTCTTTTTCGAAATCTACAAGGGTGTCTTTAACGTGCAAGAGATATTGCTCTCTTTTAACACGGGTCAGCCATTTATCGTCCCCTTCCGATGGATTATCATCGTTTCCTCAAAACTATACTCACAAATGGGAAAGCCGAAAATTCAGTCCCTGAAATTTTCATTCCAGACGGGAATTGAACCAGGAACCTTTGTGTTAGTAGTCCGATGCATTAACCACTACACCACGGCCCTCTTTTTCCTTTTATCATGTCTACTCTTTAGTTTTGTTTTTCAATTTTCAATTTTCAATTTATATAATACTAAGCAATTATATACCTTAACCTGTACATAGTTGAAGGAAATCTCCTGTAAAAATATAACTGATAATTCTTCTAATACTGGTATGATCTAAATCATGTAAATGACTTTTGTCATGCGATTTATAATACGATAAATATGACATGGTCCTTCAAAACGTTAAGTTATTGTGAGATTATTAAAAGCTAAATCATATTAAGTTCTAGGTTACACTGACAGATAGCTTATAGAAACTTCAAGGAAACATACAATCGTAGACTAATTAATGATCTTTAACGATCAGGCTGTGGTTATTTTTGGTCTGTTAAGTATTTTTCCAAATGGACCTCCTACCCTTAGCGATTATACACAAATTATGCAACACTTCTTCGCCCTTAGAGACATGAGTTTTTTCTGACTGGAATATTTATGCAGTAAAAATAATATTTAACGATACAAATGACAAGATATATCATTATCGAAGTGTAAGAAAAGTATTGTGCGTGAAAACTTTATATCTCAAAGTGCGTCAATCGTCCTTAATTTATTAAAAGCAATGACGTTTTCTACATGTTATTGAAGCTTAAAATCCCAATGGTAGAGTTCTAATTGTCCAGTATAACACATTTGCATTACAAGAGTGATACAAGCACGCGATGTGCCATGCCTAAACGTATGCCGAATAAAACTAAATCGACGTGCTGAGTCAAAATGTATTCAGATATGAAAATAATATTAAAATAAAGAGATGTGGTATGATTGCCTTGGGACAGTTATGTTAAACTTCGTACATAATATGCTGTTTTCTTACTTTATGGAAAAATCAATTAACTTTAAGTATGATGTAAATATAAATATTATTCATTTCACTAGTCGTTTGTTATGCATAAATTACAGTGTCAAAATATTTACAATATTCTGGGTATCTTTGGTCTATACGTTTACATTTACCCAAAGGATGACTGAGATAAATCACACATGGTTGCATAGACTGTGAGGGATACGCATGTAGCTTACATGTAGCCGAAGTCCAAATTATTATAATCTCTTCTTGAGCATGTTTAGTAAAACTTCTAATTACATATTCATAATGTGTTGTATTGTTTGTTGTCGTTCTGAATAGATTTCAAGCATTGTCATTAAACGGTCCAAAACAAACAAGAATGCATCTACATTAAAGTACAGTGTTGCATAATAGATACTTTGAAAACATACTACACACTATACACATAGCCAAAATACCGATTTCTAAAGACTATTCCAAAAGAAAAACACTTTATCAAATAACAGAATCGAAATCTTAAGCACATCAAACGAACGGCAAACATCTCTAATAAGTCTGACTTGGTACAACATTTCCCTATGTAGAAAATGGTGGACTAAACCTGTTTTGTTAGATACCTTAACCTCTCACTGTTAAAAAAGGGGGGATTCAAAGCTAAGCAGAATGGAATATTGTTAGTTCGGGTATGTGTAAATAACTGTCGCTCGAAGATAAAACTACGACTAAGAACTAGGTAAAACACTAAAATCAAGTCTCTATACACTTATGTTTTATTTTCGTACGTTTACTTAGATGATTTACAGTTTTCAGTACCGATTACTTAATTGCAATATGCAATTTGTCTCAAAATAAATTATTTATTACAAAATGCTTTTAGATTTAATGTCGCTTGAAAAGAAACTCGTTTAGAAGGCGTATATAATAATAAGTATAATTTGTCACGTTAAAAAACATCATTTTATAAACTTTCAAGTTTAATTGTACTTAGCTGATTCAACTATATACACAAGCTGCTTTCATTTACATATTTGTCTAATTTCTGTTGACCGATTTAATTTATTTTTCAAGTATTTCCCAACTTATCAGAGAAGTATGAAATTCTCAATCAACATTATGCTTGTACACAAGAAACACTAATCAGCAACAAATCCAGTATCAAGTCGCATTTTGGCATTTCTTTTAATGTCATTTACGAAAAGGATTGTGAAATTTTACTGCGACAACTTGGCCATATAATATAACTTATTTGCCATAATGTTTTACAAAATTGTAATGACGTACTTAAACGTGACTATATTTACAATTTATATGCAAACCAATCCCCAATTTATAAATAATGTACACCTCTAAGAAAGAAAAAAAAAATATAAAGTTGATTGCTCACATTGAGAAATAAAAAAAACATAATTTTTGTCGTAAAGTTCTCCGCCTATCTTCACTTTTAGTTTCTGGCCACACATAATGACATAAAAATACTCATCAGAGATACTGGCCACACATAATGACATACAAATACTCATCAGAGATACTGGCCACACATAATGACATAAAAATACTCATCAGAGATACTGGCCACACATAATGACATAAAAATACTCATCAGAGATACTGGCCACACATAATGACATAAAAATACTCATCAGAGATACTGGCCACACATAATGACATAAAAATACTCATCAGAGATACTGGCCACACATAATGACATAAAAATACTCATCAGAGATACTGGCCACACATAATGACATAAAAATACTCATCAGAGATACTGGCCACACATAATGACATAAAAATACTCATCAGAGATACTGGCCACACATAATGACATAAAAATACTCATCAGAGATACTGGCCACACATAATGACATAAAAATACTCACCAGAGATACTGGCCACACATAATGACATACAAATACTCACCAGAGATACTGGCCACACATAATGACATAAAAATACTCATCAGAGATACTGGCCACACATAATGACATAAAATACTCATCAGAGATACTGGCCACACATAATGACATAAAAATACTCATCAGAGATACTGGCCACACATAATGACATAAAAATACTCATCAGAGATACTGGCCACACATAATGACATAAAAATACTCATCAGAGATACTGGCCACACATAATGACATAAAAATACTCATCAGAGATACTGGCCACACATAATGACATAAAAATACTCACCAGAGATACTGGCCACACATAATGACATAAAAATACTCATCAGAGATACTGGCCACACATAATGACATAAAAATACTCATCAGAGATACTGGCCACACATAATGACATACAAATACTCATCAGAGATACTGGCCACACATAATGACATAAAAATACTCATCAGAGATACTGGCCACACATAATGACATAAAAATACTCATCAGAGATACTGGCCACACATAATGACATAAAATACTCATCAGAGATACTGGCCACACATAATGACATACAAATACTCATCAGAGATACTGGCCACACATAATGACATAAAAATACTCATCAGAGATACTGGCCACACATAATGACATAAAAATACTCACCAGAGATACTGGCCACACATAATGACATAAAAATACTCATCAGAGATACTGGCCACACATAATGACATAAAAATACTCACCAGAGATACTGGCCACACATAATGACATAAAAATACTCATCAGAGATACTGGCCACACATAATGACATAAAAATACTCACCAGAGATACTGGCCACACATAATGACATAAAAATACTCATCAGAGATACTGGCCACACATAATGACATAAAAAAAACTCATCAGAGATACTGGCCATGGGTTCATCATTTGGAAAGTTCGACGTGTATTTCGTCGTCATTTAACTCTCCATTTGGGTGCTCAAAAGAAATCAAAATATGAACAGCAAATGATGAATTCAAAACTTCAAAATCAGTTATGCCAAATACGACAAAATCTATTTATGCATGGGATGACGAATCACATTGTTTCCATTCTTTAGAACATTTTAAGTTCTGTTATATACGATATAATTTGAACATGAAAGTAAGTGAAAACCATTTAAGTATGGCAATGGCTTAAGTTAAAGGGTAATAATATCTTATTTCAACTCTGCCTCAGAAGCATATAAATGAGGTCTGCATCATATGAATAACGACCAGGATGGGTAGAAGAGCACAGTTGATTCCCATATGAATTCTGACTGTCTGTTGATAAAAGTCCATATCGAATACGTTTTAGTAATAAGAGTAAAGAAATATTCAAGCATCATTTGGATGTCGGTTTTAAAACAAAAGATATTAAATCATTTAAGAAGCAGATTTTTGTAAGCAAGATTTGTCCCTTACTTATACACTTGACATTTGTAAACATAATGTTATCATCTTATGATCACGGTACAATTTGACGGACAGGAATCTTTGTTTAGTCAACATCTTTCAGATATCATTGCACATCAACTGCCAAACCCGACTATAGAATAAAAAGTCGTGATCGAATATTATGATATGTAAGAGATAACCTGTTAATGTTAAGAAATAATGGATAACAAACATACCTCAAAGGATGATCAAAAAGTTATTTCAAATATCAATACAATCATGATATTTATTTTTATAAAATTAATGTTGGTTTGACATCCAGAATTTTCTGAAGCACGAAACAATAACAATCATAACTATTTTGTGTCAAATTTAATGAAAAATATATTGATAACAAGAACTGCATACAGATGTCTTCTTCGTCTACAGTTCGTTGTTTTCCATTCTTGTGTAAAGAATCGATAACAATTATTTGATAAAACTAAATCTATAAACAAAGAAGCGACATCATTTGTCTTTTTTTTCTCCCCAGAATATTCTTCATTTACATCTGATTCTTATTTGGAGCAGGTGATTTTAAATATAAATCATTCTAATAACTGTGACTTTTATATAAGGATCTATTTTGATATGAAATAAGTTTAATTAGGACTTTGAAAACTGGGTTGATCATCTGATTCACCGATAAAGGCATAAATAATTGGATGAAGAAACAAAAATATTAAGCTACATCTAGAATTAATTGCAACAAAGTACATAATGCATAAATAAAGTTAGTATCAGATCATCACTTAACATGAAGTTCAATGGCAAAAATAAGTTCCCTGGGAACAATTTGGTAATGTTATAATCCTACCCTTTTCATTGTCAATGAATATATATTTCAGTACCAAACTTTTCTCTCGATCGTTCAATAATACATGTATATTGGATTATTCTAAATATCCGCTAAAAATATTAAATTTAACATTTAATGATTTTTATCGTGATAAACAGTAACTGAGGTAGTATAAATTTAGGGTGATATCGACTTTTCGAGAAAAAGACATATAAAATCGAAATAAAACGAAAGTACAAAGCTGACCAGTATACTAGCATAGACACATTGATAAAGTATACAGTTGATTTCTTCAAAAATTTCGTCTTGTATTTAAAAGTAACCTTGTGACATGCATTCCTTATGTTAATTATTATAAATGTTTTTATAATATAATGCTTTATAGTGAAATTAAACAAAAATATGTTGAAACAAATCTTCTTTTTTTTCTTTCAAAGAAAACAGTTGAACAAATGAAAGTGACTACAACAGTCACTTTCATTTGTTCAGTTTTGTCAAAGCAAACCTTAAAACTTTGCATTCATAATATTGTCTTAAAACAATGGAAGCCAAGCAAAAGAATTCCCTTTACGGCCGATTGAAACGACCAAAAAATTTCCTTACACACAGGTTACATTTAAAACGCAGATATACAATATTATTTTTTGATCAATGATATTAAATTAAACAGAATCAAGACAATTGTCATTATACTATTTCAAGCGTAAAATTTATTTGTCACTATTTATCTATTTTGATGTTCTCTGGACGCAATATCAATGTAAAATTAGATATCATTGCTGCTATGCAACGATTCCTTTTATTGGAGAACAGTAAATGGGCACACATTTTTCTAAAATTGTGCTTAAAAACTTGGCTCGTTGATCCAAAACGGAAAATCGAAACATAAATGCATTTATCTCTTTAATCAGCTGAAATTTCACTGATAGAATTCTTTTAGAATAGATGAACATTTGTATAGAAAGGACATAATACCGGCGACAACTTTTCTTAAATTTGGCTTGAAATAAACAAATCTCTATTTCTACCTTATATATTTTTGTTAAAAAATTGTATGTTATTGATACATAAATTTCCGTATTAATGATATACAATAAGCATACAGTCTATGAACTAAACCCAAGAATTTGCATCAAAATGATGTTGAATAAAAAGTGAACTTATCTCCTGCACCACTTAGAAAACACCATATTTTCAAATTAAACTGTCACATCAATTATATTATGTTAGTTCACAGACACCAGATGGTTTCTCTCTCAATCTATATGTGACAATTGTTGCAAGAAAGGATAAACATGAAATACACAATACCAATCAAGAAAAGTATCTTTTTTTCATTATATATATGTGATTTTGATTTTCTTACAAAATTTTATTTTTTCAATAAATTGCAAGATTAAAATAATTTAAAAACCATACATAAAAATAACTAGTTTTCAAATAAATCTTGAAAGGCAGGATACATCAAAGAATATTTCCAAATTTTTTATTTTTTTTAAATTTAGAAAAAAGGGGGGTCAACCC
Organism: Mytilus trossulus; assembly: GCF_036588685.1. Taxonomy (NCBI): domain Eukaryota; kingdom Metazoa; phylum Mollusca; class Bivalvia; order Mytilida; family Mytilidae; genus Mytilus; species Mytilus trossulus. The sequence goes on from NC_086373.1 coordinate 53,067,363, forward strand.
CAATTGTGCCTGTGCATTTTCCTAAAACTTTCAAAGTTTTACAATTTTGTGTTTAAACCATCTGTTTTATCGGTCACTTTATCAGTGTGAAATGACAGATTTATAGCACTACTTAACCATTTTATAATTGAGAGAAGATATGAAACTTCACTTTCTTGTGCATGGATCTAGGACTGCATATACCCAACGGTCTTTTATGGTGTTTTTTTGTAAGCTTTACTTTTCTTATCACTGGTCAGTTACACAAGTACATTCATTGAACTATATAATGACAAGTTTATGTATTATTTAACATTCGAGGGTTTTAACCCGAATGGATGGATATATATTGTTTTCAACATTTCGGACGCGGGTTTGTTGTGCTATGTGATCATATCTATAATACTAATATTACGAGGTCCAATTTGTCCGCCGTCATCGGGTAAAAACGACAAATCAAAGAATTTAACTTTATATATAACTAATATAGGGCAATGGTGTAGATTAAAAATTACACCACTCCAGACCCTTTTGTTTTCCACATAATTAATATTGCCAATAATTAACAAGTTCCGGGTCGAGTCCGATACCGATACCAATAGTATATTCACCTGGCTGTTACCTATTACCTTTTCTGTACGTTCCGCATTTGACAGGCGCACCACCAAAAGATGTATTAGGCAAACGGGTCATAATCACAGGGTTGACACCCCTAAAAAGTTATCAAAGGTACCAGGATTATAATTTAGTACGCCAGACGCGCGTTTCGTCTACATAAGACTCATCAGTGACGCTCATACCGAAATAGTTATTAACCAAACAAATACAAAGTTGAAGAGCATTGAGGATCCAAAATTCCAAAAAGTTCAATCATTGTCAAATTGTTCCCTCTTGTAGTATTTTAATCAGTAAGACTTTCTAAGATAACAATACGAATACTAAAAATCTGGACTTAAAAATAAAGCGTATAGGTACAGTTTTCAATTTGTTAGCGGGCATGACGTTAACAGCGAATACAACAATTCAACTTTATTTATAATGCTGTTGATTTAAAAATACTCCATTCCAGGACCTTTTGTTTTCCAAAATAATTAATAAATAGAGAATAATACATGGCAAAATCCGTATCATATGTCGTATCATCCCGAGACATCAATATCAGCCCGAGGGCCTTTAGGCCCGAGGGATGATATTGGTCGAGGGTGATACGGCATGTGATACGGATTTTGCCATGTATTATACGCTTTATCATATATTTCAACAGAAGAGTATTATAGTATATGAACTGTTTTCTGATCCATAGCACTGGGTTACCTTCAGTTCTGCTTTTGTCTTGTTTCAAAGCTTTGAAATAACTGCTCAATTATTTATACGAAGCAACTAGGTAACCTTACAATCTGTTGTTTTGAAAATATTTTGTTTATTATTGTATATATTTAAGGGTTTTGTATTTTTTATAGTTGCATTGAGTGTGCCAAAAGATATGTTGTAAAAACTTGATGTTCGTGACGTCACATACAATATGAAAACTTTAGTTACGTGACATTACATACCAAACAATGACGTCATTCCAAAAAATTACCTATTTTTAGAAAAAAAAATCTTAAGCAAAAAAAAAACCTAAAAAACTGACTTTAGTTAAAAAAAAAAAAAAAAAAAAAAGGAATGCGATACGGGTTTTACCATGCGATACGGGGTATGCGATACGGGTTTAGCCATGCGATACGGGGTATGCGATACAGGGTAGGTGATACAGACTGGAATAACTAGTTTTCAAATAAATCTTGAAAGGCAGGATACATCAAAGAATATTTCCAAATTTTTTATTTTTTTTAAATTTAGAAAAAAGGGGGGTCAACCCCAATTGTGCCTGTGCATTTTCCTAAAACTTTCAAAGTTTTACAATTTTGTGTTTAAACCATCTGTTTTATCGGTCACTTTATCAGTGTGAAATGACAGATTTATAGCACTACTTAACCATTTTATAATTGAGAGAAGATATGAAACTTCACTTTCTTGTGCATGGATCTAGGACTGCATATACCCAACGGTCTTTTATGGTGTTTTTTTGTAAGCTTTACTTTTCTTATCACTGGTCAGTTACACAAGTACATTCATTGAACTATATAATGACAAGTTTATGTATTATTTAACATTCGAGGGTTTTAACCCGAATGGATGGATATATATTGTTTTCAACATTTCGGACGCGGGTTTGTTGTGCTATGTGATCATATCTATAATACTAATATTACGAGGTCCAATTTGTCCGCCGTCATCGGGTAAAAACGACAAATCAAAGAATTTAACTTTATATATAACTAATATAGGGCAATGGTGTAGATTAAAAATTACACCACTCCAGACCCTTTTGTTTTCCACATAATTAATATTGCCAATAATTAACAAGTTCCGGGTCGAGTCCGATACCGATACCAATAGTATATTCACCTGGCTGTTACCTATTACCTTTTCTGTACGTTCCGCATTTGACAGGCGCACCACCAAAAGATGTATTAGGCAAACGGGTCATAATCACAGGGTTGACACCCCTAAAAAGTTATCAAAGGTACCAGGATTATAATTTAGTACGCCAGACGCGCGTTTCGTCTACATAAGACTCATCAGTGACGCTCATACCGAAATAGTTATTAACCAAACAAATACAAAGTTGAAGAGCATTGAGGATCCAAAATTCCAAAAAGTTCAATCATTGTCAAATTGTTCCCTCTTGTAGTATTTTAATCAGTAAGACTTTCTAAGATAACAATACGAATACTAAAAATCTGGACTTAAAAATAAAGCGTATAGGTACAGTTTTCAATTTGTTAGCGGGCATGACGTTAACAGCGAATACAACAATTCAACTTTATTTATAATGCTGTTGATTTAAAAATACTCCATTCCAGGACCTTTTGTTTTCCAAAATAATTAATAAATAGAGAATAATACATGGCAAAATCCGTATCATATGTCGTATCATCCCGAGACATCAATATCAGCCCGAGGGCCTTTAGGCCCGAGGGATGATATTGGTCGAGGGTGATACGGCATGTGATACGGATTTTGCCATGTATTATACGCTTTATCATATATTTCAACAGAAGAGTATTATAGTATATGAACTGTTTTCTGATCCATAGCACTGGGTTACCTTCAGTTCTGCTTTTGTCTTGTTTCAAAGCTTTGAAATAACTGCTCAATTATTTATACGAAGCAACTAGGTAACCTTACAATCTGTTGTTTTGAAAATATTTTGTTTATTATTGTATATATTTAAGGGTTTTGTATTTTTTATAGTTGCATTGAGTGTGCCAAAAGATATGTTGTAAAAACTTGATGTTCGTGACGTCACATACAATATGAAAACTTTAGTTACGTGACATTACATACCAAACAATGACGTCATTCCAAAAAATTACCTATTTTTAGAAAAAAAAATCTTAAGCAAAAAAAAAACCTAAAAAACTGACTTTAGTTAAAAAAAAAAAAAAAAAAAAAAGGAATGCGATACGGGTTTTACCATGCGATACGGGGTATGCGATACGGGTTTAGCCATGCGATACGGGGTATGCGATACAGGGTAGGTGATACAGACTGGAAAAAAGAACCTTTATTAGATATACAAAACAGCTGTATTTTGTACTAAATATATGATAAATACCAATAATTCACAAGTTCCAGGTCGACGGGTTCAAACAGAAATATCTTGAAAGCAGAGAAAACTGTGTATCTTATAATCGGTATGACTTTATCAGCTGATAATACCAATACTAAAATAAGGCTTACGCATTGTTCTTTATTTTAATTCAGTCACGGACCCGCGATATCACGGGTGTGTTCTAGTGTTATTGAAAAACACGATAAATGCAGGATTCCGTTTTCATGAAACGACAAATTGGTGTAAGAAAACGAGATCAGATGTCTTACGATGTTATAAAACAATATAATAGGAAAGTCTCTTGTAAAAAGTCTTCTATACCAATTAGCAATATATTTTCTTAATTATGGTCGTAATCTCTGCGCAAATTGTTGACCATTCATCACGATCGATATCTAACCTGTTAAATGAAATCATCTACTCTGATGTAAATTGACCCGTTGTCAATATCTTAAATTAGTATTTTAATAGCGGTGGTTTATTCAAAATAAGATTAAAAGGTGAGACTGACTGTTATTATTACCCTGGCAAAGCATGCTTTTAAGAAAAATGAATATATTTTACCAAAGAATAAAGAATTTTACTTACATTACGTAATGTATGTTGTACCTTTTTAATAACCTCTAAATGCTGTGTATTTCTTGTATTTTTAAGAACAGATTTGTCGTGTTATCACTGCCTTTCGCCTGCCAGTCTACCAACACACTGTAGATAAGTTAAAGTGGAGCTGTTTACTATCAATCATAGTTGCAGATTTGAAATGTTTTCAAAACAGCTGATTAATTGATGGCTAAGAGTTCTTCAATTGCTGATTTCGTTTCTCGCGTTGACTTACTTGTTTGTGGCTGATGATAAATTGATGGAAGATTGATGCAATTATCTTGCCAATAACCTACAAGATTAGACAATTAGATGGGCTGGATAGAAGATTATGAAACAATAAACTTGTGTTTATTTTTCATTTAAATACTGAATAGTTTGGAGGATACGAAGAACTTTAAAGGGTTTCACATATCTTAACATCATAATTAAGGTATCATCATATCACAATCTTCCTTTATTATCAAGTAATGAAAAGTACATATTTTCCTACCGAAATTGATTTATTCTTAATAACATAACGTATGGATGCTGATTTATTTAGAGATTGTATAATTGAGAAAAATTGATGTGTTTTTAAATTTGAAATCAACTTTTATTTTTAGTTTCTTGATTACACAATTATTTTAGATGGTATTGCACTGATCTATTTTGATTGCTTGTATGCTATTGATCAATCCATAACATAATTCTATATATTAAAACCGTTAACAGTCAAAACTGATTTCTTTAATCTGGATTTATAAAATCAATGGTATTCATGGACCTGATATGATTTGCCATTGAATGAACATGCATGACAGCAGAACATCACATCCCCATCCTTCTTTTATTTATTTCTATTATTTTTCTCTTTTTTTTTTTATTTTAAAAGCCATTGGCCTTTTTTGCGTTTTATCAAGGGTCATGATACGTTTCTTATTTTATTTTAGATAAAGATGCCCCTTGAAATTGTTGAACATTCAGTTCGTGCTTGATATTGCTAAGGAAAAAGCAATAACACGTAATCATAAGTGCTTTGGAATTGTATAGTTTCCTGATAAGTTGAACAGGTCTGTATTTTAGTTAATATCAAAGTTATGAAATGTGCTATGATTTCGGTTATCCATCAAAGAACACTTGACGCGGATCTGAACAACTATAGGACACTGTACGACCTTCATCAATGAGTAAAACCAATACCGTTGTCATTCAGCTGTGAAAAAACCCGACATGACCAAAATACGAAATTGCAACTGCATGATTTATGACTTGATGAAATTATTGACGAAAAACAACTATGACAGAGGGTAACTTACTACCCTTCAACTGAACTACAGCCACAAAATTTGTCTCGTTTTGCTAGATGTAAGGATGATTTCTTCTCCGTGAATATCTAAGTTATGTTAAAATGTTTTGGATCCTGTAGTCATGCTCATGTGTTTAATTTGTGTGTTCTTTTCACGTTTTTTCATCATAAATATAGAAAGGAAGCTAATGAATATACAGTTCCAAGAGGATAAACTAAGAGATTATGATTTTACAAGTAATTTGCTACTGATGATTTTTGTCCGTTGATAAATTTAGATATTTACTAAGGTTCTTATTCTCTGAGGCAAATTTGACCTCAGATGAATTGAGGTAATTTTTAGATGTGCATTTTGGTGTTGTAGCTGATAGCTACTCACAAACGTACATCCTTGATTTTCAAATGTTTCAAATTTTGCTTTCGTCGGGTGAAGGTTAATCTAGACAATGATTTAGATGATCACAATTTATAAAGATATACTTTTTACTAGCTATGTGCTGAAACAGCATTTGGTGTATTGTAAGTTCTCGATGGTTTTGCAATAAATTTGCTGATTTTAAATTGAGATAAATTATTACGAAACTAAAGTAGGCCTACCAACTCTCTATAGCAAAGCTTTTCACAGGTGGAAGCAGTTGCTTATTTATGTGTCTTTTATGCATTAAGTTCTCCGTGTACTTGAGTACACACATGTCTTTCAAGTGTTTGGAGTTTAGCGATATTGACAGTCCTAAATCCAGAAAAGCTTTTCGGACGCATGAAATTTATAAAACGTCTTTGCATTAATAAATTAATAAATCATTAAGAAATTAAGTTTCAAACATAATCATTAATATTCAGGCAAAATTTTCCCTTAAGGAAACGCGCGGGTTTTTTTCTCATAAAAATACTAGAATCAAAAAGACCAAATCAAGTACGAAGTTGTGCCTTGAGATTCGAACATTCAAAACAGTTTTACCAAATACAGCTAGAGCATCAATTCTTAAAAAAAATTGCAAATTACAGCTAAGGTTATTTATTCCATGATCCAAGCAAAATACAAAACGTATGATGTCAGTCATTGTAAAAGTCTATATACAGTTTACGTGTTTCCATGCACGTATCTACCAAGTTAATATCATAAACTCATGATCAAGGTACAACATTTATCTTAAAATAATTTTCAAGTATTAAAAGAACACAATCATACTGTGAGAATTATTATCAATGATTGAAATGACAGTCTGCATGAACTTGAAAAAACTGTGACGTCAATATCTATTGACGAGAATCAGATACTGCAAAACTATAAGATATTTCAATCTGGCATGTTAAGAAATAAAATCACAGGAAAGACCCAATTAAACGAATCAGTTATTTGACTTTAAGAGAATGGCCTGTATAAATAGACATTTGCAATAACTCTTGGCTCCAACTAATGACGCCTACCGTTTACAGTACAAACATTGAGAAAGTCATATAAGGGATCAAATTTATCAAAAATAATCTTACATAGATATAGGAAGATGTGGTGTGAGTGCCAATGAGACAACTCTCCATCCAAGTAACAATTTAAAAAGTAAACCATTAAAGGTTAAAGTACGGCCTTCAACACGGAGCCTTGGCTCACACCGAACAACAAGCTATAAAGGGCCCCAAAATTACTAGTGTAAAACCATTCAAACGGGAAAACCAACGGTCTTATCTATATAAACAAAACGAGAAACACGTATATATTACATAAACAAACGACAACTACTGTACATCAGATTCCTGACTTAGGACAGGTGCAAACATTTGCAGCGGGATTAAACGTTTTAATAGACCCAAACCTTCTCCCTTTTTCTGAAACAATAACATAACATCACAACATAGAAAAACACATGAAAAAATATCAATTGGCAGACTTAACTCAATCAAAAAACGTATGATTACACAATGAACGAATAAATTTGATCTGCGATATCTGAATACAAATGCACAGTTAATTAAATATTAGAGACAAACATTCATGACCAACAATTTACATATCCATATTACATTTGTTTTGATTAAGACTTTTTTTTAAATAAGAAAGTGTACGGTTAAAATGCTTATAGGCGGTTTATTCTTATTATTTACCCCTTAAGTCTATTGATATATTTGTTTAACGAATCACACTGAACTGTATATAAGCTTTGAAGGAAGAAAACTTCAATTAATTCATATATAAATGCATGTTTTTAGTATTATATTCTGTATTCAAATATGAGAGGTTTTTTTATCGAATACTGCACCGCGTGTCAATAGCGATGTCTCTCCATACTAATACACATATCTCCTCTGATCAAAGTTTAGGATATAATACTGTAAACGTCTGTATGTAATAAACGTACGTGTGCTTCTGGTTGTCACTTCCTATAATTCGATGTACGGGTGTTCCAAAAATATTGGTAACAATTTTGCGAGATTTTATATAAAAAAATGACCCTCTTTTTTATAATATAACTATATAATGCATTTACGTTTGATACCTGTATATTGAGTTAATTGGGGTATGTTTTTATCTTCAAATCAGATCATATATAAATATGCTATTCGGAATATTAAATTATTTATGAGCAATATGATATTTAACCAATTCATTAGGAAATTCACCTTAAAATTTTTAGGCAAAAATTACGCATCCTGACCATAAATGATCGAACTAACCCCGATAATGTAAAATAAATGTTTCCAAACCGTTCTCCACACTTGTTTTACACATACAGTATAGGGAGGAGAAGAGGCTTATAATTGATTTTCAAGGTTAAATTGATATTTAGTAGCAAGGAGGTGTCCCGCGTCAATGTACCCTTGCCTATGTTAAGATTCTTACTAAATGGTTTGGATCAACCTTTTGTTCCATTGTTTCGATATTCAAGTAGCACCGTTGATGGAGTTTGTATCTCTTTACTCAAACCAGTCAACAGAGCTAAACGGCTTAATAGAAAGTTATTCAAACAGATGTATATTGTCCCATAGTTAGATTAATCCCTGCCGTCCTCACAAACGGATTACCCGTTATAATTCCGTTATCCTTCTTTCGCATTTGAACGTTACCATCACAAGAAACTATATCTTTCAATAGATACGACCTTCTAACATGTTCAGATAATCTGCATTATTTCCCGTTAAAGGGATTCATTGTTTCGAAAACGTCTTTCGTTTTGTTTGTGCGGTTGTTATTATGCGGGGTTTTATTAATTTTCTTTCGCCGGGCTTGCAAAAGAGAGCAACAGATACCATATGGACAGTCAAACTCATAAATTGAAAATAAACTGACAACACTATGTCTAAAAATGAAAAAGACAAACAGACAAACAATAGTACACATGATACAACATATAAAACTAAGGAATAAGCAACACGAACCCAACCAAAAACTGGGGGTGATCTCAGGTGCCCCGGATGGGTACATGTAAGCAGATCCTTATCCAGATGTGACACCCGTCGTGTGCTCATGTTATACCAAATCTAGTCTATAATCTAATTCCATATGACACATTCATGAAAGGGAAGGGAATTGTATATCATTTGTTAAACGGTTATTCCATAAAGGTCAACAAACTCGTGATGGCGTACGTAAAATTTACGAAGGGATGATTTACATTGTTTCTTGATTGCGCTCCTTCTTGACTGAATTTTGATTATACTCTTTTATTCACTATGCTTATCAATTCAGAAATTTTTACAACATTTTAACAACGCAGCTGTTTATTTTGTCTATTTAAAATCCGGATAATGCATGTCATTGGTACGTCCTTGTATTCATAGAAATGTTAGCTACATTTTGTAACCTGTGCTACTCTAACAATAATTTTATTGTACTTAGTATTTGGTTGAATAACATAGGCAAAACAAAAGGGAAGAAACCTTAGTTTTAAATTTTTCGAAACAGTCTGTTTTATTATCTAATTTCATAATATAAGCTAGGACACAATCATCGATTAAAATGAAATATAATATTAAGGATAACGTGGATACAAAGGTGTTTTATGAATATCTTATCTTCAGAATTTTGATTTCAGTAATTTTAATAACCGCAAAACAATTCCCGACTATACGAAGAGTAATTATTGTTGTTTGCTCCCGAAAAATAATTTTTCAAGTATAAAGAATTCGTTTTATTGCATTGAATATAAATAGAACATTCAAGGAACCGTGTCTCTGTCTATGCGTTCTCACGTCTTTAAGATGTACTTCTTGGAAGAGTCTTGATTCATTTAAAATAAGAAATAATGGCGCATATTTTACTGGGAAATTATATTGTATCAAATTACAACTGCTTCAAACAAATGTTACCAAATCTAAAACACAATTACATATCATAACTTTATTTATTGAAGCCGTATTTGCTAAATTTCGTTCAAATGTTTTTTAACAGACAGTCATCAATGCTATTGGAAACAACAGTACACCTTTTCTCCTCAAATACAAGAGTATCATAATGAATGAAAACCCTTACTTCATGTTCCGCTATAAATATGATGTCTTCTCACTGAATAATTGAAATAAATGATGAGCATGGTGCTATCATTTATTGAATTTAACTTGAATTAAAAGTGAATTAAACTTGAAATAAAATTGATTTAACTTAAATCAAACTTGAATTAAAGAAACCACGGATAAAGATTTGTTTCCTTTATGTAGAAATTGACAATAAGGGTCGATTGAAAATTAATTTTACGATAACAGGATTTATTCAAATTGACTCATTGTGTAACTTCCCTTTTCTATGACGCAATATTTTAGCAGCACCTGCATTTGGGTACACACAAATATCCAAGATGCATTTCCAAACGTTATATCATACTAAATTCGCTGCTCATTAGAAAGCAATTGAAACATTGATTCTTTTAAAAGGACAAAGCTGTAGTCATCTATTCGAAATATTACGATTATGATTTTGTTAAAAGGTGTAGAATATTTGTGACATGACAACGGATATGGCCAACATGTGAATTACATGTCCTTGATATAAAATATAACAGGCTTATGATTTTGTATGTGGAAAAATGTTCAAAAATAGGAAATTAAAATAATCTTGAATTACATAACATTAGTTTTATTTATAATTCTTATATTTTTATTTGCTGATATGTTTTTCTCTTTTTGGGTACATAGTTTTGAAAAAGCCCGCTTAATTTTATGAAATTTGATATATGAACTTTTTTCAACACTAGTTAGGTTCCAATAGAACTTCATTTTATATTCAAACTATTGTAGAAGATTTTTAAACGAAAGTTACGCTTTTAAGATACTATTTTACAAAATCTTGATAATTCGGAAAAGTATGTAACCACTTTACTTTAAAAAAAAAATAGTACGTGACCACAAAAAAAACACCATGCAAAACAAAATCTGAATGCCAGAAACTAAATTATGACAGAAAATATCAAAATATACAGTGAAATATGATAAGACTCAATAATCATCATTCTCTTCATTTCTATTTATCACCAATGTTAACGTATTTAATTTACATTTAACAACGGTTTGAATTCTTGAACCACATAAATAGCTCTTTGGATAGTTTTCTTTTTTGGTGGGGTTCGTGTTGTTTATTCTTTAGTTTTCTATGTTGTGTCATGTGTACTATTGTTTTTCTGTTTGTCTTTTTCATTTTTAGCCATGGCGTTGTCAGTTTGTTTTATATTTACGAGTTTGACTGTCCCTTTGGTATCTTTCGTCCCTCTTTTCTTCAAAACATTATAATTTAGAGATATTTTGTATATCTGATCTGTATTCAAGTTATCTTTTCTTGTTAGTTAATGATAGCAAGGTGTTAACATATAATTGTAAGGAAGTGTTTTATGCAGTTTTCAAGTAGAAAATGTGTAATGATATTTGTTTCATATTTTGTTTGTTTTATCTTTAATTCGGTATACAGTGAAAGCTGTGAATCGATGTTCTGTAGTATGGCTACGTTAGTAATCCTAAAGATTGCTATCAATATGAGCGTCAAAAGAAAACAATATAAATACGTTTGGATACAATCGAATCTCTGTTATAGTTATTGGATCTAGGTTGTAGTTATTTGCGTCATAAAAAAGGGGAATGAATTATGACTTTGGATGTTCCCTTTGTATCTTGGCCGCTCTTTTTTTTTTAAATAACAACGTCGGAAAAAATAGATTAAAAAAAAGTTAGTTTAGTTTAGACAATATTTGTTCAAATGAATTGAATTGAATTACGAAACAGGCATAGCCTATGTAAGCCCTCTCCACAAAACAAGGTACATTATATTACATTCAAACAAAGCAACACATACACAAACATAATGACAAAACAGAAATAATTTTTTTCAAAAATATCTCGATCTTAGCTGACTGGAATTATGCTTCAAATAGTTAACTAAGATCAGAAGTATGACAATTTTAAGAACGCTTCAAATTATTAACTCAGAAAATTAAGAAAAAATAAGTATATTTACATTCTATTACTAACGATTAAATAAAGTAAAAAGACACTGCAGAATATGAAAAAACATAGCTTTAACGGTATTTGCCCAGATCCGTAAATAACCTTTCTGCATATCACAGCTTATAAATGTATGACCTTAAGACTCTTAACAATTTGTTCATTTTAAGTGGACTAAAAATAAGTTTTCTACGTGATTTTTACAGTAACGAAAATATCGTACACATATTCATTGTCATCGAACATAACTTCGCTATCAGCGTATTCGGTGTAGTCCGGTACCCGGTGTTTAGTGATTGTAGTTTGTTGATATAGTTCAAAATCATTCTCGTTTCTCGTTTATTTGTATAAATTAGACCGTTTTGTATTCCCATTAAGATGGTTTTACACATTAAGTAATTGTTGGGGTCCTTTTTAGCTTGCTGTTCGGTGTGAACCCAAACTCCGGCTTGAAGACCGTCTTTTGACCTATAATGGGTTACTTTTATATATTGTGACTTTTGTGGAGAGATGTGATGTCTCATTGCAACGCATACCACATCTTCTCATATCAATGCATTATGGGTGTCACTGGCGGAGCAAATATTGCTTAAAACTCCCGCGCAACTTTTTGTTTGCCAATCTACCCGTCCCATGCTAAGTTGACTGTGCTGCTAAATTCTTAATTTTAATCTTGTGGGGTGTTGTCTCTCTGGTTGTCTTTCGTGATACAAATTCAAATTGCTACTTACCTCTAGGTAACTTTCTATTTGCATCATATGCATGATATTTTTCATCTGTAGATTTATAACTGAAACACCAAAAAGATTTATCAGGAAGAAAATTTAAACTTATGGGAACATGTTATATCATAGAGTTGGTATTGACATGATCGTTAATGGATATATATTGGAGAGGTTGTTATTTTGTTATCTTCTTTACCATTCTTAATATGTATAATAAATCGACTGGTACTGCAAAGTGGGAATGTTTGAAAGTTGTACATTTTTACCTTTGTAAGAGATTATTTAGGGGCATCTATATAGAATTGTTGCATTGGTTTCTTAACATATATAGCAGATGCACACTTCTATCTATCTTTTTCTATATTTACATTATCAGATATTTAGGTCTGCGAATAGCGACGTTTGACAATAAAAATTAATTCAATTATGGAATGCCTTTTGTGTCTCTCCATGTTATTATACCTTCTCAACAAAGATGAGCATGGGATATTATCCTTCTGCAAAATAATCGTGGATAATGTAAAACTTATGTTTTCTACCGTTCTCTGAATGAAACCATTTACTATAGGGAGAAAAACGGTGTTCAAAGTCAATTGACTATTTTTAGTCGCGAGTTAATGCAACGTTCGACGATGAACTTGTTAACATTGATGTTCTTTCCATATGAATTTGATATATTTTGGACCAATTTTCCGTTCCTATGTTCCAATTTTCCAGCTGCACCGGTGAATAAAGTTTATATCTTTCAACTGACGTTTAATACTCGAGAGCATGTATCAAAATAAAAAGGAACATGTTTATTCCTTTATTATTAGGAACTTCTGTACGGGTCGTCATCAGCAACGAATATAACCGTTATGAATTGTCTGTGTCCGGGTTGAAATTTTTTTTTGTAGTAGATTCCGTTCGTCTGTTCGTCTGTAAACATGATCTTCATGAAAAACAGAGTTTGATTTGTTTTTAATTTCCCTTCTTTGTGTCAGAACTTTGATTTCACTTATTTCTTTTTATTATTATTCAATATTTGTGTCTATTTTTAGGGATTTTTTTCAGTTCGGACTATACTTCTGTTTAATTTAACTAGTTTTACACCGCAGCTAATTGTTCGCCTGCGTACAGTCAGATTTATGCCGATCATTGGTATGTCTTTGTATGCGTAAACGTTTCAACTTGTAACATGTGCTGTCCTTTTCAACCATTATTTAAATATTTGCCTGACTAGTACCTTTAACTGACAAAATTAAAATGTTTTTTTTTTTCATTGAAAACAATTTGTTTAGTTTCTTTAAAATGTTTTTGCAACGGACAATAAATTATTGCTATTGGAAACAGCAGTGCCCACGTTCTAGTCAAATACAGCAGTTTCGTAGGAAACTAAAACCTTTAACCTCAAGTTTCTCTATAAATACAATGTATTTTCTCTAAATAATTCAAATACATTTTGACTACTAAGTATGTGATTGCATATATTAAATTAAACTTGAAAACGATACAACATATGCAAAATTGTCTCCTGTCTCGTTTATCTTGATATTGACAATGAAGGTCGATTGAATATTCATTTCACGACAAAAGGGATAATTGGAATTTACTCATTGCATAACTTCATGAAACAACATTTCAGCAGCACCTGCTTTTGAGTATAACATAAATATTCAAGAGATTACATTTCATTACGTAATTGGCGATTAAGGGTAACACTGTTATTATCTATTAAAATATTACTTTATATTACATATATGATTTGGTTTACCGGTATGGAATATCTGTCACATGAATAAATAAAGTAGTATACCGCTGTTCAAAACTCATAAATCCATGGACAAAAAACAAAATCGGGATAACAAACTAAAACCGAGAGAAACGCATTAAATATAAGAGGAGAACAACGACATAACACTAAAATGTAACACACACAGAAACACGCATCAGACAAAATACAACGAGAATAACAAATAACATCAAAACCAAATACATGAATTAGGGATAGACAAGTACACAATGTGAATTTACACTAAAAAATTAGAGAAAACAAACGACGCAACGTTAAAATGTAACACACACACAGAAACGAACTATAATATAACAATGACCATATTCCTGACTTGGTACAGGACATTTTAAAGGAAAAAATGTTGGGTTGAATCTGGTTTTGTGGCAGGCCAAACCTCGCACTTTTATGGCCGTGTGAAATATAACATCAAAATGAACTAGATTATGTTCAACATGTGAAATAAACACCCCTTGATTTACAATGTGATTTTCTTTTTTCGCAAAGTTGTTCATGCTGGTAAATGTTGATGAAAGGTTTGTGAATATCACTTTCAAAAAGCATACAATTACCGCTTTCATGCATTCAAGTCAAAAATACAATATATATAAATATGTGTTGAAAGGACTTGAACGATAGGTACGCTATTATGTTAAAATCAAAGTAAACACATTCTTAATAATTCAGACCAGAACGTAATCTTTAATACATTCAAAATAGACCCCAAAATCCAGATTGTCATGCATTAGTAGAAAAAATATACACTTTGATTTAGGAAGAGCATTAGTAATTTTCTTTCATATTTACTTTCAATCATAAATGTTACAATAACTGTTCTACTTATACCATTCAATGATTTGAATTGTTCAATAGCAGAACTAGCGGTTGAGATTTGACAGTTTCTACATATAAGAAATCAAATATTTAGAGTGATTCTGTATATTTGATCTGTAATCAGTTTATCTTTTCTTATTCTCTATTGATAGCAAAGCGTGAACATAATATTTTTTATCAGTGTTAGAAAGTATTTTAGACAGTTGTCAAGTAGGAGCTGTTCTCAGTTGAAATGTGTGATGATATTGGTTTTATATCCTGTTGGTTTATCTGTATATACTGAAAGCTGTGCATCGATGTCCTTTATAGTCCGACTGTATTGGTTATGATAAAGATTCAAAAAAGGAGATATGAATAAGTGCTGATACAAAGAATCTAGGTCGTAGTTATTTGTGTCATCAAAAAGGGAATGACTTTTGACTTTGAATGGTCCTTTCATATCTTTAGCCTCACTTGATTTCATTACAGCTTCTGAACAGAGGAAAGAAAATTATATTTTTGCTCATAAAAGTAATGTGCAAACCTTAAATTTACTTTCAATGATGCTGACAAGATAAAAAAAAAAAAAGAAGAATCAAAAGTCACTGTCAGATAATAAAAAAAAGAAGTCAAATGTCACTGCAAAAAAGATAGCTTTAACGGGTAATGGTTCAATTTCCATACATAAACATAGATAGCAAGCCTTTTTGCGTCTCACCGTGCTATTCCATCTTAACAGCATTATTTGGGCATTGAAGTTGTTACTTGTCAAAGCGTCCGCAAGGTACTCGTCGAGAATTTCATGCCCATGGGTACGTTTTCTAATTTCACGTCTTCTTGTCTATATTTGGTTTCTACTCCTTTTTTTTAAAGTGACTATTCGTACCCGTTTATTGTATTTTGAATGACAACTTAAACCATACTTATGTTTAAACAAACTTGTTTAAAACCGCAGATGTTTTGCGCCTGTTTCCATTCCAGATTGCTTGTCCATGGCATGTCTTGGTACACTACCAATAATTTACCCATACTTTTTTGGTACATTTCTACCCTCGTGCATATCAGTACTGTTAGGAAAGACTAAAAACTTATAATGTTATACTTTCAATGAAATCAGTACTGATTTTGTCAGTACTGTTTCAGTACTGATTTTGACAGTACTGTTTTAGTACTGATTTTGACAGTACTGTTTCAGTACTGATTTTGACAGTACTGTTTTAGTACTGATTTTGTCAGTACTGTTTTAGTACTGATTTTGACAGTACTGTTTCAGTACTGATTTTGTCAGCACTGTTTTAGTACTGATTTTGACAGTACTGTTTCAGTACTGATTTTGACAGTACTGTTTTAGTACTGATTTTGACAGTACTGTTTCAGTACTGATTTTGTCAGTACTGTTTCAGTACTGATGTTGACAGTACTATTTCGGTATTGTTATTTTCAGTACTGTTTTTGTAGATTTGGTGTTGTTAATCTTTTTAACTTGAATGTGTATTGTTTCAAAAAATATTTGGAACTGAAAACTTTTAAAATCGGTAAAGTAAAGTATGCTATATAATAATTTGTGGCATATTTTGTATCTTTTGTAGATATCTCTGATTAAGTGTTTATCATTAGAGAAGTTTTTACAATGTGCATCTCAGTACAATTGGTATCCAAATAATAGGTTTGATAATTCTGTGGCAATATTATTATTATCCTTTTTTAGCTGGTTACGTTTTTCTCTTTGACTATATCACCCTGCTGCGCAGATTTTTTTTAGCGACGTAAACATGACCAAGGGAAATGATCAAGCTCACTCTTGTCTATCGAAAAACTATTGAGGCGAAGGAGAAAACAACAGAAATGAAGCAAGATTAGCAGTTTATCGGATTTTACCCATTAAGAGCACCTGAATTCACTCCCGGTTTTTAATGGAGTTCGTGTTGTCTTTTATGTTGTTTTTTTAAAGTGTTGTTGTAAATGCCCTTTTGTTTTGTGATTCTTTGCTTACTTCTTGATTTTGGTTGTGACTGTCTTTCAGTGTTTATAAAAATAATACGCATTAGGAGCACCTGAATTCACTCCCGGTTTTTAATGGAGTTCGTGTTGTTTTTATATATATGTATTTTTCAATGTGTTGTTGTAAATGCCCTTTCGTTTTGTGATTCTTTGCTTACTTCTTGATTTTGATTGTGACTGTCTTTCAGTGTTTATAAAAAATAATACGCACTCGACATCAGGAAGATTCACACTGTGGTTCGAGGCTGATATTTTACAGTATCAATTGTATAATAGCGCATAATTTATATATATATCAAACAAGATTAGAATCTTCAATACTGTTCATTTTTTGGTATTTTGCTATTGCTTAAAATATGTTGTAATTAATGCAGTCATATGTTACTATGTTAGGCAATGCATTATAATCAACACAAAACAATGTCTCGATTACCTTATTATTAATCATAACTGGAATTTCTTTTATTTATCATAATCATTTTTTAATATTTAAAAAAACATTCAATGTCATACCAACATGTGAAGTTTGTGGCAAAAATCTCTGTCATTTTCATGTCCCTTGGTTATTTTATGACCTTTTAAAGCTCATAAATGAAACAATCAAAGAAACAATTAATTTTGCATGTATCATGTTTCATTGCTCTCCCCCTATGCCATCTTTTCTTTGGAATGCTTTGTTGAATGTCAGTTTCCTGGCTCTTTTCCTCAATTCAGACCCGGATATGATGTATCTTTGTACATATACAGTAGTAATTCAAGAGGACACTTTAGTTCTAATATGAGCTCATTATAAGCATCCACCTTTAATGTTTTGGTACTTGTACGAAACTCCGGATTCAATGGTTCATGATTAAATGTTGGTTTTTTTTTCTGATGAGTGCTATATTGAAACATCATTTTGTTTATAGGTCTTCAATTTTCACATCGAACTTTCCCATGTCTGCTCCTGTCTCCATTGCTGTTAATCATTCTGAGGAAAGAAAATGTAATGAATTTATAAATAATAAAATTGAGAATGGATATGGTGTATGTGTCAAAGAGACAACAACCCGACCAAATAAAAAACAACAGCAGAAGGTCACCAACAGGTCTAGGCTACAATTCATTTTCTGATGTTAAAACTTTCCTCATTTCTATGTTATGTAAATTAAAAAGAATGCACAATTATGGAAGGGAATGGTATGACATCAAAATTTACTTATTACTTTATATACTACCATAAGTCCAGTAATCACTAATGGACTAGACTTCTGATACTATATGTATATATTATAATCAATCAAAGTTGAAATTTGTTTCTAAATAAAAAAAAAGAAGGAAAATATGATAATTTATTTCATCATCATCAAAGTATTGGTGTTTGCCAGTGGCAAGTATTTCATACACGTGTAGCTTTAACCATCGGTCTATTTATGTGCTCTTTATAAAAAGATCCGTGAAACAACGACGAAAGACATTTAAATATATACTAACTACTTTATACAATTATTAAAATAGGTTGAAGTGGAAATTTAATTTAATTGAAAATTTATCGTACATAGTCATACCGGTATATGTAGCACCTAGCCAGAGATGTTATACATCTATCTATGGTAGCACACAGAAACGTGTCCGATTCCTCCAAAACGCGTCAATGTGACGTCAATAATTTGATAAACATGTCAAATTGCACTGGCGAACCACTTCTGCGGGACGCCGGTCAAGCAGTACCCTCATAGACATACATTTTGTAAAAAGACATTTATAGGCATCACCGGACAATATTAAAACAATAGAATTTACTTACTATTTATAAACGATGATTTAAATTTTACAAAACTTATTAAATGCAATGTTAATGGGTTTTTTTCTAAATACGCATGACATATTTGCCACTGGACATTAAGTAATCAATAGTTAATTATGTGTTGTAAACTTAGCCTGCAGTTATGCTTGTTATGAATTACCTATGCTGAACAAACTAATGTTTATCAATGACATACAGTAAACGTGGTCAAGCACCGGGGAGAAAATACAATATAAAATGTACATGATGTATTAGTTTTCTAAATTGTGAAGTACCTCTGTCTGAACTTTATTATAATAATAATCATATTGATAAAGAAAATCATAAATTAAAGCGCTTCAAATAAAAATAACTTTTATTATGCAATTTTTTTTTAAAAACCAGACCTATAGTCTGTGTCTGCAAGCAGAAGAAAGCGTGCACAGTGTAGCACACCTTGGACATTTGTCTGTACGGATTACTAAACCTTTCCTCCAGATTTTTTTTTGGCACCTGCTTCGACTTTTTTTTCTAATCATTTACAATCCAACCGAACAATACGGGTTCTATCGTATCCACACCATTAATATTGAATTGCGTTTTTACTTTACAGAGTATCATTGGGGGTATATGAGTTGAAATATTCTGGCGTTTTTAACCGGACACATTCTTAAATTATCGGACACGTTTTTGAGATTGTAACAATACAAAAAAGGTTTTTGTCTTAAGTCAGGAATTTGGTATTCAGTAGTTGGTTTTCAAGTTTGAATGGTTTACACTAGTCACTTTTGGGGCCCTTTACACCTTGCTGTTCGGTGAGAGCCCATGCAGGCACGGTGTTGAAGACCGTACTTTGACCTATAATGGTTTACTTCTACAAATTACGACTTATATGAACAGGAGACTTTTCTCATTGGCAGTTATACCACATCTTCTTATATATTAATACAACACTGAGCCACCCAACCCATCCACCCCAATTACTCGTTTGTGAGGGCTGCCTAGAGTCAGAGGTGGATTTAGGGGGGGGCAGGGGACCCGCCCCCCCCCCCCTTTTTTTGAAAAAAAATTGTTGCTTATATAGGGGAATCATTGAAGCGTGACTGGAGCCGGCCCCCTCTTAGGTCAGTTAGTGGGCCCCCACTCATGTAAATTTTTGGATCCGCCACTGAGAGTGGTTACACCGGGCCAAAAATGCATCGGACTGAAACAACATACTGGTTGTGTGTACACTGACAATCAAATTCAAATTAGAAAAATGTATAAAATATTGTAAACATTTTTTTCATTTGAGTGCATTTACGTAACAATAACACAATGTAACCGTAGACATAAATATCATTGTTACACTCGTAAGTATTCTATGTAGTTCCTTAGTCAACCCTAGGTCTGCATTCCGGCGATATAGCCTAAACTTCATTGTAACAATAACTTTTTTACGACTGTTATATTTCAATGTAACCATAGCCAGTACCAAAATAAAATAGAAATTTAAATATTTCACAGACATCTTTATTTACAATATAAAAATAGGAAGACTGTTGAATGATTTTCAGTGGCGGATTCAGAGGGGGCGTAGAGGGCGTACGCCCCGCCCCCCCCCCCCCCCTTTTGCTCGGACTTTTTTTTTTTTTTTTTTTTTGTAAAATGATTAATCAGACTAGACTTCGTGAACTTTGGCATTTCACGAGTATTTAATTTTTATACGACAATTCTTTACTTATAAAGACATTTTTCGCTGGCCGGTATTTACTGATTGTCAAAGTCATGTGATTTGCTATGGTGGAGTTGACTAGTGCGTTGAAAAAACGGCACTCGGTCATTTTGAAATTCAAATTACAGTAATACACATTGCTTAGGCTGAGGTTGTCATGACAATCAGGAAACCTTTAAAGCGACACAGGATTGAGCAAGAACGTATTGACTTCTATTTCACTATTCCACTAAACAGAAAGTAATGGTAAATACTCTATAGACTTTTATACTCTCATGAAAAAAAAGTTCCACAATATTGTTTACTTACGAAAACATGTTTAACAAATTGAATAATGATCCCCAGTCAGTATAAGCTCTAGAAAGATTTCAAGTCTCAGGTACGAACCATTTGATTTGAGGAGGCAGTCTGAGATATTTGAGAGAGAAAAAAATGACTGATTCTTGCCTTAAACAAAAATGTTGGCCGTATCTGGATTGAAAACAATAGTCTTGTCCACTTTTTTGCTATTAAAAACTAAAATTTCCAACAAAAATATTTAGCATGAAATGAACATGATGAATAAAAACGAGCGTATTTTTTTGTGGCCGGGGTTTGCATGTCTGACTGGAATGTCTGTTTTGCCGGACTTATATATATTGAATACGTTTTTCAAGACCAGACTGCATGCAACCTGCCTACTGGATGTGACTTTTATGTCTCCATTTGTTGACCGTCATTCATAACTTCGTTGTCATTTCAGACACTTTCGTAGTCTTTGGTGGATTTGGAACCCCTCACTTCGGTTCCCTAAGTTATGTTGGGTGAAACATATCAATCAAACATTTTGATAAAAACTGCTTGTTTGTCTTTTTTAACTCGTGTCGGTCGTATTGTAAATTTCATCGAATTTCCATGTCTATTTTTTACTGACAAGTCCTACATCAAATATATCAGTACATAGCTTTGGATCAATACTATCATTTTATAATAGACAATTAATAGGGAGAATACAGCATAAAAAATGTCCAACCCTTACATTTTACAGCAACTATAAAATATGCATGCCCCAAGCCAGGAACCGTTTAAATAGTGCTTATATTACACTTATATTATGTTTTTTTTAGCCCAAAAAAGGTCCCAAAAAATTTTCGACTCGCTCCGCTCGGCAAAATTTAATATCTTCGCCCCCCTTTCAAAAATCCGGGATCCGCCCCTGATTTTTACCACATCAAATGCACAATGAGCAAACCCATATATCGCATTGCCCAGATCGCATAGTATAATAAAAAAATATTTAAATAAAACAGAAGTAACAGAAATGTTGTGGTAAAATCATTTCAAACGAGATCACTTATATATAAATATATAAAATTCTAACATGACGTCCTTCAAACGCTTTGAGTACACACCCGTGGTAAAATTTGAATATATTGCATGGGCTGTTCCGATCGTACTCCCACGTCATATGCTTTTTTATGAATGAGTTTCGCGACGTCATAATACGATGACGTTAGAATATGAGCATTTTACGGGAAAATACACGCTTGAAAAACCGAAAATCATCACAACATGGCAACGTAAACAAACGATGCTAAAATGTGTTATAAGCCATATTTGTTTAAACATTTAAGACATATAAGTAAATTATCATTTAAAATAATTCAAAACTATCTATATGCGTTATTTTAAATAGTTTAAGCATGTCACTAATTCAGTTTGCTCCGTTCTTTTACGCCAATTTAATAGTGCGTTTATTTATGGGAATGGCAAATATTTGCCTCCACCTAGAGCGCTTCGATCCAAAAGAATTGCCGTATTTGACCTATTAGAATCGAAATAATTCATGGGGGCTTGAATATATCTAGATTTTACCACGGGTTGTCCCTTTATGCCTATATTTTACCCCTCGCTATTGCTCAGGGTAAAATATTTGTCATAAAGGGCCAACCCGTGGTAAAATCACGATATATTCAAGCCCCCATGAA
The DNA here is from genome assembly GCF_036588685.1 of Mytilus trossulus. Taxonomy (NCBI): domain Eukaryota; kingdom Metazoa; phylum Mollusca; class Bivalvia; order Mytilida; family Mytilidae; genus Mytilus; species Mytilus trossulus. Next base: position 53,090,067 of record NC_086373.1, read on the forward strand.
TTATTTCTTAAATATACATATATGCAGCAACAACTGAACAGCAACAAACACAGCAGTCAATGTGGCGAGATGAAATAATTTTGTAGGCACCTAGGACTTATATATTAAAATGTTTCCCAAATTAAATGAAGCATTGGGCCCTATAAAAAAAATCATGTCAAAATAGGAAACACATTTTTAAAAGGGGGTTCCAAATCTGGAGATAGGGTTTCCAAATACTAAATAGATTTCCCTTTTCAAATTTATGATGCATTTATTGTTAAAAAGGGGTCCAACCTTCGGACCCCTCCCCCTTCTTACGCCGAGGGGTGTACCGCACCTCCCTTTATCCAATCATATTTTTAGAAAGTCAGGCTGATCATTTCACAAATATCAATTTGACAAATATAAATACTATAATCTATTTGATAAGGTTTGGCAAAGAAGTAATAATATGTATATATCCAAAACAACCCGCGATTTTATACCTATTTTGACATTTACAGAATGTTCTGTAACCAGAGGCGGATCCACCCATTGTTTTAAAAGAGGGTTCCAAACACAGGCACTTGTTATGGATAGTCGACCTTCGTATGGATAGAAACAAGTGCCTGTGGTTCCAAACACTCGAGATAAAAGGAAAAAGGGGGGTTCCAAACTCAGTCGCCTAAAGATTTCATAATTATAGCGAAAAAATGGGGGAAATAAAATATTTTAAGTAGTATTATATAGAATAATGCATTGAACGTCTGAAATAATTTGATGTTCCCACCCTCTGAACCCCAGGGGTCCGCCACTGTGTAACGCGTATTCTGCTTTTTTAACTAACGTAATATGTTTTGAATTAGATATGCTACATTTTTCTCAGTTTTACAATATTCAATGTACTACTATACCTTGATCTACCTTCAATCCCATTGTGGTATTCAATCCAGAAGAAGTTTGAACCGTTGAACTGTTGAAATGTCAGTGCGAGTGCAAAAATAACGTTTGTAAACAATGAATGACGTCATGTGTAAATCCAATCACATAAACGTTTTACAATAGGCAATTGTATGTTCCATATTGACGCGCTTTTGTGATTACGATAATAACATCAACGGCAAATTTTGAGACAACAGTAGATCAGCCGCGTAGGATAGGATACAGAAATACAGCAGAGAAAATATCGGTTTACCAGCCACTTGCAGAAATTCTTAAAGTTACATAAAGAGACGATTGTTACGACAAGTCAGAGATGGCGGACCCGCTTCGAATCATCTACGGATTGCTATTGTTCATGTATGTTTTACAAGTCAAATGTATGTCTTCTTCCATCACAAGTTTTATTCCATGAGCATCCTGTCAGATCATATATTTTGCCGGAATCAACATTCTGTATACTGTGTCAACAGAATACAGAATGTTGATTCTGTATTCTGTTGACACAACATTCTATATTCTGTTTACATTTATACAAAAACAATGTCTTTCCCTTCAAGAATTTAGTTCAAATTTATGTGGTTCATAAGGGAACAGAACATTCGATTTACATATATATATATATATATATATATATTTGTTTATTAAAAAGATGCCGTATTATTGCCAACGACACAACAACAACAGCAACAACATATATTTTATTTGCCAATCATGGCACCCAAAATGAGCGGAATAATCACAACTCTCCACAACAGATCAGATGATCAGAAATTAACAAATATAGGTCGCCATACGGCCATCAATAATGAGCAAAGCCATATCGCATAGTCAGCTAAAAAAAGGCACCAAAATGACAAATGTCAACGAATTCAAACAAGAAAACTAACGTTCTAATTCATGTACAAAAATGAACGAACAATGAATATGTAACACACCAACAAACAACAACCACTGAATTACAGGCTCCTGACTTATATATACAGAATGTGGTGAGGTTAAACATGCTAGGGTCTTCCCCCTAAACCTGGAACAGAGTTGTAACAGTACTACATAACAACAAACTATGAAATTCAGTTGAAAAAGGCTTATAATTTAACTTTAAATAACAGATGAATGCAAATAGAAATACATCTCAGTAACAAAAACATAATGGACGTTACCGTAACGGCGTTACTCAACAAAAAAAGTCACTAAATACAGATCTGAGAGTACTTGCAGTTACTGACAGCTAGTTCAAAGCCACTAAAAACTAATAACAAAAATCATGCATCTAACTTCAAAGACTTAGTTCATAGTTTTTTATACTTCTGTTTATTATATTTAATCTTAGTTTTTTCCTTCTGTTAAAAAGAGATTAAGGTAGATCATAAGTAAATGTTTTTTGAGACAGAATTTTCTTGTAATGTGCCAAAATGAAGTATTTTATATATTTTTTTCAAAAATATAATAAAAAGTAAGGGTCACCGTGCTATTTTTCAAGCTACGAGTGTTTGAAAATTGCCTTAATTTGGTTACTTTGTTCATGAAAAAACACATAAGAGTGCATAAAAAAATTTCTATAAGATAGAATTTTGAAATAAATTGTGAGAAGGTAGGTTTCATAGTATGTCTTAAGAAAATAAAAAGAAAACATGGTGTCACCGAACTTGTTTTCTTGCCACAAGTAAAAATAAAAAATTTTCCTATTAGCCCAGTATAAATTTTGTACTTAAAGAGTTATTTCTCCTTAAATTGCTCAATTGAAAAAAAGGATTTTAAAAGCCAAAATGTTTGATATTTGTTAAAATATTATGAATAATACAATAAATTAACAAGTTTTCTTAATATCAAAAAACAGTCTAATCATTAAACTGCAAATCTGTTTTCAAATTTGCTGATTTTGGCAAATAACTGGACCGATTTTGTACTGTGATTGTACAATCCAAGATGGCGGTATACCATCAATCTACCTTAAATAACAGACGCAATGTTCAACAAATTTGTTTTAAGATGGAAAATTTGTGTTGCATTCGTTTAATTCTAATAATACACACAAACTAAAGAGACAGAAAGACAAAGTTTGCCTCCAACGACAAGCAAGAATAAACCAAGAAACAGATTTTCCAATGTCTTATTTGGCTGGCTTTCATATTATTCCCATTGTTGTTATAAAGTAGACAGAAGCAATGAAGAATCGATAATAGTGTAGTGCTTGAATATGAAGAAAAGATAATAACAGGCAAAATTAATAATAAAAAGTGAAAAATGATATAGAATATTACAGAATACAGAAATGAAGAAACCACTTCCAGACCAGACCCTTTCATAAGTTGCACATTTTTTTATTTTTTTTTGCCTTTTAAATCTTTTTGTTCGGACACCATATTGGTCCGACACCCCAATAGCCTGACGCCCTATTAGTCCGACGACCCATTGGACCGACACACGAATACTAGTAATCCGACACATAATTATTGAGCAATACTTGGTATGAATAATATTTTTATTTCAAGAGGATAGTCCCCATAGTTTAAAATGACCCTACTGAGATTCCTCAAAATAATAACATATATTAGAGTACATGTATTAAAAATTTGCTTAATGTCCAGTGGCACATATTACATGCATGTTCAAAACAATTGTTAAATAAGTACAATAGGTAAGTCCTGTAAAAGATGTCATCTGGGGTGAAAGAAGGTCAATGAAACTTGGACTGCCACTGGACAACGAAAGCATATTGAAGGTGGACAGGAATTTGCCCTGCTGCATATTCAGACAAAAGGCCACCGACGGCCTCTCAAAGAGTTGTTGCAATAGTTATTAACCTGCAGAGATCATGGCACTCTCTTTCTATACATGCTATATGAGGCATCCGATTAAAGGTGACCAATCTTACATTTGTTGAAAATTAAACATCCCGCACAATTTTACTACCAATGGTTTTACTGTTTTTACTGTATGATCCTATCACATAAACATTATCCGTTGTGATGACAGACTTGCACTTCTGGTGACATTTTCTTAGTGAGAATGTGTTCACATATGGAACATATGTTGTCCTTATGTCCCACGTAAGTGTCATCAATAACTCCTGAACCACTTTACAGAATTTTGAAAATCATCGATACAATCTTTATCTCATGATGTATTTTTTCAAAGGACAATTTACAAAGTGTTACGTCCATAATTAATACCATAACATGCATGTTGGGAAAAACAACTTTTTATAAATGCATGCAAAGTAGTTGATGCAGTATGATCTATTGTTATAGGTATCTAAAAATGGATCCAGAACACAAAGACTAAGTCTATGAGGAAAATAAAGTTTTAGATCAACAACTAAAAATTGTCAAGAACAGATAAAATATGAGATAGAGATAGAACTGGTATGAAAGGTGACAGTAGAACATTGAAATAATTTGAAAGGTAGGTTTATATATAGTTTTACACTCAATTATGATTTTTTTAAAGTAAGTATTTGCAGTTATTCCTATAATTTTATTTCAATATCATGAAATGTTGTAGTGTGTTCATATGACAACAAACCAACAAAGAGCAAGTTCAAAAAAAATAAAGAGTAGAAATACAATTCTTCAACAATTGAAAGATATCATTAAAGTTAACAAAGAAGTTTACGGGAAGTGCATATCCGTACACACAACTTCTCATTTAACTGTTTCACAGATTGCATTGATATATTAATACATATGTGTTTTGTTGCCGATCCAAAGATGTCAGAGTGTTACAGCAGGACATAGTTGAACTTAGGAACCTTAAGGAAATATAAACAAAGATCTCCTTCTCTGTAACCGAATAACAGATTTAAAAGATAGTAATTTATTATAATGAGAATTTCCACTGGTACTAATAATGAAAAAATTCACAAAAAGAATACTTTTATTTAATTTTTAAACTATTGCATATGTATAAAATGATAAAAAGTTGTAGGATTGTCACTGATACAACTATCCACCAAATTTGAGACGATGTGATTGTGAACAATAATATACAACTGTGCAGACTTCAACAATGAGAAAACTCATACCGTATTGTCGGCTACAAAAGACCATGACATGAACAATATATGAAACAATTTAATTCAGAAAAATTAACGACCTAATATATAACAAAACAAATTAAAAATGTTAAAAGTGCAGCCCGTATTGAAAACATGAACATTTGCCATGAACCCAGACTTGGGACGCTAAAATTCTTCTCCAAATCGTATAAGATCAGGCCCTGAAGTCATAAAAAAAATTCTCAGTGCCCGGAGAAAAAAAATCGTGGTCGAAAATTGAAATCCAGCATTTTGATTGGTTGATTTTGGAGTTTGAGTAAATAACTGACTCGAAAGTTTAATGACTTCAAGGCCAGTTTTCAAGTAGGTAAATCAAACATTGTTCCATTTTTTTTTTTCATTTTTCTCCCTGTATAATATAAACCTTGTATAATTAACGTTATACCACCTTTAGCAATGCATGTACACTGATTCACATTATGTCATGGTTGACCTATGTTTAATCTTATTATTGGACTTTAACAAAATGATAAATGTTATAATCAACTTTTTCCTTTCCAGAAACAAGTTGGCAAAGATATATATCACATGCATAGGAAGAGCAATGGAAAATAACATTGAAGCAGAATTATGAAACAGTTATTTTAAAAAAACATTAAATTGAGAGAGAGAAAAACACATTTTTTTACTTTTTAATGCTGTTCATTCTTAAGATTACTGTTTATTGTATTTCGATGGAAGTTATTGCAGTTGATGAGAAGATAGAACAAAAATTTGAGTTCTTCAGCTTGTTTTATGCAGTCAATAAAAATTAATTTTGAAAAGCAAACCATATATGTTCAAAAATCAAAAAGGTTAATTAATTTATGTACCAAATGACCTCCGTCAGACATTAATCAGTCTGTTGGAAATCTTTCTTTAAATTTTTATGCTTATTTTACAAAATGTACCTTTGTTTGTATGTCTGTAAGATTCAAATCAATCAGAGATTTCTGAGGAACTACAAACCAAGAGTTTCTGAAAGTCATCAGTCCTCATGTGAACATGCTATACTGAGTGATGTAGTTCTTACCCTTTCAACTCCCCGTTAACGGGATGCCTAAATATTGTAACACCAAATTTCATATATTCTTTTCGTAAAATACGCTCTGCAGTTTTATAGGAAAGAGTACAAGAGTTATGCATACATGTATTTAAGTTACTATTCACAATACACTCATTACAAGTGAATGAAATTGCAGCATGATTAATGTATACAAAAAAAAAGAAATCTGTCAATAAATGTATTTAACCATTAAAAATCTTACAATGAGCATATGATTGGAAATTTATTTATGAGAAGTAAGACTAAAAAGAGTGGTCGTATTCTGAATATTCGCTCAGCTCACAGTAAAAGGAGAAAAACATACACTGTTCAGTCTGAAGTCTGAAGGTATCTGTTCATGTAGGGGGACATGTCTTATAGCAGATTCTCTCCTTGTGGTGAACTATCATGTTAAAAAGGAGCTCAGTGCATTATTGGTCTAGTTCTGTACAAAATATGTTAATTACATTGTATTATATCTGAGTATCATGTCCTCTTCCTGCACTTAACTTGCCACTGGATCACATAACATCAATCCATCCACCCATCTTCTCAAAAGTAATATATCGAGTTCCAATGTTCAATATGTTCTGATTTGACCCAAGCAAGATATAAATACATGTAATATGGTATTGTCAAATAGAAGTATTGATAAGTATTAAAAACATAAACCTTGTAGACCACACAAGATGCAATTCTGACAATAAATATGACATAAAGCCAGAATATTTAAAAAAGAAAGCTAAAGTAACTGTCGAAGAGCTGGATCTAAAGCTGAACCACTTCAGGACAACAAAAATCAGAGAAATAAAAAAAAACATAACGAAAACATTAACATGTCACGATATAGAAAATGAATGGAAATGGGGTAAGTGTCAAAGAGAACAATTAACCCACCCCAAATATACAAAACAACTAGGCATCACTATACAGATACAGTCTGATTTAAAGTGTTATAATGAAACAGTACTGAAGAAATTAGTAACGAAACACTACTTACGAAATCAGTACTGAATCATTACTGACGGAAACAGTACTGTCAACATCAGTACTGAAACAGTACTGACAAAATCAGTACTGAAACAGTACTGTCAAAATCAGTACTGAAACAGTACTGACAAAATCAGTACTGAAACAGTACTGTCAAAATCAGTACTAAAACAGTACTGTCAAAATCAGTACTAAAACAGTACTGTCAAAATCAGTACTTAAACAGTACTGACAAAATCAGTACTGAAACAGTACTGACAAAATCAGTACTAAAACAGTACTGACAAAATCAGTACTAAAACAGTACTGTCAAAATCAGTACTAAAACAGTACTGTCAAAATCAGTACTGAAACAGTACTGACAAAATCAGTACTGATTTCATTGAAAGTATAACATTATAAGTTTTCAGTCTTTCCTTACAGTACTGATATGCACGAGGGTAGAAATGTACCAAAAAAGTATGGGTAAATTATTGGTAGTGTACTCGTCGAATCCTTGTTAACCGGCGATAATTATTACTTGATGTATTTGATGAAACCTTACATATTGAAAAACAATCTGTTTAATTATTCAATTTTATCAGGGGAGCTAGGAGACAATCATCAACAAAGAACAAATATAACATTAAGGGTAACCCAGATACAGATATATTTTAAAAATAACTGATCTAAGCATTTTAATATCTATTTGGTTTTTTTTACCTGAATATAGTATAAGATAATATTAGATAAGATAAGATTAGATAAGATATATTTTATTTCCAATAGTGGACCCATTACGCGCATAATCAGTACATTGATTTATTACCATAAAATAATTCACGACTGCGCATAGCGAAATTGTCAGTGTTGTCACGAGGATGAATTGAATATTCTAAGTCATTTTAGTTATAATTATTTTTATTACAGTACGAAATTCAAGGATTCGTGCTTATTTCTACGCGTTTTCACATCTATTTTAATGTACCTCTCGGAATACGTCTTGATTCCATTAAAAAATGAATTATGTTTTACTGGAATTATTTGGTAAATAGATTGAAAGGAATTAAATAAAGATGACTAACGCCACCTAGATTTTACATCCAAGATAATAGGTAGAAGTGAATTTGTTTTCTGTTGCCTGGGTAGCTAGAAATCAAAATTGACATAGTGAGAAATGGGTGTTGGCCATTGGTGTAGAAATTGCGAGAAATTTAGAGAAAAATCTCTATGACGAGCAACATGTTTTGTGCGAAATGTAGTAAGGGGTGTTCTCCATTCATATTATTTTGAAAATTCTGGAACCGTTGAGAACCCTGGAAAAATAAATGCCATTTTTCTATCAAAAAAGCTGAGGCACAATAAGTGCTTTACCATTTCAAATACACCCAAAGGTGTTGATAATTTAGATTTCGAAGTTTTTTTTCAATGGAATTTTTAACAGTGAAAACGCAGAATCAAAAAAGGCTACAACGGCTTTTGTCTGCTCTATGGTCGGGTTGTTGTCGCTTTGACACATTCCCAATTTCCTTTCTCAATTTTGATTTTTACCAATGTCGCCTATGTTTATAATTACTTCCTTGTAACCTTTAATTACAACGTGTTTGAAAAAGAGAAACAGCAAATTAAAAACAAAAAACCTTTATTCAAACAAATTTTTCATTAAACTGACACTATAAATATTCATTATTTATTTTTATGGAAGACAGATTGTTTCGTTTCTTTGAAATATTTTTTCAACAGGCAGCAATTATTGATTGGAATCAGCAGTGATGTCTTATAGTCAAATACAGGAGTTTCATTGAAAACGAAAACCTTTAACTGCATGTTCCGCTAAACACTATGTGATCGCTCGCATGCTAGTATATAAGTTTAATCTTGTAAGATTACGATGTGTCTCTTGTCTCTTTTATCTCGGAATTAACAATGAGGGTCGATTAGAAATTAATTTCACGACAATAGGTAGAACTTTAATTTACTCATTATGTCACTTTACGTTTCTATATTGTAGTTAACTATTCAAAACCTTACGATTATGATCTGGTTTACCGGTATCGACTAACTGTAATATGACCATAGATATGGTTCCTTGTGTGAAGTACTTACCCCGTCCTCATTTCCTCGATTGTAATGTTATGAATTAAAACATTCCAAAGATACCAATGCAACCTAATAATTTAGTATTTAGAAAACGTGCATGTTGCATAAAGAGAGATTACTGAGACCAAAGGGACATTCAAACTCATAAGTGAAAATAAACGGACAACACCATGGCTATAAAAGAAAAAAAGACAAACAATAGCACTCGTCAAACAGCATAAAAGACTAAAAGTCTGAGCAACACGTATCATTCCAAAAACTGAAGTGATATCCGAAAAAATAGGAAATAAAAATTATATTCTGTTTTTCTTATATTTATGGATATCTTTATCTTAATAGATAACTGTGAACAAAATCCGCGTTGTTTATTGGATTTGTCAACTTATGGCATTATGATAGAAAAAACTCAAAATTTACAGCGAGTTTTAGGATTGCTCATTAATCATCATTTCCCTTATTTCTTTTAATCACGAATGTTAACGTATTTCATTAATTTTATACTTTACAAGGCTTTGAAATTTTGTACAGTAGACATAGCTGTTGACATTAGACAGTTTTCTACAAATAAGGTTAAACAAATATTTAGAGTGATTCTGTATTTGTGATCTGTTATCAGTTTATCTTTTCTTGTTAGTTATTGGAAGCAACCTGTTAACACATCATTGGAAGGAACAGTTGTCAAGTAGGAGATGTTCTCAGTTGAAATGTGTGATGATATTGGTTTTATATCCTGTTGGTTTGTCTACAATATTGTATATAGTGAAAGGTGTGGATAGACGTTTTTCATTGCCAGTGTATGTTGGATTGGGTTGGAAAATGGTATCAATAGTAGAGCAGCAATGAATTTTATTGATTGCAAAAAAAATCTAGGTCGTTTTAATAGTTGAGTCTATACAAAAAAATGAAAGTGTTACAATAGCAGTCTCTCAATAGAGACTCAAAAGCTGATTCTTCTGAAGAAAATTTGCAATCCTAATATTTGCATTGAATGTCACTAGTAAAAGTCAGCAAATCATAGTAATAGAGAGCTATATAATATGTTGTTTGCGCAGTAAAATCTTCATCTGGCTGTATATTCATTTGTTTTATAAATACCCTGACCCAATATAGCCTCCTTATTACATTGACAGTGGGTTCCTGTGTTCAGAATTAAAGCCCTTTCTTACTCGGAAATTCAGTTCCACCGTTCGACTTCGACAACGCCCGTCATGAGATAATTGACAGGTGTCTTAATTGCATGAAGCACCTCTGTGTTAAACTTCTCAAGAGAATCTGCGGTCTGTTCCGTTCAAGGGAGTCAGTGCTTCTAACACATTTTTTCTGGTGTTCTATGAATGTGAAATTTACTAATGTGTTTTTATTTTTGTATCTTCATGTTTCTGTCTCTTAACTTTCCCTCTTCTTGACAGAGTTTTATTCACCACGTCAATATATGATACAGGTTCCCTGAAATTTTTACGTAGTCTGCTTTAACTTCAAAATCATTTTATTTTAAACATTTGTAAGAGTTGCAGTATAAAGGGAATAACCATACGTTGTCTTAGTATATAACTTTTATCTGTAATCGACTCGAAGCAGAATACAATTCTATGGAAAGGTATTGCATTTCACCATATTCAAAGCATTGTACAAATATATAAATTCTACATTCCTAGACAAAATACGGTTATTATAGTATATAACCGCGCATTTTTTGGAATACATACATTGATTTCCTACTTTTGTCTCATCTCATTAGTGCACAGATGACCATAATGTTTATTTGTATATGCTCGTGTAATTAAAAAAAGACTTTTCAAAATTCCGATTTTTATGTTTTTAAGTGGACTAAATGAGAATGTTATAACGTGATTAAAACAGCAACATTAATTTCGTACACATAAGCCTTCGCGTTAGATCATTTCTTTTGCCACCAATATATTCATTATCGATTCTGTATTACGGAGAATGTAAGAAATTATCGTAGAGGTTGTGTTTTGTTCTCATCCTTAATATGTATAACAACGAGGAATACAACTGGAAAATGTTTTTATTTGATAGGGGCATAAATCAAGCCTTGTAAAGACGATTTGGGAACATATACTAAAATACATCGTGCAGGTGTGATTTTCTTCTTGTCCTAAATATGTATAACAAAGCGACCCAGGTTAAAAAGGGAAATTTGTGAAATTACTTTAATACTAATTTTTTTTTTGGGGGGGGGGGGGGGGGGGGGGTTCTGATAATCTATTCCAAAAATAAAAATATCTTCATGAAAAAGACATATTTCAATTTGGATAGTTTCTTAACTTTTTTAAACAAGTTACAATAGTTGAAGATGTAATTCAAAGAATTCAGTGAAATGTCTCTGATGAGATGGAGGATTATTGTAATCATTGTTATGATATATATTAAAATAAAACACACTTAATTGTTTTAATCCGGCAATTTCAATAAACAAATGCACTGCACATGGTTTTGAATTTATATGCTGTTGAAGGTTAAATAATAGCTGATTCTGTTGGTTTTTTTAACGAATGGCACATGCATAGATATTGTTTCTTAAACACTCCTCCTAAATTTAGTCTACATACCAGATTATTATTATCAGTTAGATCACATTAAAAAAAAACGACCAATTGAATGTCTAAGAATTTACATAACAGATAAGTACCTCAATATAAAAATTTGATGGTGGAATGTTGTTGTTGTAATTTTTTTCCTATCAAATTCACAATCGAACAAGAATAAAATTACTGGACCACATCTATTTACCGAAGCACTTCTTTTAGAACTCTGTAGTTAGAATGAGTTTATTTTGCTTTACATTTTAACAAGAAATGATGTACTAGTATCTTTAGGGATAAATATAAACACTGTTATTCTTTTGTAAGTCTAAACATTTCTAAAGCAGCAGCTGTGTAGACTGATTTATGTTCAAGCAACTAATTTCATTTTCGAAATTGCTAATACAGCAAATTTTTTCAACACCTTTGAATAGTTTGGTACATTACATTATTGAGTTATCTTGATTAAAGATGGACAGTATTATCATTTAATTGATGGGATGGTTGTTGCTAAGTGTTATATTCATTTAATGGGTCTTTTTTCTCTAAGGTGTCGTTTTGTTATATAACTGGAATGTTTGACGGATTGTCTCTGAATGAAATGACTTTTTTCAAATAGTTTTCTATTTTCAATGCTACCTATTTGTATACGAGTGTTTGGATGAGTCTAACAAAATACAAACCAATAAAGAAAAGGAGGAAAAGAGGATTGGTCATTCAAAAAATATGCCAGAATATAATTATAAAGAAAAGAGAACAATTGGCAAAATTTATAAAGAAACGACAAAAATGACCTACACACTTATAGATGAAAAAAAAAGTAAAGAGCACGATCCAGACCCTCGTGTACTTGGTCAACGATTTGATAGTTTTACTTGTTATCTTTTATAAGAGGTAACGCAGTACTGGTGATATTGTCTTGAAAAAATCTCACTGTACAGTTTATTGGAGAAAGATATCAATGCATGATCTTACATTCAAAGATTGAATTAGTTCTAGAATAGTAGTTTATCACTGTCAAGGGCAGTTTTGATGCTGATAGGCAAAATTGTTCTAAAAAAATCAACCACACGATTTGTCAATTTAATTGAATCAATCGGTTGATTATTTTATCTAAAATTTGATTAACAAATTTATTTATTTGCGTAAAGAATTGCAGCATTTAATTGGCAAATTTGCATTGTAGAACACCGATGGTTAACCAATGAGAGCGTTTAGATGTAAAATGACGAGACAATTTATTTAGAAGTAAAACTGACCTCATAATTACATGATTTACCATTAAAAAAATTTGCAAAATCTAAATAAATGTACAAAATTCATTAGGTATATAGCATATAGTTATTTAGGCAGTTAACGTTTCAATTTTAGTATTAACGGACATTCATTTTGGTCAAATTTAGAATCCATCCATTAGTTATATCATTCTTATAAGAGAGTTATGTCATCTTGTCAGGCAACCGTTTAATATGGATGAAAGGTACCAGAGGGATAGTCAAACTCATAGATTGAAAATAAACTGACAGCGCCAGCCATGACTAAAAATAAAAAGACAAATAGTAGTACAAAAGACATAACACATATTATAAACGTAAAGTTTATTTGTGTTGTTGTCAAATACATTTGTCAATTAGTATTAGAGTAAAGTCTAGAGTCTGGTATTTCTGCTAATGGGACAACTATTCACTAAAAACAAAAAAAGGACGAGGATTTAAGTACGTTGTTTTATGAACGCAACTTTCTTTGTTAAGGTTTATGACCGCTTCTGTAGCCATTTTTGTACGAATGTTTCAAACATCAATTGTATCAAAACTACAGATAAAATGATAAATAAAGACAGGCCATTGTGTACATATTCTAGGGGGAAACTTGATGGAAAGCATTATGATTTACTGTTTCATTACATTTAAAAGAAAAGGAGTACTTTATGGCAAATAAACCAAAATTTGTATAGAAAATCCACAGCCTTTAATACAGAGTTTTTTGTGATAAGATTTGAAACATAGATTAATGCGCATCTGGTGCAAGAAAATTGATACCGTTAATGTTATTTCTACCACTGGGTCGATGCCTCCGCTGGTGGACTATAAGTCCCCGAGGGTATCACCAGCCCAGTGGCCAGTACTTCGGTACTGGCATGAAAATACGGATTTTTTTTGTGTAATTAAAATTTGCTGCCACAATATATTCGAAATTATTATCAATTAAGGAATGTATCTCCCTCATGCAAAGCTCTGATTCCTTTCACGGATTTGGCTATACTTTTTGGACCTTTTGGATTATAGCTCTTCATCATTTATATAAGCTTTGGATTTCAAATATTTTGGCCACGAGCATCACTGAGGAGACATGTATTGTCGAAATGCGCATCTGGTGCAAGAAAATTGATACCGTTAATTTTATTACTCACTTGCTGTGATGTGCTAGTGTTAATTTTTTTTCAAAAAAAGTTCTTACAAACCTGTAAATTCCAAAATACCTCGTGCTGAGTCACCCTAAAAGGTTAGTTGATTTGGTCCATATTTGTATTTGTCTTAACCAATAACTACATTAATAAACTTGTTTTAAGGAAATCAATGCTAGCACTGCTTGCAATTATTCTATATCTATCAGATTGCCAAATATAAAAGTACGAAGAAAAAGGCTGTGGATTTTCTATAAAATTTCTATAGGTGTCATGCCACCAATTACTCCCTCAAAAAAGTGAAAGTAGGCCCACTCGGACAAAAAATAGTGCATTTGATGTCATTGTTTACTTAAACTAACCAACAAATTGGCACAAATGAAACTTTTGGTGAAAGAGAAATATATTAAGACCATTTTTAGATAGAATTTACTTGTTTATGAGTTTGCATTCAAAATTGAGGATTAATGCACTCCATAGTATACTAATTTTAGATTTCCAGAAAGCCAGAGGTTATTTTTAGTGGTACCTCTTTTCGGAAGACCTTTTCCTATTTTATATGATTTTAAACATCTGTTGAAAATTGGTATGTAGAAGCTGATACATGTGCGATTCAGGATATACCTGGTTTCTATGAAGTTAAACTTAAGGTAAAATATTTAGAAAGCAGTGGAAATCGTTAACTTTGGTTGAACAGATTGGGACTTTTGATTGGTAGTATGACACCTATATGACATTGTTTAGCATTGAATCAGCAATATTGTGACACGGTGATGACTGTTTTATCCCTATTTTGAAAATTTTACCTGTTATGTTTATTTTGTTCACGCATCGTTGTCAAAACAATCGAATTTCCTGTGATTGTCATACAAGTAAGAGGTTTAGGGCTATAAAACCTGCTTCAATCTACCATGTTTTACATAAAAAAATGTCTGTTACAAGTCGGAAATATGACAGTCGTTGTCAATTCGTTTGATGTGTTTTATCTTTTAACTTTGCAACTTGTAACTTAGGGACTTTCCGTTTTAAATTATCCTCGGAGTTCAGTATTTTTGGGATTTTACGTTATCTACTCGTCAGTATAAATCATGTAGGTTAGGTGTAGTAGAAGGGATACCTGGATAGTTGTTCCATCCTTGAGTGGGGCAGGACCTTTTTGGGGAAGTCGGGATCGGGTGTTTTTAAGCTCGTTTTTTCTGGTTTGATCCTTTCGGGATCCGGAAATATTTTTTTTTCGAATTTCGAGATGTCGGGATTTAATTCTTTTTAATTCGGAACCTCAGGATTTCATGTTTTTTTTAGCCCGGGATTTCGGGACTAGGACTAATGGATGGATTCAATAGACTCCCCCACTCTAAACTCACGCTGAAGCGTCCTAATCAACATAAATCAACCAGCCAGATCTCCATGTCCCAATTATTACAAATATGAATCTGTTTTTCAATAGTAGAGTGACAACAAAGGTATCCTTAACTATTATTTTAATAATATTTCACATACCAATCTTAGATTAAGTAGTGTAGATTTGTATAATTACCGACTAAATTACTCAAATCTGGTCAGCTGCCAGCCATTATGAAATCATCCTTCCTTATATGTTGTATACGAACATATAAAGAATGGTCACAATGGGACTCTATTCTGCTTTTGGACAGACTGAAAATGTCTTCGGTTGAAGAAAACATAAGATTGCTCATTTAAAGACTCCGACTGGGAATTGAAAGGAAGTGTGTAAATAATAATAGATTTCCTTGTACAAATATAAATCTAACACTTTCCGACAGTTTTCAAACATACCATTGTTCCGAGTCAAGCAGACAGTTTAATTGGAATTGACACAGACCTTTCAATTTCTCGTAAAACTCCACAGAGAATTGATGATATACGATAGAATTCTTAGAAATGTTTTTTCATAAAAGTTTCACCCGATTGATTAATATGTTTAAGAATCAAATGTTTCTTTCAGTAATTTTATTGGGGTGTAAAAGCGTTGACCAAAGTACATTTTGGAACTTAAAATATGCGTACATTAACCCTATAAAGTTATAAAATTATAAAAAAGATTCATTCAATTCTATTAATTACATTTTTAATATTATAAAATTTCGAGGTCTTTCATTTTTATTTCGATGCATTGGTTACCATTGTCACTGATAATCGATTATTCTTGTTTTGGAATTTGAAGTTCTAGATTAGGCTTTACTTTTTTGAAAAGTGTTAAGGAATTTTTTTAAAAGCCGAATGAATTGGCCAGCCAACATGATGATATCTCGACAATACATATCTTTGCGTGGAAGCCAAAATTTACCAAAAGGATAAAATATAATATTCTAAGATTGTGAATATTGTGAACACTTAATAACCACTAGCCGGGAAAGTGTCAAATTTATCAAACTTGCATATTTTCCAAATGTAGATTATAACTTTGGTTTTGAATTTAGTGTTATTAAGTCCAATGGTTCGGGCCAAATTTTTTACCTCCTGGCCATACTTCTTTGATTAATTTATAAAGGTACGATCACCAAAGTTTGATCACAGCCGTGTAAGCTAATAACATCTTACATGAATGGAAGTATCATTTCAGTGACTGATTTCTCAGTTTTTGTTAATATCAGACTTATAATTGTTATTGAAATCCATTTCAAGTCTTTGTAGTAATAAATAGATTTTTATCTTTTATTATCTACATGATAAATTTTAGTCAAAACAATTATATACAATTGATCAAATGAAATAAGTTATTACAAGGAATTGCCAACACGTTATGGTAACACCACATGATACAATGGCCGTGTTAACTGGCGTTATGAAAGCTTTTAAATACCATCCACCGGGAATACAAACATCAATTCGTATTCGTGCTCTGAGGTGACTGAACTTAAAGTGACAGGATTGTGATGCTTTCAAAATTATAGATAGATAAATAAATACCAATCAGTCAGACCTCGTTTACAAAGGGCAAACAATTTAAGAATAATATGCAAGATATTGTTTAGTTTTGAAGTTTATTTGATGATTTTTTACCTTGTACCGTTCATATATATTCATTAATTGGTCGTAATCAAGTTAACTTGAACTAAATTGAAAGTATTTTACAATTGATAAGTATTTCTCCATTGAGTGATTTTTTAACTACTAAGAAAATGACGGCAGATACCGTATGCAAAATTCGTGGGTAATACTGATGTAAAACATTGTAGATACTTACTAAAAAATACGATGACTTGCTTTACATTTTGAAATGAGCGTCACTGATGTAGACGAAACGCGCGTCTGACGTACTTAATTATAATCTCGGAATTTTTGATAACTATTAACACCACTGGATCGATGCCACTGCTGGTGGACGTTTCGTCCCCGAGGGTATCACCAGTCAAGTAGTAAGCACTTCGGTGTTCACATGAATATCAATTATGTTGTAATTTTTATAAATTTCCTGTTTACAAAACTATAAATTTTTCGAAAAACTAAAGATTTTCTTGTTCCAGGAATAGATTGCCTCAGCCGTATTTGGCACAACTTTTTTGGAATTTTGGATCCTCAATGCTCTTCAACTTGTACTTGTTTGGCTTTATTATAACTATTTTGATATGAGCGTCACTGATGAATCTTATGTAGACGAAACGCGCGTCTGGTGTACTAAATAATGATCCCGGTACTTTTGATAATTATGTACACCACTGGATCGATGCCACTGCTGATGGACGTTTCGTCCGCGAGAGTATCACCAGCCCAGTAGCCAGCACTTCGGTGTTGACATGAACATCAATTACGTGGTCATTTTTTTATAAATTTCATGTTAACAAAACTTTGAATTTTTCGAAAGATTAAGGATTGTTTAGTTCCAGGAATAGATTACCTTAGCCGTATCTGGCACAACTTTTTGGAATTTTTGGATCCTCAATGCTCTTCAACTTTGTACTTGTTTGGCTTTACACTTATTTTGATATGAGCGTCACTGATGAGTCTTATGTAGACGAAACGCACGTCTGGCGTACCAAATTATAATTCTGGTACTTTTGATAACTAATTACACCACTAGGTCGATGCCACTGCTGGTGGACGTTTCGTCCTCGAGGGTATCACCAGCCCAGTAGTCAGCACTCTGGTGTTGACATGAATATCAATTATGTTTTCATTTTTATAAATTTCATGATTTCAAAACTTTGATTTTTTCGAAAAACTAAGGATTTTCTTGTTCCAGGAATAAATGACCTTAGTCGTATTTGGCAAAACGTTTTGGAATTTTTGATTCCCAATTCTCTTCAACTTTGAACTTGTTTGGCTTTATAACTATTTTGATATGAGCGTCACGGATGAGTCTTATGTAGACGAAAACTGCGTGTGGCGTACTGAATTATAATCCTGGTACTTTTGATAACTATTTACACCACTGGGTCGATGCCACTGCTGGTAGACGTTTCGTGCCCGAGGGTATCACCAACCCAGTAGTCAGCACTTCGGTGTTCACATGAATATCAATTATGTGGTCATTTTTATAAATTTCATGTTTACAAAACTTGTAATTTTTCGAAAAGCTAAGGATTTTTTTGTTCCAGGAATAGGTTACCCTAGCCGTATTTGGCACAACTTTTTGGAATTTTGGATCCTCAATGCTTTTCAACTTTGTACTTGTGTGGCTTTATAACTATTTTAAATGACCGTCACTGATGGGTCTTATGTAGACAAAACGCGCGTCTGGTGTACTGAATTATAATCCCGGTACTTTGTCTAACTATTAACTATCGTAAAATGACAACTAAAATAGGATATAACGAAAAGTCAAAACGTAATCTGTTATTTACGATGTGGTATGATAAACATTAATGTCAATCAAAGACCATAGGTCAAGGATAAAAGCACCTATACATCAGTCAGCTTTTTTTATATAGTATAAACAATAACGTTTTACAGTATTTCATCTCTGGATCAGCAACTTTCTATGAGTTTAGCACGTTCTTTGATTTCGATAATCTCATATTGATGACAACTACAGGAAACTCGATTACGATGGTTGTGAAGCATTATGCACTGTCTGTGTAACAACAAATTATTGAATTCCTTTGGTTTTTACTCATCAAAAACAGACAGACTGAGCTAGTGTGACATTTCTGTCATCGTTTAATTGCTTTATCGGTTATCGCTTCTTGCATTTGTGTTGTCAGAGGAGATATTAAATATTAACGCATTAAGCAAGGCCGCATGGTTATAAATTTGTCGTAATGACCCAAATATCGATTAGCTAATAACTATACATCATCTATACTTCGTGTGACACCTTGAGCATAATAACGGGAGGTACTAGTGGAGAAGGAATTCAATGATCTTCAAGAGTCAAAACTTAACCCTTCGTTCCCTTTGTAGTGTTTCTTTAAGTGTTGTTAAGTGTTTCATGATTGCCATAGTGTTGTATGTTTTACATTTCTTGTGGTGTTTGTTTGCCGTTTTAAAATTTAGTTTCCAAAAAGGACATTATATTAATTATACAGATACTGACATGAACATGTAAAAACAAATTACTTTTAACATTTAGATAACTTCACTAACGTTTTCTAAACTGTATATTATTTTAAGCTATCATTCCGTTACCAAAACTTTATATTTTCTTTATTTTCTAACAAAAGAATCGATCCATCAAATCTGAAATGTTCCCTTTTCACAGGCCCAGGCCATCCCTATCCGATTTAAACATTAAACAAAATCAGGCGATGTCTTGTGATTGTCAATATGACAAATATACATAGAACAAAGAGAACAATAGGTCACGATACTGTCTTCAACAATGGGCAAATTCTTTACCGTGTAGTTATGAATAATCTTATAATATGACAAAATGTAAAGCAAAGAAAAAGAAAAACTCAAGACGTACTGTGTGTATTGATTAACTATATTAATCAGATTATACAAAATATTTGCAATCTTTTATACCAAACATACAATATACAGAAAAATAGATTGATAAATAAATTGTTAACTTAATAGAGCATTTTATTCTAATATTGCTAATACGATTAGGATCCTTAAATAAGCTTACCCTGGATTGTCGCTGTGCCCCGTGGCTTTCACGTCCTTGGCAAATTGCACTTCTTTACATAAACTGATTTAACTGAACCTTCGATTGTATCCATTGTGGGAACATTTTTAATGACCCTTTGTCTTTATTTTACCAGATTAGTCCGTGCATTGTATCTTGTGCAAATAACAGCTGACCCTACTTTTATACTACAAGGTAGTTGGGAATCGCTTATGCAGTCACTAACACAAACTGTTGTAATTAAATTCAATTCTTACTTGTATATTATGGACATCATTCATTTACTCATTATTTTTTTATGAAGCTAGGTATACAGATATCATACATTCAGCTTTGGAACTACCTACGCTTATGTCATGTGAACCAGATGTAGATACTCACACTATTTTGAATATTTGTAAGAGTGCATACAATTTGAGTCACTGCCTGACCTTTGTTCAGTAGTTTGCAAACATTAAAATAATCTACTATTCCCGTAGTATTCTATGTTTTATGTACAGTTTTATCATAGAGTTCTTCAACGTTGAATTCAAATAACAGCTTGGGACACACCATGGTGATATTGAGTTTATATTAAGATAATTTCTGATTTCATATATTTAAAGGCAAATTGAGAGCGTGAGTCCATTTTTTCATAAAAATGAACGAACGACATAGACCTTTCGACAAATATCTTGTTTTATGTAAAAATATAGACAATATTTCATAAAACACCAATCCGATTTAAACAAATGGTTTTGAACTAAGTTACATTATCAAGACGTATGATGTCCCTATATCAAAGACAATTATTACATTTGGTTAATGTTGGAAATAAACTGTGTTTGTCTTAAATTTATCCAATGCAAACTCTATACAAACACTTCGCAGGGATGATAAAAAACATATATTATTAAAAATGTACCCGTTAACTCCGCATTCGACAATAACGATACGTCCCTTCAGTGATAAATTACCAATTTTATGATTGCGATGATCACATTAATCCAATTGAACTTAAAATGAAAGATCAGACACATAAAGTTAGACATAATTCATAATTCATATCTTTATCTGACATAAAGCAAACTGAGGGTTAATTGAGAATTCCACATGAAGACAGAATTCATTCAGTATCTTGTTATGAACTCATTATATATGTTCATACAGCACTATACTAACATACCCTGCATGAAGAGTATACATGTTTCCTATCATCATTTTCCTTGATGGATATAGATATATTAGTAGATTGGTGCTCTCTATTAACATCTAGTAGCAACTATTGCATGTATATTTAGGTCGACAAATGCATGTAATATATTATAAAATATAGAAATGTTCATCTTGATTAACCGATCTTGAAGTGTGGTGGAACATTCTGGCTTCCATTGAAAATATAGTAGACATTTAGTCTATAATAAGTCAACTACGAACACCTCAGACAGTTATTTCTAGGGTTCATTAACTTACTTAGAGTGAAGAACTCTTCCTTTGCCTACAAATGACGCAAAGACCAGAAAAGATATTGCCTATATAAGGGTCATAAAAATGATTATAAAACAGTATCCTAGAGCATATGGAGAAAAGTACAAAATTTAAAAAAAAAAGGCCAAAACAACCGACAAAACGAGGCCCCGTAAATCTATGGTACAAGTGAAAATAACTGCTATATTCCTGACTTTATACAGACTTTTTCGGAAATTATTGAGGGGTGATATCTCGTTTTATAGCTTGCTTAATCCTTTTTCTTAAGTGCAAGTTGTTTACATGCAGTTCCGTCACTTTTATTGACAAAGTTCGGTTAGTAACCCAACCATACATCATAGGTTTATCTGACAATAATTGGGATGCAGCAGTCAAAACTGTTGAAGACAGCTGTTCCTCCTATAGTTGAGTGTTTCCCTAGGTTTTAGTTTGTAACCCGGATTTGTTTTCTCTCAATCGATGTATAACTTTCGAACAGTGGTATACTAATGTTGCCTTTATTTTTTTTTTTTATTGATAGGTTGATGTTGTAGTTTTGGCATCATGTATGTTAAAAAACATTAAGTTCGGTTGAAATTCCAAGGAACATAACACAGACGTGCAATTCTCACTGAATGTTTTCAAAGTTAGTGTCGATGGACTTTAAATTATATATTTAAGTTACCACGTGAACTATATGTCGCTTATTTTTAACGATACGATAGAACAATACTGTTAAATCATTATCTTTGGAGACAATGATTCATTTTATTTATGTAAAACGTGAAAAAAGCTTCTAAAAATTTGTCTCCCATAGCTTTAACCATTAGGTATTATTTGTTGTATATTTTGGATCAAGTTAATTTTTCACAGTATTCCGTCAACCTTTTATTTAACGCTTTTCGTCGAGAAATGTTGTAGTTACTATGTTTTTAGTTTCAAAATCAATGAAAATTTTCTATAAAAGTGATAAATTATTTAGATTTCGTCTAATTATGGTTCATTATTTCAATCGAAGATGACCATTTATATTCATTCGGTTTCTTGTTCTTTTTAAATTGTCAACCGTCTAACGTTCTTTCATCTTGATACTAATACTTAGAGTTCTCTTATAATTATCTGTTATAATGACCATTGTATTTGCTTTATACGGTTTTATATGTCACGCAACGGATTCTAATTTACTTTTTAAAGGCTGTAAATTTCAAAGGATTTCGTGTCGAAAGAAACTTAATTATAATCATACGATATGTTTGTCGTTTTTTTTCAGTGGTTGTGATGTTCTATATTTTCCTTTTTAATGTCTTTTAAAATTTAGCAGTACTAACTTTATAAAAGTATTCACACCTTGATTTTAGCGTCAAAAAATCTTTTTTAAAATTATGAAACAAGGTCATGGTTGTGATAGAATTAAAACAAAAGAAAATATGGGGACGAGGCCTATTCAAAGATGGAGGGATATGTACGCCAGTCCTTGGTGTCTTGTCTATTTCGATGTATGTAGTATTAGTGTGTGTGTGTGCATAACTAAGAGGTATTATCGATATCATTATGTTAAGTATATACTAAGTTTTGATGGCTTCATAACAGTGTATTTTTGTTCTTTACAATTCATGAATTAAAAACAAAAAAATTATCAGGATTTGTTCTCGGGTATATAGAACTGTTAGAATCATTCATATGTTAAGATTGTCAGGATCTTTCTATGATTAAACTGTCATGATCAGTTTTAGTGTAAACCTGTCTTAAACAGTCCTAAGGTAGAACTGTAAGAATCAGTCCTGGCATATATATAACTGTCAGGATCAGTTGACCATCAGTTCTAGGATTGAACTGTCATTATCGGCTATAGGTCCCAAACTGTCCAGAGGAAGAATTGTCAAAATCAGTCTTCGGATACAGATAAAGGCAACAGTAGTAAAACGGCGTTCAAAAAGTCATAAATGGATTGAGAAAAAAAAACAAGTCCGGGTTACAAACTAAAACTGAAGGAAACACATCAACTATAAGAGGAAAACTGAAATGCAACAAAAACAACCCATCATACATAATAAAAGAACTTTTTGATAACAATTGCCATATTACTGACTCAGGACTGGGCATTTCATGAAAAATGGTGGGTTGAACCTGGATTTATGGCTAGACAACCCTTTTGCTTTTTGCTTTTTTTTTATCTATGTTTAACAAATATAACTGTCAAAATAAATTCTAAGTTTGAACTAACATAATCAGATAAAGCGTAGAACTGTACAAAATTGTCCAAGGGTAAACATTGTCAGGACTATTTCGATGATAGAACTGTTGGAATCCCGTCTAGGTAAAAACTGGCCGAATATAGTTTAGGCTAGACAACTGTTTTTAACATGTTTAACTGTTTTAGCTTATAATTGTTCAATGATCTGTTGTAAAACGACTTTGATTAAAAAACCGTCTAAAAATGGCAAGAGAACAGTTCTAGAGCAGAGACGGATCTTCTACAAATCTTAGCAGATATTTAGAGTAATGGGAACTGGTCAAAATGTGTTCCAACCATGTGAAATTAAAAAGATGAATTCAACAGATTCTTTTTCGATAGAATATTGCTTTGTGATTATAGGCATACAAATGTTACTATGAAAAACAAATTCATTATTTTCAAAAGATATAAACGATATAAGCACCTGGCGCCTTCTAAAATTCTAGATTGAAAAAAAAACTAATGTAATTTTCATCGAGATGGAAATATCTAAATCTTGACGGAATTATTTGACCAAATCATTAAAACATTTGCGATGCTGCAGTGTTCTTATCAATTTGAATTGCACTATTAGGAAACTATGTAAATGTCGGAAATCACCATCAACTTTTATCGCAATATCATGTTCATGTAATGTTTCATCAACGAAATCATCTATACATTGAAAAGGATATCATTAAACCACTATAGAGCATATGCCTATCTGGCGATATAAAATATCAGTATATGTCAAGTTATATCAAACAATTGATTCTCAAATGTATACAGGTTTCTACTTAAATGTGTTTATATTTAAACACTTAACTGTGGATCTGTCAGAAATGATATCCTCTTGTTGCTTCTAATATACTAAAAAAAATCTATCTCTGTTTATACTGGCGGAAGTTCAAGTATATAAAACTACAAATAAACACAATGATTGTATAAATAATAGAAATGCTAGATCTGACAATAAAACGCTTCGCTTTTGTTTATGAAATAATTACCATTAAACATAAAAGACCTGTTAATTGATCTCACACAGATACAGGTCTTTCGCAGTTCACTATATTTTTGTGATTTTACTTCTTTCTATTAATCATTTTACACCTGTTGAGTTGACGTTTTATAGGGTAGCACTAAAACAATGTAAATGCCATTGTCGTCAGCTTTAGATGTCAAAACATCGTTACACATCGAATAAAAGTATAATGCAGGACTATGAGCGATATAACGCAAATATCAAATAAAGCTATAACCATCTAAGCATAATTCTTTGAGTTTGTATGTGTATGATCAACGGAGAATATTTGACGACATAAACTGTCCCAGTTTTGTAATATAGTGAAGACAATAATCGAGACTTATTTGGTCTGTATAACTATGTCTTGTGTCAACGACAAACGTTGTCGACTCCTGTTTGTGGTGTTTGTTACAGACAGAACACATTTGCTATTTTCGTGGGACTTAAAAGTTCTATTCTATTCTTAGCTGTGTTTATCACAATGCCTTGTATTTCGGAATGATTTTCAGCATTGTTCGACTTTTGATCGTCTTTATACTATGAAGTATTGATATATGAAAATGTCCTGAATATAAGAGTTAATAAACTTAAGGATTTAGCTTTTAATCATTATGTTCGAAACTACCTTGCAACATTATTGCTTTCTTTTAAAGGAAACTATTTTTCTAATTTATATATATATATATATATATATATATATATATAATGTTTTCTGACTTGTTCACAACACTAATTTCCCTATAGATTTGTAGGTAATCTGAATTTGATATTCGTTAGGTCTTCTGGCGTGTGTCTGAATTAAATTATCAAATTATTCTTAAACTGATGGTTCGATAAATGATAGTTGGCATTGCCTTTTAATAACGGGAAAAAGAAAAATGAGAAAACGTGACATTGCAGTGCGTATTATTATTCATTTTAACTTGTTATTCAGAAACACTCGTGCAAAGCTATCTATCATTTATTTGTAATTCGTCATTGTTTTCAAGAATTTGTTTATTAACATTGTTTGATCTATCTAAAGTTAAATAAAGAATAATAAGTAAACAAATATATGACGTAAACAGAAACAAACAAGCAATGCATTAGTATAAATAAAGAAAAGAAAATACCATATTACAGACTCCTTATTTGAGATGACCCTTTGAATAATAAGTTGGCGTATTTTGTTTGTGAAGCTTTTGTGATATTTTTAAAGGTGTATTCCCGTTAAGGCAATAACAAACACATTTATCAGACTTTCTATATAGTGTGTTTAGAGCACAACATAAAATGTAAACGTAAGCACATCAACTAACATGAGAGTGCACCTAGCTTAGGAACACCTGTTTAAAGAGTCGTCGTTTATTAACATCAGAATGAACAATTTGTTTCGTTATAAAACTTATATATCTTGTTAGAGTTTCTGACACAGGGCGTTCGCAGAAAATGCCACATTTTGATTAAAACATTTTTCTGCTATCTTTTGATGACTTAATAGACTTCTTAGACATAGACAAGTTTTGTTTTAAATCTAGTCATAAATCATCATTCTGTGTTTTACAGGCAAATTGAGGAAATTTATCTGATTTCAATTCAAACGATTAAACCAAGACTTTCTTAAATTGTCTTTTGTAGATTCAATTTCGATAAGTTACGTTTCAACTGACGCAAAACAATTCCGGAATCGCGATTATTATTTTCATGTATATCAATGCTGGTATTTAACTGTAAGATTTTATACATTATTCAATGTAATAAATAATGATTCAAACGAGACAAAATCTTGTCACAATATTTCTCAAATAAGAAGTGGTATGATTGATAACGAGACAACTTATTGATGTATTAAATAATGAACAGAAAAGAAAACAAATATGACACACAGTTACAACTGATAAAAACTGAAATACATGGTCCTGGAATGGGCCAGGTACATAAAGAAGGAGGTGGTATTAAACATGTTTGCGGGACTTCAACCCCAGAACCTGGGATAGAGGTGTAACAGCACAGCAGATAAACAAACTATACAAATTAGTTGAAAAAGGATTTATATAGCTCATATCAATACAAACCAAGGCGAAAATGTGTAACAAAAACTGTTACATACTGGACATCGAAGAGTATTAAAACATCCCAACAACAAACAAGAGGCTCTCAAGAGTCTGAATCGGTCATCTGTTGTTTTTTGTCTTAATTCTTTCATCAATGATTATTTTTGTATTTCAATATATATAAATAAGTGGCTTAAAGTTTATATGAACATTTTTTTAAAGGTAATAGACTTATGTAAAAGCTCCTTAAGGGGGTCAATTGACAATTTTGTTCATTATAATTTTTTGCTTTTTGCTAGATCTTACTATCCTGATCATTTTGGCTGTTTACAGTTTATCTTTATCTTAAATAAATTAAATATTCAAGATAACAACCAAAAACTGCAAATTTTACTTAATATAACCATTTTGTCTGAAAATTACAGGGCTGATAAAGCTTGACCTTTTGAACATTTGTACCCCATATCAGAGTTGCTCTTAATGATTTAGTCTTTGAGATATAAGCCAAAAACTGCATTTGACTCCTAAGTTCTATTTTTAGCCATGTGGCCATGTTTGTCGATGGATCAAAACTTCGTATACAATTTATAAACTAGATACCCTTCGGAACATTTAGGTAAAGTTTGAAGGTATTTGGTCCAGTAGTTTCAGATGCCCTTTGGTCCCCGGTAAGCTAAAAAGTACGGAATTGAAAGCACATACAGTTACTTGCAAATAATTTCTTTATTAACTGTAATTGGTTTGGAACTGCGAGTAATATCAGATTTGTTCTGAACGTCCTTTGTCTTCTTTTTTACGGGTTTTTTAATTGTTTAGAGTCGGTCTTATCTTTGAAGTATGTTCTTAAGTTGTGCTGTTACACCAAGCTCTTATGTTAGAGAATGTTTAAGCGTTCGTAAACATGTTTACCCTCGCAGCATTCAATATGTCTCGTCCAAGTTAGGCGGCATTAATTGAGTGTTTGTCGTTGGTCTCTTTCTAAATCGTTTGTTTTTGTATGCATAAATAAGGCCGTTGGTTTTTCTTGTCATTCAGTGACCATGTGCTTAAATATAGACTAACCAGCTAAATGTATTGATTAAGTCCTAATCTGATTTCACGAAGGACATTTCGGTTTTTTCCCAAACTGTTTCTTACAAAATAAAGTGCAAACTAAAAGTAGAAAACCAAAAAATGTTGTTGGAGAATCTAATAACAAAAAAGGTTATTTATTTGTTATGATCTTCAAATTATAAAAGCAGAATGGCTGTTTTTTTTTTAAACAAACAAAAAGTTTCACATCAATCAATTTATATCAGAAAAATATAGAATCTTGATCATAAAACCACAGCTGGACTAATGGGAAAAATTAAGAGTGAAATTTAAAAATAATAACGACTTCAGGTGCATGTTGGGAGTTGTATCTATTAACACTAATGAGTTATCAAATTCTTCGTAATAATCAATTCATTTATTCATTTGAAAACACATCTTCTGTTATAATAAAATAAATAAACGATTATATATACTAGTTTGCCCCTAATATTGAAAAACATCGGCAATCATAGATGAAGGCATCACATACGAAGATTAGCAAAACATGACTTTATTGTATTTGTTTAGAATATTAGCTACTTTCTCAAAAGCAATATTCTGACATAATTTAATCTTATACTTTTAATTATTCAAATGTAAAACTATTCGCATGAAAATAAATATTCAATGCACACGTCTCGGGTGGTCGGTACTATGTGAATAGTGGTAGGCCGGGTGAGCCTCTGGAATAGGTCACTACGAAAGTACTAAGTAAAATTTTATTCAAAGTCGGAATACATATACCATCAAATAAGACATGAGCAGAGGTGAGCTCTTTAATCGACTTATTTCACGATTTCAGTTTAATAATATCAGACGTCCAATTACAAGTCTTATGCCTATTTAATGACTTCTTATACTATATAAGGTGTAGGGGAGCAATTCAGATTAAATATTCGATAAGGTTGCTTATTATTTCATGATTATCTTATACTACCGACTCAGATGATAGGATTAACCAACCACAGTTAAAATTCATGTTATTTGTCAAATGTAACTCCATGAAAAATACTATAAATATCGTAATATTAATATTGTCCTTTTCTTTGCTAAAAAAATAAATGATAGGATAAATATTTTTTTCATTATTATTCAAAATTTATGAAAAAAGGGGAATACTTTGTGTCTGATCTGCTAACTACCACTGACCACACAAGGATTGAAGTATATATATACCACGACCCTGAGGCACCAGTAATATAATCAAGGTTACCACCCATGAGGATCACTGTAGATCAAGAAAGATTACATTGACCTTTCAACTCAAGGTCATACAATTGACCATGATTGTGCCAACCTAAAAAAACACACACGTTTCCTTGTGTGACAAGCCAATGATTTGTACAACTCTATATAAATCACTTGGTCAAACCAATATTAAGAAGATGTGGTATGATTACCAATATGATATCTCTTCACAAGAGACCAAATGACACCGAAATTAACAGCTATCAATAGGTCATCATCAGACCTTCAAAATTGAGCAAAGTCCATACCGTATATACAGCTATAAAAGCCCGAAATCACAAAAGTAAAACACGTCAAACCAGAAAACTAACGGCCTAGTTACAGCTCTTTATTGTAATTATAGAAATACAAAATTTAAGGTTTGGTTGACTTGCATGCTTTGTTTGTATCAATATTTTCTCAATCAATTTTGATGCTTGTTTTTTTTTTTTATCTGATTGACTAATGGGTAATGGCATAGACAAAGAACAAAAATATATATTTGAGTATTTATCTAAAAAAATTAGTCTTGAGTATATCTAAATAATAAGTCTTGAGTATTTATTTATATAATCAGTCTTATAAGACTCAGCTCTTCTAAAACTGATTCTACATACATATAATTATATTAACATAGAGAATCACTTAAGAAATAATTCCTTCATGTCATGCTCTATGCTCATTTTAACATGGGTAAGCATTATATTTGTCGATATTTTATACTGAGCGTTAGCGAGGTTCAAAATGTGGTCAAATATAATGCCTACCCATGTTAAAATGAGCTATAGCATGACATGAAGGAATTATTTCGATTCTAATAGGACAAATACAGTAATTTATAGGTCGAAGCGTACGAAAATACTGTAAAAATGTTTGGCTTTTCCTGTTTCCTCCCCCGAGGAGTTTGTGCATTACATTTCATATTTGATAAGTTTAAAAACTATCAGCAGGGTAAATATATGTTGTTTTATAAAATTATATAACAAAAATTTATGCTAGCTGCTTAAATGTATACATTTTAAAGGATAGCGATGAAAATAACGTTAATATACACAGTAAGTTCGTGCGCATGTGTCAAACATATTTTTTATGCTCATTAGAACACGGCTTTGTTTACAAAGTGTAATAAGGACGTCATATTAGAATATTTGTTTTACCATAAAGAACATCTTATTCTTAAGGGCTTGTAACCAAATCAAAATACATGAAATAGTTGGAAGACTTCTGTGATTTATTTATAGTTACTGTTACAATAAGTGTATATATACTGATCAACATGGAGAGACAAAGGTAAATAACTCTAACCATGGTGGGAGAACAAAATCGATATCACCATTATCAAAATAAAAAATAAAATTTCTTGCTATGTTGATATTGTTGATTGACCATGTAAAGTTAAGAATGAAGAATGGTCAATCCTTACTAATTTACCTGTTGACCATGTAAAGTTAAGAAAAAAGAATGGTCAATCCTTACTAATTTACCTGACCAATGAATAAGAAACTAAAAAACTTTTTAAAAAAAAAACAGTGTAGAAATAAAAATAAAATATTATGAACTTTTTAAAAATAAACAGTAAGAAAATAAAGATAAAATATTTTGCACTTTAAAAACAAGAACAGTGTATAAATTAAGATAAAATATTTTGAAATCACCTTGACCTTTTTAATTTTATTTTTATCAAAATAGTATTAAAATAATTGATCATGTATACTGGGAAAAAGTGGAGGGGCTATTTACAAGTACATATATATGTATATTTGAAAAATAGTATAACAAAAACAAGTTACCTTTAAAACATGTTTATATATAGTATTAGTTATACAGTAAACCTAAGATATATTACAATGAAAATAAATGAAGAAATAAATATCTACCTTACAAGAAGGTGTAGAAAAAAATCCAGAATATAAATCCTTTTTAATACTAAGTACATATACTGCATATATCTTTAGTCACTTAAATGACAATTTCTTCTTATTCAAAACTATAGTTCTTATACATCTTTTGTCTTTATCAAACTTTTAATATAAACCTAAATTGAGTCAAACACAGAAATGTCTTAATTTGAATTAAATATGATTTTATGGATGGCCTTCGTGACAAGTTACTTGGTTGAAGCCCCACAAAAGATAACTGAAAACATATAAGTCAATTTCAATAGACCAATTCCTAGGTCCAAATTACATTTGAGATATAAAGATCATTATTCTTTTAAGCAATATTACAGAATATACTAAATTGATTTAATAGTTTCCCTTATATTTTCCTTTTGTCTTATTTGATTATTGAAATTTAAAATTGAAATGTGACATTGGTTATACAATTTTACACTAAATGTTACAAAAAAAACAGGATAATATCAGGTGCTTTGGAAGGGTAAATAGATCCTGCTACATGTGTAGTAACTGTTGTGTTGCTCATGTAAGAACAAACCAAGTGATAAGTCAAATACACAATAAGGTCACATTTAAGGAGTTAAAGACAATTAGAACACATCACTTGTCATCTGTAACCTATGCAAAAGTTTCAAAATCAATTGAGCATGACTGAGGGGGCAAGGCCTACTTATCTCCATGAAAAAAAGTCGTAAATTTTAAAATAATTTGTTATTTATGACAGATCTTAAGGTGGTATGGGAGTCTAAAATAAAAATGATAGAATTTGTTCATACTTTGTCAAAATGTAGTATCTATTGATACATGATCAAAAATATTATAAAAATGATAGGTCACCGTGCATTTTCTCAAGCTACAGGTTGTGACAAAATGACAAATTTTGTATGGATTATGCAGGAAAAAACAACATTATGTGAATAGAAACTAAACAAAATGATAAAATTGTAAAATAAATTAGGAAAAGATTGCTTTCATACAATGCTTTGAGAATATCAAAAGAAAAGATAGGGTCACCGTACGTTTTTTTCGGCTAAAAGACAAAATAGGAAAATTTCATGAAGAGTCCTTCAGAAAATGCACTGTTTTAGAGTTATCTCCCCTTAAATTGCAAATTTGAAAATATTAAAAAAAAAAAAAAAAAAAATAATCTACACTTGTAAAAATATTAATATTTATAAGTTATATTCTTATAAATTGGTTCTTTTAAATGAAAATTCACATTAAAAATCTGCATTCCTGCATCAAATTGTGCCAACTTGATAGAAAATATGGACCTTAGATTCTCTGTTTTTTACAATCCAAGATGGCGAAAGACACCCATACCACCTTAGTATCTGTAAATATAATGACAACTGGACAAATTAAATGTGTCTCAATTTTTTACAATATAGAGCTAAGCCTATAAACAATTAGCATTTTAGTAAAATACTTTCTCACCTTTTTCATTTGTTGTTGTTTTCAAGGCATCATTCATTTATCTAATGATAATACTGTTTGCCAACTTCATCAAAAGAAAACAACTTGATCAGGAATATGTCTTAAGAGTATTTTTTTTAAAAAGATTACCATATGGCCAAACTAAGCCAGGTTAATATGATTTTTTTTAAATATTCCAGAAAAATCAAATTAAAATATAAAATATACAACCAGATTTAACAAAAAGAAACTAGAGGCTCTATAGAGCCTGTGTCGCTCACCTTGGTCTATGTGCATATTAAACAAAGGACACAAATGGATTCATGACAAAATTGTATTTTGGTGATGGTGATGTGTTTGAAGTTCTTGCTTCTTACAATTATATCTACAATGAACTTTGCCCATTAGTAATAGAGAAAATTATTTGGTAAAAATTTACATAAATTTACCAAATTAATGAAAATTGTTAAAAATTGACTATAAAGGGCAATAACTCCGTAAGGGGTCAATTGACCATTGAGGTCATGTCGACTTATTTGTAGATCTTACTTTGCTGAACATTATTGCTGCATACAGTTTATCTTTATCTATAATAGTATTCAAGATAATAACCAAAAACGGCAAAATTTCTTTAAAAATTACCAATTGAAGGGCAGCAACCCAACAACCGGTTGTCCGATTCATCTGAAAATTTCAGGGCAGATAGATATTGACTTAATTAACAATTTAACTCCATGTCAGATTTGCTCTAAATGCTTGTTTTGCAGAGTTATAAGCCAAAATCTACATTTTACCCTATGTTCTATTTTAGCCCTGGCGCCCATCTTGATTTGATGGCCAGGTCACCTGACACATTTTTTATACTAGATACCCCAAAGATGATCGTGGCCAAGTTTGGATTAATTTTGCAAAGTAGTTTCAGAGGAGAAGATTTTTTGTAAAAGATTACTAAGATTCATGAAAAAATTGTTAAAAATTGACTATAAAGGGCAATAACTCTTAAAGGTCATGTTGACTTATTTGTTAATCTTACTTTGCTGAACATTATTGCTGTTTACAGTTTATCTCTATCTATAATAATATTCAAGATAACCAAAAACAGCAAAATTTCCTTAAAATTACCAATTCAGGGGCAGCAACCCAACAACGGGTTGTCCGATTCATCTGAAAATTTTTGAGCAGATAGATCTTGACCTGATAAACAATTTTACCCCATGTCAGATTTGCTCTAAATGCTTTGGTTTTTGAGTTATAAGCCAAAAACTGCATTTTATCCCTATGTTCTATTTTTCGCCATGGCGGCCATCTTGGTTGGTTGACCAGGTCACCGGAAACATTTTTTGAAACTAGATACCCCAATGATGATGCTGGCCAAGTTTGGTTTAATTTGGCCTAGTAGTTTCAGTGGAGAAGATTTTTGTAAAAGCTAACAACGACGCTGGACGCCGGACACCAAGTGATGGGAAAAGCTCACTTGGCCCTGTGGGCCAGGTGAGCTAAAAAGGTAGGACTATACTTAACAACATCAATATAAATGACCACTTATATGTCAATACCAAACCATATTATAGAATATAAAACCATATTACTTATAGTACAGTATACAAAACAATATTAAAGAACAAAACTATAAAATTCAAAACAATATTATAAAATTCAAAACAATATTACAGATCACACAACAATATACCTGAATACAAAAACTTATTACAGATTATAAAACAATGTTGCAGAATACAAAACCATATAACAGAATACAATACAATATTTCGAAATACAAAAATTTCAGTGACTACCATAATAAATGTAGATCAAGCTTAAGATAGCACACAAAGTCAAGACCTGTATTAAAAATAGGTCAATATGGCACAAGTATTCAACCCTGTATATAATGTAGGTCAAGATGGCACAAACATTCCAGACCTGTACTCAATGTAGGTCAATGTGGTTCAAATATTCCAAACTTTTAATAAATGTAGATCAAGATGGCACACATATTTCAGTCCAGTACTAAATATAGGTCAATATGGCATAAATACCTATGATAAAAGAGGATTGTAAGAGATGAAATATCATTAATACCTTCATAATAGTTCATGAAAAATAGAAGGTAAAAGCAACAATTTAATATAGTTAATACAACCTTTGACTAATACCTGTGACACTGGTGATCCAAAATACATCAATTAGATGAGTAAATTGTTAAATCATTAAATACAAACAATGGTCACTCAATTTAGTTAATTTTTCCTGTATAATAAGATTGTATTTCTTCAATATCACTGTAGTTTTCTATTATTAAGACAATAACAATTAATATCATTGACAACTCTTCTGTTTGAGAAGTCTTCTTAAAAAACTCATAATGGACTGTAGTCGAGGGAAATTTGTACAGCTTTGAAACCTATTGATGTTCATAATAAAATATTATAGCACCATTTTCTAAACTATAAATAGTTTTTTAAATTCCTTAGTTTCAAGTTGATGTGAACACTTTAACCAAAATTTAAATAGTTAACAAATCTAAACAAAACAAAACACATTTCACATGCAGTATTATTTGATATGTGTTATGGGTTAAAGAGGATATGCTTAATCTCCTATACTGGAGCTGATGAAAACATAATTCATGATAGGATGATATGCTTTCAACCATACATCAGTACTCAGTAAACATGGTTTCCAAATGAGGTTGTTTTGAAAACCATATGTTAGTATGGTATCATAATGAGGTACTTAGCTCCAAAGTTTACAAAGACCATACATCAGTACTGAATCAAAAATGAGGTAATAAAACCACAAGTCAGTATTGCATAAAAAATGAGGTACTAAAACCATAAGTCAGTATTGCATAAAAAATGAGGTAATTAAAAAACCATAATGTCTACTCAGTATATTGTCAAAATGAGGTACTCAGACCAGACATCAGTATAGTATCAACTAGAGGCTCACAAGAGCCTGTGTCACTCACCTTGGTCTATGTGCATATTAAACAATGGACACAGATAAAAATTGTACGAAAAATTCATATGAAAAATGGTTAAAAATTGACAACAAAGGGCAATAACTCCTAAAGGGGTCAACTGACCATTTCGTTCATGTTTTCTTATTTGTGAATCTTACTTTGCTGAACATTATTGCTGTTTACAGTTTATCTCTAACTATAATAATATTATAGATAATAACCAAAAACAGCAAAACTTCCTTAAAATTACCAATTCAGGGGCAGCAACCCCACAACAGGTTGTGTGATTCATCTGAAAATTTCAGGGCAGCTAGATCTTGACCTGATAAATAATTTTACCTCAGTCAGATTTGCTCTAAATGCTTTGGTTTTTGAGTTATAAGCCAAAAACTGTATTTTACCCGTATGTTCTATTTTTAGCCATGGCGGCCATCTTGGTTGGTTGGCTGGGTCACGCCACACATTTTTCAAACTAGATACCCCAATGATGATTGTGGCCAAGTTTGGTTTAGTTTGGCCCAGAAGTTTCAGAGGAGAAGATTTTTGTAAGTTAACAACGACGGACGACGACAGATGACGGACGACAAGTGATGAGAAAAGCTCACCTGGCCCTATGGGCCAGGTGAGCTAAAAATTAGGTATAAAAGCTTGAGATTCATTCAAAAAGTTACAAAGAAATAAAATTCTTAATCCAATATTATTATACTGACCAATAATTAATAAAAATAAAAAATAAAACAACCATTAAAGAATATCAACATCTAGCTATGCAACAACAAATAAAAAAACTTATATCGAAAAAATTTCATGGCACTGACAGAATTAAGTGGTGGGGACTTGGTGGCAAAAGCAGACCAAAACAGTGAGTGAGATATGACAATGTTCATTACAAACTCCATTTTGGTTTAAAAACCATAATTTGACTTATTTATATAACAGTTCACTTCAAAATGAAAATGAGTACCAAGATGCATGTTTAATGTGAAAAAAAAATAACCTGCAGGAACCACAACTTGAATTTATAACCAAATGGAAGCACAAATAGACGACAACACAAACTAAAAAAACATGTCCCTCTCTACTAGGGTAGCAAGGACATAAAAATTAAATAAACTTGGAAAATATGTTATATCATTGTAAAAGCAAAATGAAATGGGTTCTTTTACAATATACCACATTTGCGTAAAAACTTGTTTAGAACCCTCATAGATGAGTTTAAATACTGTCCTAATTTTACATTAGTTGCTTTCTCTGAACCAATTTAAAATGATAAACATGTAGCAATACCACTGGAAAATCTTTTTAAAAAATATGTAAAATTAACTCATGTTCTTCATAAAATATTTGTGACAATGAAAACTCTATATTGGTAAGAAATACCAGTATTTTTACAACTCATCACTATGTTGGTGTATATTTGTCAGTGAATTTTCATCAGCATTGGTTATAATATGGTAATAAAAGTTTATAGCTTGTTCCAAATTCTTTTTTGAAATTCTCTCATTGATACCATGGAATCGTTTTTCGTCACCAAGAAACATCACTGTTGGACAGAATCTGTAGATGTTTTTAGTAATCATTGAGTAATGTCTTGTGTCGGTATTACCAAAGAGCAATGCTGAAAATATAAGATAAGGATCATTTTAATAGAATAAAACATTGATATTTTAATGTTTTCCTCCAGTTTTGTTAAGCAGGTTTCTGATTTATTTATTATAATAACCACATACTTTTTTATCTAAAAGAAGTAAATAAATATTCTTGTTGAAAAATAATACAACCAATAGAACTTCAGCATAATTCCAAACAATTTAAACCTACACATATATGCAGAAACAAAAAAACAAATAAAGCAATGGTAAAACTAGTTTTTTATACTATTAATTCTGATAAAAAATGTTATATGCAAATGATATGAGCCTACAAAGTCATATATATAGGACTATTGGAAAACCCACAACCCGCTTTGCATATCAAAACAAGTGAAACTGAAAGCAACTGCTCACTGATGATATCCCCATCCACTTAATGGTAAACAGGAAGTTGTTGAGTGATGAATCTGAAAATGCATCACACTGTAAAGTTTGAAGGATGGATGGACTGATGGATAGTTTATGTTTATTATATTTTTTAACAGACAAAGAACCTTTTAGAAACATTCAAGAACTTATCTTACTTGAGAGGTCTAACACAGGCGAAACATACCAAAGGGATATTCCAACTCATAAGCTGAGAATAAGCATACAATGTCATGGCAAAAATAAAACTAAATAACCAAAAGAAAAAGAACAGTATACAAAACCCAATATGGAAAACTAAAGATTGAGTATCAACACTCAAACAAAAACGGGGGCTTTCTCATGTTTTCAGGAAGGGTAAGTAGATCCTGTTCCATATGCTGCACCTGTTGTGTTGCTTATGGGCATACGATACAGTTTTGATCCTGTATTTACAAGTTGGTGAAAATTTGCATACAGGCTATTTTTTTATCTGATTAAATCAAATATGTAATATAAAAAAAAATATACCTTCATGAGCTACTTTTTGATTAAAATGAGGTCGAAATTTTGTATATTTGCTCAAAATTTAGATTTATGGCCGTAATTTCTTTTTCAAAAATCAGATATAACTTTTTTGTTATAAAAGATAAACACAAATTATTTTTTGTTAAATAATCGGTAATTTCTGTTTTTTTTATAAATATCATTAAAAATTATGCAATTTTACTCCAAAATAACTCTATGTTTATCAAATGTTCATGAAAAGAGGAAAAAACGTCATTTTTTGCTGCATGTTTTTCAAAATTTTATAAAATCCTCTATTTACAGTTTTATAAAATTTGGGTCACATAATCTCCCTGCAAAATGAAACAAATTGCTGTTTTGAAAAATAGGGGTCCATAAACTCGTTTTCAAATTAAATCAGTTTGAATAATAAAAATCAGTCGAAAAATGCATCTTTTCCTGATATGTCACAGTTTGATGTCGCGAAAATAACATTTTACGTTAGCAACGTCATTACCTCCCCTGTAACTGTATCGTATGCCCTTAAAGTATAACCCTGTTGATAAGTCTAATTATGAAGGTCACACTTAAGAAAGAGAACAGGAGTGTGGTTACAACATTTGGAACATATCCGTTGCCATCTGTGAAACTGATATTCCACAATGTTCAACAAACTTGAGATGGCATTCACAAAATTTTTGAAAGGATGATTTAAACTTCACCACTCCCAACTCTTGCTTTAATAGTTTCCTTGTGAGCAGCAACCCTCTATCAGACAGTCCATTGACTTAAAGATATTTTCTATACAAACCCTCATTGTCAATTTCTAGATGAAATCCAGGATATGAGGAAAACTCAAATGTATCTGTTGTATCCTTTATTCCAAGATAAATGACCAAGCCTTGAACTATTCAGTGAGGGGGCATCATCTATATATCTGATAATCGTACAATATTTGTGCAGAATATTATAAGTAGTCTACTGATTTCAAGTTTTAAGGATCAAGAAGTCATCATACTTGCATGGAAAGTCTAATAGTGTTTGGTTTTATAAATAATGCCTCCTTTATCTTTGAACAGGACTTGAGAAACAATTGCATAACTATCTTGTTTAATTTGATAGAAAAAAATATAAAGAGGAAATCTAGAAAATGATTAAGTCACTTATTAGTGAAGCCAAGCTTTTTTTATGGCTTAACAAACTCTCAATGTTTATGTACAATTTACTGATTTACAATTAATCAATGTTGGTGTACATTCTTAAAATTAAAGTGTTCACTGTTTATGTACATTCTTTTCAATTCATCACTGTTCATGTACAGTCTATGATTTGTCTATAAGTTAACAATAAATCACTGTTTATGTGCAGTCTTTGGGTTAACATCTACTTGCTGTTTATGTACAGTCTATAGGTTTAAAATTAAACTCTGTCTATGTATTCTTTGGTTTAACAATTAAACACTGTGTATGTACAATCTATGGGTTTGACTGTGGGTTTACAATTAAACACTGTTTTTGTACAATCTATGGGTTTGTCTGTGGGTTTACAATTAAACACTGTTTTTGTACAATCTTTGGGTTTGTCTGTGGGTTTACAATTTATCACTGTTTTTGTACAATCTTTGGGTTTACAATCAAACACTGTTTTTTTACAATCTATGGGTTTGTCTATGGGTTTACAATTAAACACTGTTTTTGTACAGTTTATGGGTTTACAATTAAACACTGTTTATGTGAGTTTCTTCAGTATACATGGAACTTGACAGTTGTTCTCAAAGCATCATAATCTTTAAAAGCAAGACTTTCTTAGTTATGAAAGTATAAATTTCTTCACATTTCTCAACTGAAACCGAGTTCAAGCAACAATTATTGAGCCACTCATGGCTGCCAGGGTTTGTATACGAAATTTTTGTGTTTCCTTCAAAAATAAAACAAGATGGTCTTGTTTTAACCCTTAATGTATGTACCAAGTCAGGAATATTTGTATTTCTTCTGTTGGTTGATTAAGTCTAACGTTAGAATTTGTCGGTTTTAACTGCATCCTTTTTTAATTTACCTTAGAGTTCAGCTTTTTAATAATAAATGTTAACTACTAGTCACTGTTTATGTGCAGATGTAATGCAAAATATTGTTCTATAGAAAAAACATTGGATGATACAAGTATTTTGTCCCTATCTAATGAAAAATGTCCTGAGTGAGTAGCTTTTGACAATATTTCATTGATTGATAGCAATCTACTGCAATGATTATTTTTCTAGTTAAGGGGAGGTAATCCAATTTTACATGTGTATATTGAAACAATATTTCATGAAATGAGTGTCCTGAAATTTTGTATTATGAAATTTATAAACTAATATTTAAACATTGATATCTTTGAGGTAGTTTATTTCAATGAAATTCATTGATAACAACAATATTATACACATAATTATTATAAGTGCCTGTCTGTACTTAACTCATATTCAAACAGTATAATATGGTAAAATTTACATATCATAACAATATTCAATGTTTTAGAGTAGTCTATGAGTTTACAATTAATCACTGTTTAAGTGCAGTCTATGTATTAACAATTAATCACTGTTTAAGTGCAGTCTATGGATTAACAATTAATCACTGTTTAAGTGCAGTCTATGGATTAACAATTAATCACTGTTTAAGTGCAGTCTACGGATTAACAATTAATCACTGTTTACCTAAGTGCAGTCTAGGAGTTTGCAATTCATAACTGTACTACTATTAGTGCAGTCAATGGGTTTATAGGAAATCACTGTTTATAAATGCAATATACATACATGTGATGGACTGTGAAACTCAGATCAGGAGATTTGGAAATTTTGGTCAGGAGATTAGGACTCAGATCAGGAGGTTTTTTATCGACATAAATTTTGTCGTAAATGTAACCATATGATGTAGAAATTGCGTTTTTCCTTCAAATTTCCATCAAATTGTAATATGTTCATAGTACCCTTATTGCCTTTCTTTTTGAATAAAATAAAATATTAAGAAGAATCTGTTTCTTGTTTTGTTTTGTTTTTGATAAATGGTTGTTCACTGCTTGCAAATAAATCATTATATTTATTTATCTTATCTGTATAGATTTGTATTCATGTCTCCATCTCCTTATCATTGGTAACTCTACAGACAAATAAGAAAGAAATAAGCTCTACATGTATATTTGCAACATCATAAATTAATTAAAAAAATAACATACAATAACACTAGTACTGCAGGGCATTATAAGATAAGATAAAATAAGATAAGATAAGAAAACTTTATTTTGATTCGGCATGAGTACAAATAAGCAACACAAGCTCTAAGGAGCTTTTGACCAATATAAAAACATATAAATAACATAAAAAATATGAAAGACATATTTTGTAGAAAGAGATTTTAACAGTGTAAAATGTTTTGCTATTTCTTAGCTTACTCATTAAAATCGCTCAATTATTACAATCAACTGCAGATTTATAATATAAACTTGAATTTAATCCTTGAAAGGAGGTCCAGATTGCTAAAACAATTTATAAATTTATGTTTTTCTATTTGTCCCAAAACATTTAAATTCATTTAATCAACATCCTTTTTTGATTATTTGATTAAAATATCAATCATTTATAGTCTTTCTACAATTTACATTTTTAAAAGCAAAATAACTGAAAACAGGATAAAACAAAGGGAAGTAACAAACAAGTATTTCAATATTCCCAATACACATTGTTTTTATAACACAACGGCAGTTAGCCAGAGGCAAACATCGTTGATTACCAGTATGTTTGACACCCAAGCTGTCAAGTGAAGCCATATAATTATACATCTTCTTTGGTGTACAGGTAAAATTTAACACAGGTGTCAATTACACCCGTACAGTAGTAAGAAATGATCAAATATGGCGTCTGAAAATTTTCATTCATGAAATATTTCATACACGGGAGTTTTTTCTCCTAAACGGGAGGACGGGAGGAGACCCCTGAAAACGGGAGTTTTGTACTCCCGTCGGGAGGTTCACATGTATGATAATATATGGGTTTACATTTAATCACTCTATGAATTAACAATTTATTACTATATATGTGAAGTCTATGGTTTTACAATTAATCACAGTTTATGCTAAGTGCAGTCTATGAGTTTGCTAGTCATTAGTGCTGATGTGCAGTCTATGGATTAACAATTTATCACTCTACATGCTGTATGGATTTAC
This sequence comes from Mytilus trossulus, assembly GCF_036588685.1. Taxonomy (NCBI): domain Eukaryota; kingdom Metazoa; phylum Mollusca; class Bivalvia; order Mytilida; family Mytilidae; genus Mytilus; species Mytilus trossulus. The sequence continues at coordinate 53,132,106 of NC_086373.1, forward strand.
AATTTATCACTATATAGGTACAGTCTATGAATTAACAACTCATCAATATTTATGTGTATGCAGTCTAATGATTTACAGCTAATCACTGTTTATGTGCAGCCTATTGATCTACAACTAATCAAGATGTTGAAATTCAGTCTAATGATTCACAATTCAATCACTGTTTGTATACATTCTATATGGATTCACGATTCATCAGTATGTTTAAATGCAATCTTATGATTCACAATTCAATAACTGTTTATGTGTATTCTAAGGGTTCAGAACTAATCACTATTATCACAGTACTAGGGTAATGATTCACAATTCAATAACTGTTTATGTGTATTCTAAAGGTTCAGAACTAATCACTATTATCACAGTCTAATCATTCACAATTCAATAACTGTTTATGTGCATTCTAAGGGTTCAGAACTAATCACTATTATCAGTCTAATGATTCACAATTCAATCACAGTTTTTATATAGTCTATGGATTCACAATTCTATAACTGTTTAAGTGCATTCTAAGGGTTCAGAACTAATCATGATTATCACAGTCAAATGATTCACAATCAATCACTGTTTATGTGCATTCTAAGGGTTCAGAACTAATCATGATTATCACAGTCAAATGATTCACAATCAATCCCTGTTAATGTGCTTTCTAAGGGTATACAATTTATCAGCATGTTTAAATGCACAGTCTTATGATTCACAATTCATCACTATGTTTATGTGAAATTGACAAAGTACTCCTATCTGAATTAACAATTATATGATAGTAAAAGTTTATAGCTTGCTCAAAATTTAATTTTGATATACGTTCATTAACACCATGGAAACGTTTCTCATCACCCGGAAACATAACTGTTGGACTAAATCTATAGATATTTTTTGTAAACTCTTTATAATGTTTTGTGTCAGTATTGCCAATCATCATTCCTACAAAATACAAATACGTCAAATTGCAGATATTGTCTATATTTCAAGATTGATTGGTTGTTGGTTGCTTAACATCCAGTGGCAAATATTCATGCATGTTCAGAACGATTATATTTCAAGAAAAGCAATAATTACTGAAAACAAGAATTTTTCTTTCACCTGAGCTGAAACAGACAAATACAGGACAAACTTAAGATTTACGATAGACAGAAAATGAGATTCATGCATCCAGGGAATGAAGATCAAGGAAAAAAGAAGCACCAACAAGGCAATGAAGTAGTGGGACTTGTAAAAAGTCTGAGTATTGACCATATATCTAGCTCTATAACAATAGTTTCGATAGTCCTGCTATGATGCACTAACAAATTCAATTACAAAAGTTATTTTTAGGTGTATAATCATTTATTTTTGTCATAAAGCTCAAGTATTCCAATATTTATACATCCTTGTCTTCAACATTTTGACACTCTATATAAAGTGTAAATGAAGGTAAAAAGGTACTTCAAACAAACATTATTTATGAATTGTTATTTTCAATAGACAACTCCTGCTATTGTTACATATTAAATCTCAGGAAACTCTATAATATAAATATATGAACTATGCTGGAGAGAGTAACCTTAAAGGGACTCACATAGATACCAAGAACTTTGGAAGTGTTTCACAATTGTATTGATGCAATGAAAGAAAGACAACTCTATGTGATGACTGTGACCCTGCATTAATCCTGACCTGTTACTGTGGTGACTTTACCATGAAATAATGCTCCATCTGGTTTTATTGTAAAATGTGTCCTGATGGGATAGTTTTATAATTCAGAATAGTCCAGACTTGTTTGACCTAGTTCATGCTTGTCTGATTCGACTGTGTTGTGGTCTGGTGCTGGTGTGACACAACCCAGAATGTCTGATGTTGACTTAAAAGGTCAAAAAGGTATTAAGAAGACATGTTGAAAATTGAATTAATGCTTCCATGGCATAATCCAATTAACTTTGACTTGTACCTTTACTAGTATAAGTATTTAAGTGTCCAATATAAATATGAATGTATATACTGACTTTATGTTATTAAGGTATGATTACTGTAAATTCAGAAATAATTGCCACTATTGTTTTTATTATTCCGAAAAAATCATTTAATGTGACATGTTTTTGAATATGAATTAAACAGGATTTTTCTCAATATTGCAAAAAATATAAATCGCATTATAGTCCAAAATAAGAAAATGGCAATAATAAATGCATGCAATAATTTGTGGATTTACAGAATGTATTTGTATGATACTAACCTGGTGCTGTGGTGGCATTGGTCCAGATTTGTCTGATACTATTACTGATTATCTGGTACCCAAAATCATTTTCTCCAGAAGGGGAACCAGATGCAGCTACCATAGAATCTTCAACTGATAATTTCACTCTGTCATCATTTATTATAGCTCTATCATAATCTATTATCTAAAAAAAACCAGTTTATATTTCAGAAATGAGAATTGTCAGGTTTTAGGGCTGGTATTTTTTCTTTTTATGTTCACTGATATTTGATTTGCAGGGGCTCTAACTCTAAGCTTGTTCTACTTCCTTTTCATTATGTTCTATCTGATTTAATTCAAAACAAAATAAAGTGAAATCAAAGGTGTGGGAAACAGTTTACATTTTTTGCATTCTTTCTAATAGGAGGCAGCCATTACCTGTGAAAGGGGACTAAGTCTGTATGAATTGTTTTTTTGTAACTTTCAAATTTGTTAAAAAAGAAACAGAAATACTGTAATGTTTCGGATTTTGCTTCTGTTGTTAGGGATTTTACATGTGACGTTATTTAAGGTAAGACGTCATGTTCAACGTAAACAAATAAACACAATCATCAGGTAACATTCATATCAAAGACAAAGAATTATTAAAAATGAAATTGGTATTGTGTTCCTTGAAATCCTATATTTTACTAGACTACTCAAAGTCTCATGATAACAAGACAGGAAAAATGAAATAGATTTCTGCGTTTTGTGCAAATGAGGGAATTACAAAAAATGACAAAAAAAAGTTAATGATTTTGAGTTCATTAGAACAATAAAAATTTGGGGAATTTTCCTTTTTTTTATTGATTTTTCTACTGTAATAGGGGACTTTGTCCCCTTATTGAAGGAGCAGTTTCGATAAGGCCCTGAAATGGCCCCTCGTTTTAGCCTAAATTCCCAAATGGGATTGATTTATTTACCAATATCACAATGATTAATAGAAAATAAAGTGACAAGAAAGGAAATAAATCTTTTTGTTGCAGAGTTAGGTTCCTACGTTTTATTCATGACGTCACAAATAGATTTTCAACAATAAAACAATGAAAATGGGTAACTTTCCATTGAATATTTGGAATAGGAAACATAGAGCCCATACGTCGACAAAAAAGATCTGTGACAATAATGTTTGTAAAGACATTTTACATGTCTAACTTAAATATTTCGGTTGTTGACGGCTGCGTAATATGTTTCCTGATGTTAAAATTGTCTAAAATCCTGCCGATTTTGTTACAATTTGCCAAAATCCCTGATTTTGACCTTACTGGGATGTAAAAATTAACACCTCAGAACAAAACTTTGAACGGGAGATAAAATTGGTTAAATTAAAGTGGGTAAATAAGGTGAATTTGATGTTGTACGTCTTATTTTATATACCTCTTGAATGCTTTGTGCTGGGTGAATTCTATGGTTTATGTAGGCTGTAGCATCAGATGGTAATACATTAGTCTGAAAGAAAGAAAAAAACACATCAAAAATATAAACTTACAAAAAGAAACTGTTGTCCTAGTCTTCTGTTTTTCAATAGATCCTGTAAAATATTTCTTTATGAATACCTAATAAAAGTTATCAAATAGCTTCATTGCTCATTGTAGATAGATGGTATTGTTTCTTGATTTACTTAAATCATCTTTCATGAAAATACAAATGAGTTATGCTTCACACTCACAGTTGTTACATGTCAATTATTATTTGTTAAAGAATTTTTTTACAATTTAATACTTAGTATGCCACCAAATAGACATATTCAATGTGAAAAAATTGTAAAGGTCATCAATGGATAGGATATGTGCTAATGCTGATACAAATGTATATTAAATATATTTGAACTTCCTACTAAGTTAAACTAACACTGGCTAATCCTAAACCTTGTAAACAAGGCAAAAGGTCTAAAGTCAATGAAACATAACTTATGAGTGGGGGGAATACAACGTCCATAGTAATGAGATGTGCAAATTCTAATACATTTGTACAGATGCATATCGATTATCATTAATTTTTTTAAAAAGTGGGTCATCTAAAACTAACAAAAACTAACTCAAACAATGCCTATATCACATATGGTTCTTTAATTATTGTTTTTACCTTGACTCCTCCGTTAAACATAGTTACTGATGTGACAGTTCTAATAATAGCATTTGTGGGAGGTTTCTGTGAGAAAACCCTGAAAATAAGAAACAAATATAACTCACATTACAAAATCATGGACATTTACATTTCAAATTTTTTCCAATACATACAAAATAATTTGTGGTGCTTCTTTTTAGTCTCTGTATACCTTGAACCAACAGAAATTTATAAAAATACTCCAATCCTCTGTTATGCCAATAAAATCTAAACTAATCTTAAATGAAAAGGTAAAAAGACAAGCTGTCGTATTTTTCTATTCTTATAGTGTACTGATGAGGAGAGATAAAGCTTTTTCCTCCTTTTACATGCAGGATTTTTTTACTTGTTTTATATTGTGTAGAAAATATAGTCATTGCTAGAATGCCTGCAAAATATTTTCATATGTAGGAATAAGTGTTTGTTAATTTTTCAAATTTATAAATATTGACAAAGAAAGTCTTTTATCTATTTCATTGTAAAACAAGAATATGTCCATAGTACACAGATGCCTTAATCACACTATCATTTTCTATGTTCAGTGAACTGTGAAATTGGGGTTAAAACTCTAATTTGGCATTAAAATTAGAAAGATCATACCATACTAGGGAATATATGTACTAAGTCATGAACTTCATCAAAAATTACCTTTACCAAAAGCATTAACCTGAAGATGGACTTACAAAAAGCATTAACCTGAAGAGGGATAGACAAACAGATGAATGAAAGAATGGACAGAAAGACAAACGAATTAACACACAGACCAGAAAACATAATGCCCATAAATGGGGCATAAAAAACAGCGCTGTAAGGATTTGTAAAAATACATGTAATTTTTACAGGTGCCACATGTGGAGCAGGATCTGGTTACCCTTCCTAAGCACCTGAGATCACCCCTAGTTTTTGGTGGGGTTCGTGTTGGTTATTCTTTAGTTTTCTATGTTGTGTCATGTGTTCTATTGTTTGTCTGTTTGTCTTTTTCATATTCAGACAGGCATTGTCGGTTTATTTTCGATTAATGAGTTTGACTGTCCCTCTGGTATCATTCATCCCTCTTCTACTATGGCGGCACTGCAACTCAAGTTATATCAAAGTAAGCACACTTCATTGGCATGAATCAAACTTGATTCACATTTTAAAAGTATGATTTAATAACTAAAAGCATAAAATATATTTTGAATAGTTTTTTTTTCTATCAACTGATCATGTGGCATAGGAAAACAACTCAAAAATTGCAAATAAGTTCAAATCCCTTCTTGTTTTCAATGCTACAATGCCCAATTGATTGAGAGAGGGAAATGTGATTTCAGTATACACTTATGATTATAAATCTACAGGCTTGTAATTCCTGGACCTTAATAACAATACTTACCAAGAAACAAGAGGTCCAAACAACCACAAGTTAGACATAATGATCCTGGCTGCTAATGGCATCTACAAAATACTAAAAATCATGCAAAGAAACTTTGAAACATTCATAGCTCTGCAATTTTTTCATAAAAGTAAAAAAACTTCTGTGGATTCACTTTTTTTTTTTAAAGTAGATTCCAATTATGGTTTACCTATATCCATGGAATCCAAGAAAATTGGTACTGAGACAGAATGGTATTTAATTTCAGAAATGTGGAGAATTTAAGTTTTACATATTTCACAATCTGTTTTTAGTAAAAACTTAAAAATACTCTCTAAGAATCAAAATTATTTACAATCTTAAAACTTTTTTAAATAGTTACATACCTCATGTGCTAAATGTTCTAACATTTCTTTCTCTGGGCCATACCCTAACATACTTGGCAGTGGATTATCTTCTATCCTACAATTATCATAGATATAAGTAGAAAATGATATGCTCTGCAGGAAGCAACTTAATACGAAAGTAGATCTTTAACCCAGAACAGTTGTGGAATGTATGGACATAACATTCAAGATTGATACAGCTTTACATTTGGATTGTGATAAAGTATTTGAAACAGCATAGGTTTCTGACACAAAATGAGTGTGGTCTAAAAACTAGATAATTTGACATTGGACATTATTATTATGATCGAATATCAAAAATTTAAAAACATGGTTGTCTTCAGCATACAAAAATCCCCAAGAATCCAAGTTTTGAAGAATTCAAACAACTGTGATTTTTTACCTGTTGGACCTCCATGTGGACTAATTTAAAAAGTGTGGTCCAAAATCAAAAATCTAAATAAACTTTTCGATTAAGAATATAAAAAAAATACAAGAATTCGAGACTTTGAAGTAAACCTGTTGATATATAATATATATATTTTATACCATATCAAACTATCTTACTTAACAACAGCTTTTGCCAAAATTCCAATGGCTGTTTCCTTGAGTGGCATAGAGGAATGACCTGCTTCACCTTTCACATGTAACTTCAAGGTCAAAAAACCTTTCTCTCCAATACCAATTCTGTAAGTAGATATAATGTAAATATTTCTCATCCCACAAATGGTAGATGAAAATTAGATTGTATTATATATGTGTTTTTCTTAAGACTTGGTCTTTTGTTGTCTTTGATTTGCTAGCTCATTAATAGCATATAGCCAAATCTTATTTTCTTCATACTTATGAAATGTTTTCCAGCTAACTACAGCTTTTTAAGAATCTTTTGAAGATTTCTTCCATGAGATTTATCTGTAGAGTTCAGTTGCCTTGCTGTTTTAATATTTGAAAATACACAAGAAATGTTAATACATAATGTAGACTCCATGCATTGTTAATCATCAATTTTTCGACAAATTATGTTCGTTAAATTGGATTTATGTTTTAAAATGTTATAAATTAAACATGAGTGAGTCAAATCGGTAAACAAGTTACTAACAGCTAATCAGTTGTCAGAATATGATTTTAATGTTCAAGTCTTGTTTATATATACTACAACACACCCGTGATATTGCGGGTTCCTGACTGAATTAAAGTTAATAACTATGTGTGAGCCTTATTTAAGTTCTGATAAACATGATAAAATCATGATGATTATAAGATGCACAGTTTTCTCTGCTTTCGAAGTCTTTGTTTGAACCCGTCGACCTGAAACTTTGGAAAACAAAAGGTCCTGGAATGGAATTTAATTCTTTTATTCGCTGTTTTACGTCATGCCCGCCAACAAATTGAAAACTGTACCTATACGCCTTATTTTAAGTTCAGATTTTAAGTATTCATATTGTTATCTTACAAAGTCTTTCTGATTAAAATACAATAGGGAACAATTTGACAATGATTGAATTTAGTAGTGTCAACCCTGTGATTATGACCCATGTATACAGCAAAATCCTAAATACACGGTTTGGTGGTGCGCCCGTCAGATGCGGAAAGTACAGATAAGGTAATAGGTAACAGGTGAATATACTATTGGTATCAGTATCAGATTCGACTTGGAACTTGTTAATTATTGGTAATATTAATTATGTGGAAAACAAAAGGGTCTGGAGTGGTGTAATTTTTAATCTACACCATTGTCCTATTTTAGTTATATATAAAGTTGAATTCTTTGATTTGTCGTTTTTACCCAATGACGGCTGACAAATTGGACCTTGTTATTTTAGTATTATAGATATCCTTTTAATGCTTAGATTTTAGTACAAGATTTTCAGTATTAACATGCTTTTGTTCTGTGTCACGTATAAATTTATTTGCTTTAAAAACGAATATTTTCCATCCAAATTATATACCTGTACATTACAAACTGTTTCATTACATGAAATATTAAAAAAAAAAAAAAACATAACTCACAATGCTACAGGCTTTTGTATTCCTGGAATAAAACCATTTAAAACTGCCAGTCCTTCATCTAATAAGAATTCTAATTTCTTTAGTCCTCTAGCTTTTAGTTCTTGGCCGACTACTCTAGCTCCATCAACCCCAGTAACCTATCAAAAATTATAATTATTCAATTTCAGATTCTCCTTACAATATTACACCTATTTGTATATTAATTTCAATATTGATAATGCAAGACAAAATTAAGAGAAACAAAACTATTTTGAAGTTGGTCTATGTTATAAATGTGTACAGGAAATTCTATTTCCATAGTATAAATGATTGTTAAATTTTTTGCATAGTAATATAGCATAAGATCAGCTTCCTATCAGCAATGTCAATTAAGTGCTTAAGGAAGCTGGCTTGTCATGTTTTGGATTTTTTGTCAGATTTTCAGAATCCACTAGTTTTATCCATTTGAAGGCCTTGAAAAAATTTGCCCTGTGACCCCCATTTTTCTTTTTGTAAATCTTTTACATGTATGATGATAAGCCATCTGTAAACGTCTTATAAAATTTTAATTACTTTTTAACAGTTTTTGAAAACTTCAATGTGTCAATGATAAAGCTATGAAAAGTCAAGAGAATATTTTCCCGCCACAATTTCAATGGCTTATATCTGGAAAATAAGCACGGTGACCTATATCTTTTTTTTGCTCTTTGGATTTCTTAATAGTCCCCTATCATTGTAAACTAGTCTTTTGAAAAGTTAATTACTTTGAAACTGAGAAGCGAACTTTAAATATTTTTTTCACATTAATATTTTTTTGTGGAAATTCAAAGATATCATAATAATCAGATGTCTTTGTGTAATTCCTACAATCAAAACAATAACTAAACAAATACATAACCTGGTAAATGTATTATCCCTTACCCTACCTCAGCATTCTGAATCCTCATACTGGTCAACATTTTATTAATTATGCCTATCCCAGCATCCTGCATTCTCACCCTGGTGAAAGTATTAGTAACTCAGTCCTTATACCAGTCATTGTACTTTATTATTTAGCAACTGTCAGAGTATTTATGGTTTAAATTGACTGACCATTATTGACTTACTTCTTCATCATGTCCAAATGCTATGTAAAATGGTCTGTTTGGTTTGAATCCTTTAGACAATAGATACTCTAAAGCTTCTAATATACCCTGAAATATATAACAAATCAGAATTATACATGTACTCCTATAATGTGACCATACATCATTCATTTGAGCTTGGGTCATTACAGAGGGGGTCCACCCATTTTTAGAAAGGGGTTACATATATACATCTCCTAATTTCCTTTTACTTTATACTTACATCATGTATGTGAGTTTACCTATTCCTGCAAAATGAAACTTAAAAATAATATAATTTCAACTTGTCCTCAATATAAACATTGACCTCAGCTGGAAGCCAATTAGAAATATAGATCAGGAACAAAGTTTATACATTGAACATTTAATTCTTACGGTACTTCATAACATACATGTAACAAACACATGTCAGAGATTTGTTGTTTTATTTATTTCAATATCAATGAGGTGTACACAAGTGATCAAAATAGTTCTGAAACTATGAATTATTCAGAGAAAGGATGTCATCTGTATAGCAGAACCCAAAGTTAAAGGATTATGTTAGCATGGTTAGGCCATAGTTATTATATTTTTAGTTTTACAATTTTTTTTGACAAAACCAATGGGTAGGAGGACGAAAAAAAAAAACAAAAAAAAAACTGCTGCTGCTGATTTTTTTTTAATACCAACCGTCAATATCAAAATTTTTTTTTTTATTTCACCAGGAGAATTTCACCTAGTGTAACAACTATTTTTTTTTCTTGACAAGGTTTGAATTGAAAATCAATGTGCAACAACTTACTAAATCACCAAGAGCATAAATTTAGATTCTTTCATGCAGTTATGAACTAAAATTTTTTTTTTTTTGCATGAAAAACGCTGGGTCGGAGGAGAAATTAAAATAAAAATCAACATTTTTAATTTTATTTTTTTTCCTATTTGGCAAAAATTAGGGTAGGAGGGTTCGTAAAACTAAAGATAAAAAACTACGGCCTTAGCTTCTATTCATTGTCCTAAGAAGTTCCTGTTAGAGACTCCCCGATATGAATAATAGAGTCTCCCTGATATGAATAATAGAGTCTCCCCGATATGAATAAAAGAACAGGAAGAAGAATCCAATTGCTTGCTGTCAAAATAAAAACATGCCATCAAAATGAAAAATTACTTGGAGATGCCTTCTTCAAAAGTTTGAGGACATACATGGCCATACTTAAAGAGCAAACTACAGTACTGTCACATCTAGATCGTCAATGCAGGGTCCAATATAAAAATCACAGATTAAGCTTGAAACTGCATGAAATAACTGTATCAGTACAAACTTTGAAAGAAAATGTACTATTTCTTATATTTAAGAGACAAATAAACAGGATAAAAAGAGATGTTGATTATTGATTCAATAAGATTGATTCAGTAATTAAAAAAACACAAAAACACAAAAACACAAAATATATGTTAAGGTTAACATACATTGAACTTGTACGTTTCTTCTTAAAAAAATAAACAGTTGTCTATAAAATACATCACCCTCTAAATCATTGTGTCTGAATAAGTTGTACATAAACAAGGGAATATTAAAGATTTACCATGAATAACAAATTCCTAAAAGATATTCAGATATAATGCAGACAATATATTTGAGATAAGCTTATGGATTTGTAGTATGGTTAAGAATAATAGAATTACAACATTCTCATTTGAGATATTACTGCAACAATCTCGGAACTCTATCTATAATCATGTTTACCATAATTCCTTGTTTAAAATCAATAGCTCCTCTTGCATATATATATTCATCCTTAATTTGTGCTTCAAAGGGAGGGAACTCCCACTCTTCTGGAATAGCTGGTACCACATCTAAATGAGCTGTTAATAGGTATGGAGTTAAACTTGTGTTTGATCCAGTTATTGTATAAAGTCTGCTGTAGTTTGCTATTATGTCTAACTTTACTAATGGAGACGAGTGAACAAGTGGAAAACCTGAAAAGAAATTGGTAATATATTTCAATATCTTTTTTGTGAATGTTAAGAAAAATTGTTATTCTCAATCTGACAAAATTAGTCAGGTTAGTTGTCTACATGAAATTATAAACACTAGATCTGACAAGAGACTGGTGGTGGTATGGGGGGATGGTCTGTAAAGGTGCGAGTTTGTTATTTGCCTTATTTGGCCACAATTATTAAGGCTGAGTAACATAATGTTAAAAGATTCTTTTTTGTCACTGCATGTGCTCTAATGTTCCAAGTCTAAAATTTCAATGACAATTGGACTTTTATCTTTGAATTTTCATTTAAAATCAAAATGTGCTATATGTGGATGATGTGCAACTTAAACTATCATATTTATTTAACGTTTTGCATTGAACTTTGATGAGTATGAACTAGCTTTCTGTATCTGTGAGTGTTCTTAGGTTGTAACTTTAGGTCTTTTCTAAGTCATTTCAAACTGATTTTTAACAGTCTGTTCCAATATCGTGCTGTAACACCACTGTATCAGGTTAGACAAACGTTGAGCATTCACTATCATGTTTAACCCATGGGGGGGTGTGTTAAAATCGCTGCAAGTTTTGTTTATCCTACATCGATTTTACATATATACATATGGGTCAATCAATTTTTCCCAAGTTAAGTTAAGAGGGGGGGGGGGGGGGGTAGGGGGGTCATTAAAAAAACTATGTGAATTAAGTTTTTTATCCTACATTGAACTTTTGATGTCGTCCCTTACTGACTCAGAAAAAAAATAACCTTCCCCCACCTCCTTGAAGTTAAATTGTTGATCCTTTTAACATGTTTAAGCAGGTTGGGGATTATCTACTAAGTGTGTTAATGGGATATATATTTTAATCACTGTTAAAAAAATAGATCCCTCTGAAAAACAGCATGTCACAAGGGATCAAACTCATCAATAATACCATGTTCAAAAAAGTTGTTAACCAAAAAATGTTGCCTTTTATGGAATCATTCACGCTTAACAATTATTTTCTTTTAAATTAAAAAAAAACTTTCTTTTTGCAGTAAAATAATATCCCATTTGAGAGATAATCCCTGAACTGTTAAGAATTTCACAGTACAAAGCAACCTTAAATGGAACCCCTTTAGATGATAATATATATGGGCGTTTTTCAATAAAAATGTACTTTTCTGTCCTAGCCACTTTAAAAAACATGTGTTTGATCTTTGCAAGTTATTTATTGTGCAGTCAGTACATTGAATTAGTTTGAACATTTTAAAGCAAAGAAACAGTTTATTTTTTAGAGGGATTGATAAGATATTGATTCTTGAATGGTCCAAAACAACCAAAATGGCATGTCCCTAGACCGCCTGTTCAACATTCATACTCAAAAATGTCGTAAAAAAGTGTAAAAATAAATATTATTTTTACTTAATATAAGTTCTTTAATAATTCAAAAGTATGTTTAGAGCCTACATAATTTAATAAACAGCTTTTAACATGGGATTTTCAATTTCAGAAGGTGTGTCCCTAACCAAATGTCCACTACGAAACGAAGTCATTAAAATTTGCTAATAAACAGTTTTATAAAATCACTCAGTGTAATTTTTGTTTGCAAAAGATATAAATATTAGGGTCTTACAAAAGAAATGATGCTTTTATAACGGCATTTAAATTGTTGGTAAGAAAAATTGAGCACATTAAATGCACAAGAGTGATACCGTATTTTTGTAAATGTCCACTACGAAACGGGTCAAATCTCCTTGAGTATCTGGTTTTAAAATTATGAAAAAAATATCAGTGTACAGCTTAATACATGCTTTGATGCATACAGTCAATCTTTATACTATTGCAATATAGGGATTGTGGGGAAAAAAACAAAACATGCGAATACGTCCCCTACGAAACGGTCTCCTGCGAAACAAGAATGGGAGAAAAACATTTTGTAGTGGACACTTCCACTACCATGCAGTCCTTTTTTAATCTTTTTTCAATTATATTCGTGCAAAACAAATAACAAGGGTTAGTTTCATGTAATTTTTATTATGTTTTTATTAACATATAATAGGGTTGATGTCAACTACGAAACTTTTTGTCCACTACAAAACGGTTTTGTCCACATCCAAACACATCAAAATGTCCACTACGTAACATGAGTTATACCTTCATATGTGAAGTACTGTCTACTCTTTATCGATAAAAATGGTTTTCCAATTCAGAAAAAAATGAGATTTTTCTAGTTTTTAATGTAAACAAACTGGAATGTCTATAGGAAACATTTAAAATTGCAAAAAATATGTTTGTTAAGAAGAAGTTTCGTGTCCCCTACGAAACAGTACACAAATTATGAAAATCATTTTAAAGAATATTTAAGATTGCATTTTTTGTTTACAAACAGGTCTATAATAGAGGTATTCAAATTAACTTTTGAATTTAAACTTTAGACAAGTTGATTTTCCACTTTTTTTAGGTCTGAAAGTTACGTTTTTATTGAAAAACGGCCATATAGGAAATCATTGTAGTGTAGCATGACTGGAGGGGATGCTCTAATGAAAATTTGTGGGTTAATCACTGCCTTTGAGCTCCAGATTCCTGGCTCTGATCAGCAGAAGGGGCCAATTAAGTTGAAGTTGACTGCCCAACAGCAACTGCAAATTACACAAGGGATGATGCATTATTTGCATCTTGAATTTGTGGCACACAAAGTCAAGTGACAAATGCAAACACCCAATGTTCTGATATTTTCTTACTTTTTTCCAAGTGTGAGCTAAGGAGAAGCAGTTGGTCTCTGTTATAATCTCCCCGTTTAAAGGATATTGTTTTAATCTGTAATGCTCGTTGAAACCTCTTTACTATTTGGTCAGTTAGCTTGATAAAATCGGAATCAGCTGTTTTACATGCAATGACAGCATCTTTTCTGGGGACCAAAGTGAAAGTTCTAACTAGAACTATTACTAAAAGGATAGAACAAACTGCAACCAATGTTATGCATATCTGTTTGCAAGCCATACTTGTTCACGTCTCGGCTTATTATACAAAGTTCAAACAAATATAGGGTAGCGGAATCTGGTTCAAGGCTGTCACATGAACCATAAGTGCCGAAATAAAAGGTTACAATATCGCGTTGAAATACAGATTGTTCTCCAGGGATATTCATTTTAGATACAATTAAATTACACCAAATTTAAATCAGAATAACAACAACTCACAACGTTCTTTATGCACAGTGAAAATATATTTTATTCCTTTTTTTAGTTTACAAATTGTTTATTTCAATAGGTTTACACCATTTTAATCAAATTCGATTACTTTTATAGGGATACATGTCCTCCGTTGAGTCATTATTATTATCATTTGAGATCGTTGCTCTCCTATGTTATTTATGAATTGTCTTTTTAGCTTAACTTTAAATGATTCACAACGGTCGAAATCGCGGATGAATTCCAAATAACATAAATAGTTTCGGTAAGATTGTTCATTCAAAAAACCTTTTTTGGTAATACTTAAATAGAAAGCAAAATTTAAAAAACAACACACAACAACTTTTTTTAGTTATTTTACTTTTTTCTTTAATTGCAAATAAAATGTCAAGTACACCTTACAATCAATCCATACAGCAGAGATAGTAAACCTATTGCAAACAGACCAAAACACAAAAACTAATTACTGAACCATGAAAATGAAGTCAAGGTCAGATGACACCTGTCAGTTGGATATAAACACCTTACAATAATTCCACACACCAAATATACTAGACCTATTGTTCATAGTATCTGAGATATATGGACTTCACACCTAAAACTCATCCTTGTTCTCTGGTCCATAAACTAGAGGTCGAGGTCAAGTGAAAACTGTCTGACGGTCATCATGAGGTCTGGACCTTGCAAGGTACACACATACCAAATATAGTTATCATGTTACTCTTAATAAGAGAGAAATTAACATCACCAAAAAAAATCATTTTTTTTAAGTAGTCACTGAACCATGAAAATGAAGTCAGGGACAATGGACATAAGACCGACGGAAGCTTCGTATAATTAGGCATATGTATATACAAAGTATAAAACATCCAGGTCTTCCTACTTCTAAAATATTAAGATTTTTTTTAAAGACGTTCAAGTAGCTTACACCGCCGCCGCCGGATCACTATCCCTATGTCGAACTTTCTGCGACAAAAGTCGCAGGCTCGACACAAATGGGACAAAGTGTGAACTAAGATGAATTCCGTACATATCTTAAAACTGGGTCACAGTTGTGAGACAAAAAATAGTAAAACAATATTCAAGACAAGACCTGTTAAAAGATATTAAAGTTTTCACAGCTCCCTTCTTCTTTCGATATGGAAAACTATCAATTAACCCTTTGAAGATTAATTTCCAGCGCATGTCTGTATTCATGAGGTTGCTTGAATTTAATTATATTTTTTTTTATCATGATGTAATCTAGTTCAGTGGTTCCAGAGTAAATTTCGCACATTCTTTAGTATTTTGCAACTGAGTTACATATAATATATATCCTCGTCACACAGCTAGTAGGATGCTCACTTTTTTTTTGTAAAAATTGCTCGAAACTGACTGTGACAAATTCCTGTGTCTTCAAATGCGTGCAACTGAATAGTATATTTTTTCCAGATTGTGTGACATTTTATTGAGAATCAATTCCGTGCCACTTACGTATTGCAGCGGCGACGCTTAGCATTTTGAAGCTGTGAGCATGTCTAGTACCCCTTCGAATGATTATCTTTATTTCGTGTTGCTTTGTAGAATTCGGGGATGGAAATATCTCTTTTTGTTTGAACGTGTTTTTTCTTGTAAAACTGTTTATACGTATTTACATGATAAATGTTACATATACTCTAGAATAGATAAAACAAAAGAAGCAAAACATTATTTTTTCATACACTTACACTTTTCAAGTTCCTAACAGATGGCACAGTAACCAGTAAGGTCAGTTAACGTTCTTCTACAATAGACATGTTTTGAGGTGAAGTATAGTATAAATGTCCAATAAATCGAGCTGAGTATGATTACAAGTTGTGACAAAGACTATCAAAGATACTTCTAAATAAACGACAAAATATAAGTCGGAACATATTTGGAATGGTAACGTTACCTCTGAATCAGTGTAGAACGACACAATAACACCCCATTATCTGTGAAAATCATACAAAACTGACAAGGAACACCAATAAAGAAAACAGAAAGAAAATAAAAACAAGCCTACCCCCAAACTATGACTGGAAATGAACACAAGCCAAACTATTAATTAACAGCACCACTTTAATATCCATTTACAAGACCATTATGCGAAACATAATTGACACAGGCTTACAATTTCTCAACTATAAACAAGCTCAACTAACGTTACGTAATTTAAGGTTGGATACATGTGAAATACTTCATTTCATAACACTTCTACAGTAAGAACTGTATAAAACTGAGAAAAAACACTGAAATAAAAGTTTTTGGCATCCAATTATTTTATCATTATCATAATTATTACTTATTGTACATGTAATGTATTAAATCATGATGACAAATTTATATTTCTGATGTCACATGACTGTATACAACCCTTTTTAGCAAAATCTGTATATTTTATGTTTAACCGCAGAAAATATTGTGTATAACAGAATGTTTTTTTAAAATGTGATGTAAAAGTTTTATTTATTCATTTGTAAATGAATGTTAGAATAAGTTTTAAAGCAAAAGTGTCTCATAAGTCAGTCATGGCTGGATACCGATATTTTAACTTCGATTTAAATTCTTATTTGTATTTTTATACTTATATTATTATGTATGATATTGTTCAGTATTGGTATGTGACACTATAGAGGGCCCTCATGGGGTTTTTGATTATGTGATTACTTGGCCGTTTTTTTAATGATTATTTGATTATTCAGCCAAATATTTCATGATTATTTGATTACCTAGGACTGTATTTTTAGTTTATGATTATTTGATTACTAAAGATAAGCAAATATTTAATGATTATGTGATTATATTGGCAAAAAAATGGTGATTATGTGATTACTAGGATCCCCCATGAGGGGCCTCACTATAATAAAATATTCTGTCTGTCTGTCTGTCATTAAATAAAGTCTAATTTTTCCAATTTGAAATTGAATTGACAATTCAATTCGTTTAATATATTGTACAATACACACATTAATTTCAGGCATAATTTTCTTAAACGGCTATAAAAGTATTGAAAGGTTAAATTGAGGTAGAAAATCAAAAGTCTATATCAGACATAATCAGCATCAGTATCGTTCGTCAAGTTGATAAAACAAAAGTCGTCCGTGGTCGATAGCTGCTTGTTTCAAGTGGCAAATATTACATGTAAACCTTTGAGGTCAATACCATGTTAAGGAAATATGCGGTTGTTTTGTATACTTGAAGCTAGTATCTCACTTAAAAAGTCACATCAGCTCTTTAAAACACCAATCCTAGTTCAGTCATATCAATTTTTAAAAATCACAGCTTCCACAATTGTATGTGTCAGAACTTTGCCAGATCTGCATGCTCTACCATTGACTACTTGAATGATTCAACTGCAATAACAAGACTTATGGAAACCATAGTTACAGCTCAAAAAAATATAGTACCATCATCTAAAATATCAACCCAACGAAACAGACATATCTGGAATGATGAAATTGAACAATCACTGAAAATGAATAAATCATCACTTGATAAATGGAAATTAGAAGGAAAACCAACAGCTGACGAAACTATGCAAGAAAGGAAAAAAACTAAAAAGCAACTGCGCAAAGCACGGAGACAAGAAATTGCGCGGCAACGAGATCATAGACTTGTAAATGCACAAAGGAAAACCAAAAAATCTTCCATATCAGATCTGACTGTAGAAGACAAAACCTATTCTTCTCGGGAAGAAATACTTCAAGGTTGGAACGAGCATTTCAGCAAGCTCGCAACACCTGAGTCTAATACCACAAACTCGGATCATGCCAACAAAGAATTTGATATCTATAGACATTATTGAAGAAATCTGCAAACAAAATGCTGTACCATTAACTTTCACAGCTGAAGAAATTGACAAAGCCATAAACCAACTGAACACCAACAAGGCACCTGATATATACGGTATTACAGCAGAACATGTCAAATATGGTGGAGATACATTACTGCAGGCAATAACATCTATAATCAACAACATCTGCTCCTCTGCAACCATACCAGACTGCATAAAACATGGAATCTTAACACCAATATTCAAAAACAAAGGACTACCAAATGAGGCAAAAAATTATAGAGGAATCACTGTACTCCCAATTATCGGGAAAATCCTTGAAATACTACTGAGGAAACTGCTAAGAGACATCATCGATATTCTCCAAAACCGATTACAAAGAGGTTTCACTCCTGGGATATCGCCTTTATATAGCGCACTCATACTCCTAGAATCCATAGCAGAATCAATGGACCAAAAGATTCCTGTTTTTGTAGCTCTGCTAGACGCCAAATCTGCATTTGATGTTGTCAATCTTAACAGCTTACACCGTAAACTCTTTCTATCAGGAGTCGGTGGGACCCTCTAACTACTTATCCGCCAACTGAGTACATACGCCACAACCTCTATAAAATGGAACGGTCTAATGTCAAAACCATTTCCTGTACAACAAGGAGTAAGACAAGGTGGCATATTAAGCACCGAACTGTACAAAGTTTACATCAATGATGTATTGGACCAATTAGAAAACAGTGGCCTTGGCACCTACATCGGAAATATATACTGTGGATCCCCAACTTGCGCAGATGATGTTGCTATCATTGCCAATTCTCCTAATGACCTCCAAACAATGATAAGTACGGTTGAGAATTACAGCATGCAAGAGAAATACTCATGCACTCCAACCAACAAAAAGTGTTGTATTAAAACATGAACCACCTTCAAAAGATACAGGCTTCAGCTTCAAAATTAATAACATAGAAATGAATGAGCCAGATTCAGCTGTGCATATTGGCATAAAACACAGCTCTGATTTAAAAAAAAACTATCAGCATCCATGTTGATGAAAACATCTCAAAGGCAAGACGAACTATGTATAGCCTGATGGGGGCTGGTCTGCATGGAAAGAATGGGCTAAATCCAATAACATGTCTTCACATTTTCAACGTTTATGTTCTTCCCGTTCTTATCTATGGAATTGACATTCTTCTTCCAGACAATAAACAATTAGAAGTATTCTATCGAAAATCAATTAAACAGATCTTGTCGCTTCCCAACAACACGGCGGACGCAGCAATTTATACTATAGCAGGAGTTATACCACTCCAAGGCATTATACACAAAGCAGCCTTAAACATATACAACAAGATTTGTGGTATGGAATCATCCGTTGAAAAAGATCTGGCAGAAAGACAACTCTCGATATCCGGATTTAACTCCAAAAACTGGTTTTCTAAAATACGTTGCTTACTTGCACAATATAACCTACAATCAGCTCATGAACTTATACAGAACCCGGTCAGTAGATACAGATGGAAAGCAAGTGTTAAGAAGGCAGTGGACAACGTTTGGTATGAACAACTCAGGACAAAAGTATCATTATTCAGCTCTCTTCGCAATTTATCTGCAAATAATATTCTATGGCACAATATTCATCCATGTCTGGCAAGTGTTGGTACCTCTGCACAAGATATTAGCCGCCTACAACCAAAATTAAAGCTATTAACAGGAACTTATTACCTGCAAAGCAATAAGGCTGCATTTAACCAGAATTCAATAGATCCAACTTGTCTTCTCTGCAACGAAAATTCAGAAACTGTTGAACATTTTATTCTAGATTGTAAACCTCTGAATAATATTCGTATACCATACTTGTATGAATTAGACTGCTTTCTTCGTAGCATTAAAAACTGTGATAAATGCTTTTACCTAACCAGCTTAGTAATAAATAAACAGCTTATTTTAGACCCAAGTAGATTATTATGCGCATGTGGCTGTAGATGCAAATGCATGGACAACTGCTTCAAAGTGTAGTATATAAATAGAAAACTGTGCTATGCGTTACCCTTACAGAACGGTTTTGTTTGCGGCAGGTCTGCCGCAACTTTGCAGCAGACCTGCTGCAAACAAAAATGTTCGCAGGAACAAAATTTTAATGTTTGCAGGAGGTCGCAGCTAGCTGCGATCTTCTTGCGAACATCGCAGCTTTTTGCAGCAAGCTTGCCGCGTACTCGCAGAAAAACTTACTATTTGCAGAAACATTGCAGGAAACTTTACATATAACAGGTTTGTTCGCAGGAAGATTGCAGCAAGCTTTAACAATATTTCTTTGTTTGCAAGAAGTCTGCAAGAAAGTTTAACAGAAAATCTCTATTCGCGGAAAGATTGCAGCAAGCTTTAAAAATATTTCTATGTTCGCAAGAAGTCTGCAAGAAAGTTTAACAGAAAATCTCTATTCGCGGAAAGATTGCAGCAAACTTTAACAATATTTCTATGTTTGCAAGAAGTCTGCAAGAAAGTTTAACAGAAATTCTCTATTCGCAGAAAGATTGCAGCAAGCTTAAACAATATTTCTATGTTTGCAAGAAGTCTGCAAGAAAGTTTAACAGAAAATCTCTATTCGCAGAAAGATTGCAGCAAGCTTTAAGAATATTTCTATGTTAACAAAAAATCTCTGTTTGTGGAAAGATTGCAGCTACCTTTAGCAATATTTCTATGTTTGCAAGAAGTCTGCAAGAAAGTTAATCACAAACTCTTGGAATAGTAACAACTAATTTCCACGAGACTTGATTTGCTTGTTCATGTATTGAATATGTATTGCTATTTATAATTAAAATTTATATAATTGAAATTAAATCTTAACCCTTAAATTTGTAAGTTATTTTACTTCCTTTCAAATAACCATCCCATATGCATTTGTCAAAAACAAAACAAACAAATCTCATACATTACATTTTTTTAGTAGATTTAGTTACAGAATATTATTTATATATATGTACATCATGTACATTTTGCTTCAATCAGATTCTTTTACATTTGGAAAATCACAAACAAACTTTTTTCCATCATCTCCAAAAATGTCTATGAATACAACAACATTAAGTATTTTCGTAACATCAACCAAGTGAACATTGTTTGTTTTCTGTACAATATTGATATGAGGTACATCTACACTTAAAAAATTTGGATTAATGATAGATAATCCCGTACACTCCAACTCTCCAATAACAGCTATCAATGTAGAATTACACATACATATTTCTTTGACACATTCACATTTCTTCGCAAGAATATAGTAAGCTATGCATCCGTACTTGAATTGTTTTTCAGCCGAATCATAATATTTAATAGTGTATGTGTTTCTCACTTGCACTCTTGTATAAGCAGTTGAATGCAGTGTGTTTCCCCGCAATGAAATCCTCTTGTAAGACAATATTTTAAGTGGAACAAACTTTACTTCATTCACAAGTTTACCAAACAAAGTATCCGACAATGTGATATTACTGCTTGCTCCTATTGGGAAGGAAGCAGCAGAAGTTCCAATGATAGCCTTTGCAGAATTGTTTTTATGATTCATTTTATCTGCAAAGTGAATAAGATTTTGATCATTGATACCTTTCACCATCAATGACATACTTTGAACAACATTAATACTGTACATTATTTGGAGTTCAATATTCTGAGTTCCATGAAACAGCTCCATAAGAACACCATTTATATTTTCAAACGGAAAACAAGAATATACCCACAATGGGCCTAGATCTTTAACACATTGTGTAAGATGAAGCAAGGAGTGCATATTCAATGTTACGTATCGTTCTCCATATAAAGATGGAAACATATGTACAAAATATGATAAAAGGCTCTGACTTTTCTGTAAATCGACAGGAGAAATACTGTCAGATGACAATAAATATATTCCTTGCACATAACAGGCAAAATGCATAAAATATTCTTCAGGCAGAATATCACACAGCACAGGTAATGAGTAAAACTGCAACCAGGATCGTATTTCTGATGCTTTCCAATATTTGAAATGCTCAGATAGGGATCTTGGAACACGTGTTATGACTGATGGTGGCTTTATTTTCAATAATCTTTCATCTATAATGTCTACATATGAAGAAATAGAAAATTTTTCCTTACTATGACTGCTACCAATCCATAATTTAATTAATAATTTTCCAATTCCTAGTAGAACCCCATGCATGTAATCAATGGAAGAAGATTTGACATAATCATAGGATTTCAGAGTCATTAGAAAAGAGGGTCCTTTAATTCCTTTAAAGGTTTTTCTACTTTCTGTGGCTATAGCTGCATCTTCTAAACAATTACTTGATGTTCTCTCTTCATACATTGACTTTGATGCGTCATAAGGAAATACATGAACAGATCCCCCTGCTGCAGTTTTATAAGTTTCTCCTGGATGCACACATCGCATACAGCTGTACTGTCCATTAAATTGATTGCAATTTAAAACTAAACTTTTAGCAGGAAGATCAGCAGTACCACAAATAAGATAGGCTTGTGTTACAACTTTGCAGCCTCCTATTTCATACTCTATCCCCTTAGACTCTAGATTTTTCAAGGACTTCATCAATGGTTTTGTGAATAAGCTAATAAATGGTTTGGTCTCACCAAACCAAAGACCACAAAGAATCATGTTTTCTTTCATCATCCTTTGCTTATAAGGTAATTCATTAATTACAAGATAGAAAGGCCATAACGAAAATTTTGAACTTTTAAAAACTGGAATTCCATCTGTATTCCAGGTGAATGATATGTTGTTTGGATATTGTTCTGACAAAGGCCCACCTGTTGTAGACATTTTTTTGTAAATACTTCTTACACATTCCCTATTTCCATTCTCAATTTTAGTATCTGTCAAATTCATGATAACCAATCAGATATAACTTGTCATATTTGATATAGATAAGAAGTAAAACATAATAAATAAATCATATAAATAAAACATGCATTTAGCAATATGATCTTACCTTTTATGTTTCTGATGTTGCTTTGAATGAATTATCACTCAGCTGTTGAGACACAATTTTAAAATTCCGTTCTTCAGTGGATGAAACTTGGTAAATTCCATATCTATTAAATTGGCATCCATAAATGTTATGTCCTAATGCAAAATACACAGTCATGATGTTGTTGACGTAAAATATGTTTGCAGGTTGGTTTTAAATGCAAGATATCTTTTATAGCTCATTTTTATGCTCCATTAATGGGTATTATGTTTTCTGTTCTGTGCATTCATCGCGTTTAAGTTTTTGGTTGTGGTAGTTTTTGATGAAGCTTTATACTACTTTACCTTAAAGGGGCACAAACTGTCAAATTCTAGTATTTGGTTAATATGAACAATGTAAAATATTTATCCAAATCATAAAAAGTCTAAAATAAGACATTTGCAGGGTTGCTTTTGGTGTGTATTTTAGTCTAAACACCATCTAATTATTTATTGAGTTGGACTCCGAATACTTCCCATGACTGTATAAGTGATATAAACATAAATGAAGATATAAATAGATAAAGCAATCCCGTATAATTGGATTGTTCTATGTCTGTTTAATTTTATATTACATATTTAGAATATAAGTTAATCATTGTTTTTATCTGTATAAGAACCAGTTTTTTGTGGATTGAATAAGTCAATTAAATGATTTACCTTTGTTTTACTTTCAATGTTGACATTCTTTTTCTTTAAATAACTATACACAAACAATTCAAGTGTTATCCATCACTAGCTACGGTGTTCATTTGAAATTCACATGAATACAGATTTAATGGGGTCGAATTATTCACTTGCAAGCAAATAGTACACTATCCATATTTATTCTCTTATTTTGACAAAATAAACCCATACTGCCTGCTAAAGCACATTATTATTTCACTAATTTCATTAATGATTGAAAAAAAAATATATTTTAGATTTTTTATATATCTCATAGCTAGAGCCCTTTTAAGTGTTTTACTACTAAGAACCAAGATAAGTTCATATATTTAAATGCAGTGGTGAAGTTATTTTGTAATATATGAACTATAATGTAACAGGGAAATAGAATAAAACTTTAATACTATAAATTTTCTTCTTTTTTTCAGCTTTTGCAATGAAGACATGGGGATTAGACAGCAAAACGGTCATATCTGCCTTTAACTCCAAGATTGGAACAATGACCAGGGCCCACAAAAAAATGTCCACTGAAACGGAAACCATTGAATAACTTTTTTGTTGAAAATATATATTGTGGTAGTTAGGGTGTCTTTTATGAAATATCCCTTCTGGGCATATTGTCAACATTTTTTTATTTAAAATATTTTACCAATTATTTTATTCAATATACATCAGAATCATTAAATCATGACCTCATATTTTTTAATCAATTATATTGTTAAATATTTCCTCAAAAGGACAAATTTGGTTTTCCCTGTTTAAACAGAATTAAACAACAATTTCAATATATTTTAATAATAAAAAACATTGTCTGTGACCGCCAGTTTTTCTAGTACATTTATGACAAAGAAATATTTTACAGAAGTTAGAAAATATATAGACACCCTTACTAATTAAAGGCAAAATCTGAACAAATGTGTTGTTTATGTTAAAAATAAAAGTTGGCTTAATAATTTGAAGTTATTAATTTATCTCAATTATACCTTGTGATTATCTTAATTGTTAAACCTTTTCAATAAAAAAAACACCGTACATTGCAGTATTGTTTCAAAAATTAAAGTACCTGATTTCAATTTTTGTTTTTGCAAACGAAATATATATTTAATCTTGTGATTTCTTAACATGAAAATCTTCTGTATATCAATGATTTCCACAATATTCATATCTTATTTAAAAATATCCTCTTTTGCATTAGATTATATTTATTTAACATAGGACTGTAGTATCAATATTTATCAAGTGTGCTGATAAAGTGATTTTTGTTTATAGTCCAGGAATGATTTGTTCACTCGAGTGCTTATTTATATATTTTATTTTTTCTTGGTTTTGTAAGAAAAAGTGTATTAGTATGTGTGTTATAGGCTAAACACCACACTGTTTGACTAACTATTTTAATTTATTATGTTTTTTCATAAAGTGCTGAAGAAGCCCATATATTTAGTTTGATATTTTCAATATGAGAATGGAAATTTAGATAAAATGAATTGGACTTCTAATGTTTATGAATTGTTATTCAGTTTTGGAATGAATTATGTTTGAATTTACTAGAATAATATTTAGAAATTAATCGATGTTATGTTAAAAAGACATGCATGAAAGACCAATATCTTCAAAAATTGTCAGTAGATATATATGTGATTGTGAGAGATTGAGTGTATATATGTATATAATTTAAATATTGATTTTTGTCAAGAGAACTATTTAAGCTGCATGAATAATATTCAGAATCTTTCAGGCATATACATATTTTTAACATAAATGCAATTATCTTGGTATGTCAGAAAAATTATGAACTTCAACATTTAGTTTCAATATACTTCATAGTTTGATACAGGCAATGTGTTGAGAACCTCCATTTCATATTGGTATATATATATCCAGCTAACAGAAGATTCAGAAATATTATTTTTTTTGTCATGTTATTATTGTTATTGTCCAAATACTTGGAAAAATAGATCTGAAATCATTGGTTAGTGAGGTATTTTCTCTGCTATCAGTCTTTTTTCACATTGTGAACATGTACAATGTATTCCATTACCATAGCATATCATGTATATTTAATTGTCATTTTCATGAACCTGTGATTGTGAAGATAGGTTACACAACAATTGTGCCTAATGTCACTTCGTTAATTTCTCCAGAAAAGATTTTGATTATGAAAAAGGGGTTAAGTTGGCACCTAACACCTAAATTAATTTCAAAAAATTTCTAAAAATTTGAACCAAATATAGCTACAAAAACTCATTTTGATCATTGAGAAGCATAATATTCCCTTAACAAAACAATGTAATTAAGATGTTCTGATGATTTATATAAGAGTTCTCTCCCTGTAGTGTTAGGTACCACCTCAAATACCATAAAATCAGCTTTTTACAAATTGTCATTGTAACAACAGAAAACTTAACTTACTAGCTGCAGTTTACAAGATTCATAGGATATATTAAAAATTTTTGTTAATAAAATTGTTATAAATATAGGTTGGTTAATAAAATTGTTTTATATTTACTTATCTTGTCCGTTGTTTATATGAATATGTTTGCAGTTTTATTGAAAATTGTTTGTGGGAGTAAATCCTGTGTTGAAAGGGTTATGCTTGCAGCAGGCCTGAAATAAATAATTTAAATAAATTTGTATACACACTTATAAGGAAAATCATGTGTTTGCATCTGACTTGCCACAAACCTAATTTGCATGGTCAAATGTTCGCAGCAGGTTTGCAGCAATGTTCGCGGCAGGTTTGCAGCAATGTTCGCGGCAGGTTTGCAGCAATGTTCGCAGCAGGTCTGCAGCAATGTTTGCCGCAGGTTTGCAGGAAACATTCCAAATATGGCATATTTGGTGTTTGCGGCAGGTCTGCAGCAAACCTAATTTGCATGGTAAAATGTTCGCGGCAGGTCTGCTGCATATATGCCGCAGACCTGCCGCAAACTCAATATTTTTTTAAAGAATGTTCGCGGCAGGTTTGCAGCAATGTTCGCGGCAGGTTTGCAGCAATGTTCGCGGCAGGTCTGCAGCAATGTTCGCCGCAAGTTTGCAGGAAACATTCCTAATATGGCATATTTGGTGTTTGCGGCAGGTCTGCAGCGAACCTAATTTGCATGGTAAAATGTTTGCGGCAGGTCTGCTGCATATATGCCGCAGACCTGCCGCAAACTTATTATTTTTATAAAGAGTGTTTGCGGCAAGCTAGCTGCAAGTACGCTGCAAGCTTGCGGCAAATGTTTGCAGGAAGGTCTTTATTTCAGTAAGGGTACATACCAAAAGAAATGAACTTTTGAAAGCTCTACCGTCAAACAAACGAAAGGGCCATTGAATGTAGCCAGCATTCACCCCACGGGCGTAGATTTTTACTTTTCTGTTTACCAAAGACCCCTGTAAATATAGTCCTGTAAATATATATATTGTGAACTTTTAAACCGATTCTGAAAAGAAGTGCTCCTTTGAAAGAGGGAATTCCTTACACAGATACAGATACAGATATGGCGGACTAATATCTTGATGAGATCAACAAACGACAACCAGTGAACATCAGATTCCTGACTTAGGACAGGTGCAAACAAATGGGTCAATATCCCTTATGGATCATAATTGAGAAGAGGAACACAGATTTATGAATCATATTAAAATATTAGTACGCCATATAATTGTAGAAGCTGTGGTTTTACAAGTGTTTCTCTAAAATTTTGGAGGCTCTTTATGTATACATGTAGCTTGCTGTTCAGTATGAACCAAGACTACGTATTGAAGGTCGTACTTTGACCTATAATGGTTCACTTTTCAAATTCTGATTTGAATGGAGATTTGTCTCATTGGCACTCATACCACACCTTCGTATATATGTTATAAATCTAGTACAAACAACAGATATTGAATAATGAGAAAATTCACAAGAATCTACAACTTTGCAGGTTCAGTAAAACGTATCCCACTGTTTGAGGTACACAGTCCTTGCTTTAATTACATGTCACAAAGGTATTGTTTTTAAAGTTGAATCATTTTTTCTTAGAAACATCTTTTCCGTTCAAAAAATAATCCGCAGAGCCAGTTGGATTTACTTCGAGGTTATAGCTTAGGAACAATGTGAAGACCAAAAAAGCACTGGCGTCTGATGGCAATGTATTTGACAGCAAAACCTTGTGGTCTTTAAGTTGTGCTGTGTGGTGAAGTAGCTAGGAAGTTATTTGAAGGATTCGCTTGACAAAGGTGGTAATGCATCCTGTGTGAACAAGAAGAGTTCTACATGTTCCCTGGAACTTAACTCCACATGTACCTGGGACTAAACTCTACATGTACCTGGGACTCAACTATACATGTATCTGGGACTCAACTATACATGTACATGGGACTAGACTCTACATGTACCTGGAACTAAATTATACATGTACCTGGGATCAAACTATACATGTACCTGGGACTAAAGTCTACATGTACCTGGGATTAAACTCTACATGTACCTGGAACTAAATTATACATGTTCCTGGGATTAAACTCTACATGTACCTGGGACTAAACTCTACATGTTCCTGGAACTAAATTATACATGTACCTGGGATCAAACTATACATGTACCTGGGACTAAAGTCTACATGTACCTGGGACTAAACTCAACATGTATCTGGAACTAAATTCTACATGTACCTGGGACTAAACTCTACATGTACCTGTAACTAGATTCTACAAGTACCTGGGACTAAACTCTACATGTACCTGGGACTAAACTTTACATGTGGTGTAAAGTGCAGCTTCTCAATATACGTATATATGCCTTATTAATGTCAATATCACCCGAAAACACAACAAATCTAATTTAAATTAGCTCAGTTGCAACTAATCATATATAGTATAATTTCTCAAATTTTCATTTGAAGTTTGTCAAGGGTGCCTTTTTCAAAAAGCCCATAATTCTAGAGAGTTTGAAAGACAAATTAAAGTTGGAATTTGAAAGTAGGAGTTGAATACTAAGTACACAAATATGTGTCCTTCATTGAGAATGATTTTGTACACCATCAGACTGCAAAATATGTACTATACGGTTGAAGGTTGTTAGCAAGTGCAAACTTTAAGGTTATATATATAAACATTCAAGAAAGGTTGATACATTTTAAGGTCTTAACATCCAGTGGCAAATATTTCATGAATATTTAGAATATCAAATTTACAACAAACCCAATATACTGTACATACAGACAGCCCATGATTGTGGGTAACTTTGCTTAGTAATTTCGGAAGAGAAGTTTTTTGTAACAGTTAAGATCAGTTAAGGGGGAAACGGAAGCCAAATGACCAGAAAAGCTGAAATTCAACATTTCAGAAGCAATAACTTCAAAATTGGTAGTAAAAAAATATCAGAGTTGATAGATTTTGTCATGCTGATATTTTTTTCAGTTTAATCTGTAACCTTCCCTCCTGTAGTTACTTTTCAACAGGTAAACATGCATAAAATGTATATTTAAGAGGCAGTAACTCCAAATCAGGTCAACATATTTTACTTCAACTTTCAGGGTAGACAATAGACACATCTAGTGATGCTGAATCTTTTTGCAATTACACTTTAAACCTAGCTCCTATTGTTTTCACAACTGCTAAATATAGGGAATAAATAATATTTAAGAGACAATCCTAATCAAGGAGTAAGATTTTCTTTAATTTTCAGGGTGGATGCATCTTGTCAAGCTGATTATTGTTGGAATTTGCACTTTTCCCTTAGCTCCAATATAGTTTTTGAAACAACAGTAAGGAAAAGCAATGAAAAATGTTGATGATCAATACTTTAGGGGAAATATTAACTTCAGAAAATGAGGACAGAATTATCAGGGTATATACAACTTGATGTGCTGACTCTTATGTTCAATTTTTAGACACTGTACCCATGTTGGTTGATCAACCTAGTAGAAAATCACAACTTTTAAGTGTTGACATTTTATAGATGAGGCAGTTTCTGAGGAGAATATTTTTTAAGTTAAAGTATACGGACCACAATAAACAGGATAACTGTTTCTTTACTTGGAAGGAAGTACAGTATGAATTGGGAAATTAATTCAGGTTATCTGCATAACAATTTGGATAAACAAGCTACCTATAAAAGGGAAAATAAAGAAGTAATGCAAGAAATTTATCTAAGAATAATAACAATAAATTGTATTGCCAAGCACAGATGGATAGGACCGCAGAGGTCAAACTCTGAACAGTTGGGGCAAAAATGGACACAAGATTCAAGCTCGACACAGGTCTGAACTTGGATTGTAATTAAATATTTTGAATATATTGCATAATCATGGCTAAATTTAATATAACATAATCAGCATTTTTAACAGTAACTTCCCCAAATAAATTAACAGATAATCATCTCAAGATAACACAACATTTCTTAATACAATTTAAAAGCAGTGTAAAGGAGGTAATTCAAGCATAAAATTGTACTTAGGTAATTGTCCATTAACCAGGAAATGCTAGTTTTCAACCTTATTCCTAAACATTTTGAGCCATAACCCTCAAAGGCAATCCTAACCATCCCTTTGTGGTATAATTTCAGAGAGATCCATACACAGTTCTACAAGTTATTGTCTGGAAACTTAAAAAAAATGCTTATTTGGGCCACTTATTCATAAACTGTTGAGACCTATGATAACCCCCAAAATCAATCCCAACCTACCTTTTGTGGTTATACACCTTGTATTTATAGATTTCTATTTACTCATACTAAAGTTATTGTCTGAAAACCAAATGTCTTTGGATGACGCTGACTTGATACCAATATATGACCGCAAAATTGGTTGTATAAAAAAAGTATCTTCCATTTTCCCTTTTTCTTTGCAATTTACCACTTTCTGGAAACCCAGTAGTTATATGCCTGCCAGTTTACACTATTTTTGCAAGTTTTAGGCCTCTGAACTTCCTGTGTAAGACACAGATGGGAAGCCCACCCCTCAAGAAAACAGAGTTTCATCCAATTTCAATTTTCCAAGTCTGTATTTGAGCTTAAAATGCAATTTATGCATGAAACATGACAGTAGATATCCTCAAGTTGATGGAACATGCATAACTTTTGAAATAAGTATCATAAACTTAACTTCTAAATGTATGGAATGCCATTGGAGCCAAATAACGATGGTTTGGGTAAGCCCGTCATAAGAAGGTCACAGCATGGTAAGGGTTAAATGTATGTAAGGCTTTATGATAAAAAAAATTAAATCATTCATAATTTTATTAGAAAAATAATAACAATCTGATGAGAAATATATAACAAACACAATTTATCATTAACACTAACTTAACTAATGTCTAGTTTGTTTGACAACACATAATAAAATGCCACTGCATGATCTATGAGAAAGCTCTATGTAATTCTGTAATACAACATACTACATACAGGTATTGATAAATCATGTTAAATAAATCATGAAAATTTTGAGGTCACTCTGTTTTAAATTATGTCAAATTTTTTTTTATAAAAATATTTTGCAATATAACATATATACAATAAAACATTTAAAATTTAATAAAAGATACAATATACTGGTACACAAATACTTATTTTAAAATAACACTTATACAAGGAGCTGCATTCAATAGTGTGTAAAATATACTCTCTTTAATAGACATTGACAAAAAAATATGCTAAGTGAGTATAAAAAGTATCTCAAATTAGAAGTGACTGCTTGATGATCTTAAAATCACTTACACAGTACAAATCCTCATAACAAAATTTAGGATGTAATGTCCAATTATTCCTTAATACAGGATCTGAGAAATATGTGAAGAAATATCCCTTGCAAAACCCTAGCTCAGAAGATGTAATGAAAAATTGAAAGTCTTGCCAAACAGAAATAAACTACCTGGCAGATCCAAAAATCAATTACAGAATACAGATCATCATTATAAAGTTCCAAATCAAAATATAAAATCATTCCATATTACACTCTGGAAAATCGTGATAAAAATTCAATACTTATTAGGCATTATCAAAAATGTTATGCATTGTCAAACATTTGAGCTTGTAGTAAAATATAAACAGCATGGAACCATGATAAATGAAAATCGTCAAAAACATGGCAGTCATCCAATCACCTTTCCTAATCATCTCAAAAAAGTTTTATGAAAATCCTTCAACTGAAGAATATGTTTGAGTTAGAACATGAAATGTTTACAATTGTTTTAAAGTTGACAAAAAAACTAGATCCATGCAAAAAGAAAATATCTTATTATAGAGAAAATCATAAAAAGTACAGTTAATCTCTTATTCTTATCCACAAATTAAAGCAAATAAGCTATATACAAGATTTTTTAACAAAGTAAACAGTCTGAAGTATATAAATATATCTAACACATTGATATCATAATGGGTATAACAATATCAGCAAGAGTATGTGTTCATAGATAACACTCTAAAATGGCCATTTTTAGTGAAGCATGAAATCTGGATCAAAATCCGAATTTGTTACGTGATAGCAAACATGGTGCATTACGTTTGCACGCATTACCATTACATTTGCCCGCAAAAATTACTACGTTTGCGCACAGCTTTTGATTACATTTGCGTGCATTTTTTGACAGGTAAACTCAGGTAAAATACAGGTAATAATACTTATTTATTTATATATATTTGTTCAATTATTTACAAGAACCAGTACCCCTTCCTTTAGTATAAGTCTCAAAAGGCAGGGAAAAAAGAGATAAAGCTGTATATTTTTTTGTTGATTTTCAGATACAAATCAACAAGTCAAAGGTGTACATGTATGCAAAATTTTAAGAAAATCTTAGAAATAACAAATTTATTGTAACTTGACCTTAAGCTATAACTGAGTTTATACTTGGTTTAAGAATTCAATATGAACAATAAATAATTTGAATTAACAAAATATTTTTAAAATTGAAATTTTAAGTCATATCTGTTATGAAAATACAAAAAAAAATATACTCATTTATAATTTAATTTGATTTTTATTTATATTTTTACCTAAGATTACCTGTAAAATGAATGCGTGCAAATGTAATCAAAAGCTGCGCTCAAACGTAAAACATTTTAATCATCAAATGCGCACAAATGCAGTACGCCCAACAAACAAGTTGTAAGTCAATATGACCATTACATTATGGTAAACTGCATTAAAACATCAAATTAAGATTCAAATGGTTGATTAGCGTTGTTTCTTAGATAATGTAAAATGATATTAAAAATTTAAGAGTACTAAAAAAATACACAGAATCAGCAGTGTTATTCATTTAGCATAACATAAACTTTTTATTTTATTATATCTGTGACAAGTGGTTGCTTCATAATAACAATCAACTCTTTGACAATTTTTGATAGGAAAATAATTTATTTCATTGGTACATATATGAATGTAAAAGCTTATCACAGAATAAGGTCAAAAGTAAATTATTTTTCATATAAATAAAATTCCTACACCATGATATTCTATTCAAGTTAATGGTTTCAATCTTCGATGAATCCCGTACTTTCTATTTACCCATTAGAATACAACCATATTAAATAAAATGTAAGTGAACTCATAAATTATATCATATCTATATTTAAATTACTTTTTATATCCATCCTTACAACACAGTGATTCAACAATATCTCAATCATCCCCATTAATGAGTACCAACAGATTTTTTAAATGATCATGGAAATTTAAGCTGATGCAAAAATCAATGTCCCAAAAACATTATATAGGAAACTACTGGTGTAATGAACGATCTATAGGATTTTGATTACTGTCATCCACTTTATATTAACATATCCCTGCTGGTTGCTATGGTTCCTGATCCTAACCCTTTATCCATGTAGTTCAATTCTGACATCAGGTGTGTCTGCCTGAAATGGGAATACATGTTTTTTTTATTTCAAAGGAATCAATTGGACAGACTAGACATTTCTATTAATTATCATATAAATGGTTAAAGAATTTAGACAAAAAAATAACCTCTTTATAAAATTAACAAAGATATGTCTCAACTGTCGTCAGATGAATAAAATCTGATGGGACACCAACATTTTTAACCAATTCACAGTGACATAGAGGGGAGCACCCTTATTAAAATTATCATCAACCTAAGATATCCTGATAGTGATTTATCATTATTATAGATAATAGTTGATCATCTCAATGAGATTGATTTCCTCACTTGAGCCGGTACAGCACTTATTAAGTTGAAGAAATCACCTCGTGGGTACCAATTTTTGAGGAAAACATATATGTTTGTGAATATTTAATTTCTTGGTTTTGCCGAAGTTTGCAAACAAGCCTATATGAAATTTGTCATTCATTGAACATTTAATTTCATGGTTCACCTTTATCTCAAATTCATGAATAATAATGAATCTAGGTGTCATACCACCAATTACTCTCTCAAATTTAGAACGTATGTGAAAGTAGGCCTACTCGGACAAAAAATAGTGCATTTGATGTCATTGTTCACCTAAACTAACCAATAAATTTGCAGAAATGAAACTTTTGTTGAAAGAGAAATATATCAAGACCATTTTGAGCCAAATTTTATCTGTCTAGGAGTTTGCATTTTAAATTGAGGATTAATACACTCCATGGTATACTAATTTAAGATTTTCAGAAAACCAGGGGTTATTTTTAGTGGTACCTCCTTTCGGAAGCTCTCTTCTTTCTTATATGATTTAGAATGTATATTGAAAATTGGCATGCAGAAAGGTGACACCTGTACAATTCAGGATATACCTAGTTTCTATGAAGTTAAACTTAAGGTAAAATATTTAGAAAGTTGTGAAAATTGCAAAATTTGGTTGAACAGATAGGGACTTTTAATTGGTGGTATGACACCTCTACAGTATATGAAATGACCCCAGTAATTGTTGGTAATAGATGTGATACATAACCAACTCACTCAGTCAACAGTTTGTTGTTCTCAGAGAATGCTTTCTGTGTCTCTTCCATTAGCTTCTGAGATTCTTCAAATCTACAAAAATAGACAAAACAAATTATAAAATATAAGTTTCTAAATTAAAGCATGCTTTACATCTTTAATTTACTCTGACAATGGTTTGTAATGTTTCTCAGACATGCTGTTTTAATGTGCTTGCTACAAATTCTCAAACTATGGTCTTTAGTCTTCATTTATTAAAAAAATGATGCATCACATATATGACATACTAATTTTTTTTTAAAATATTTAAAAAAAATATCAGTTGTCTTAATAAAAGTAAAATTGAAAATGTTGAGTGCATGTGTTTTAAAATACGAATTTTATATTTTTTTAAATGTATGCATGGTAGATCATACCCATTATTAATCTGTAAAACAAATTCTTTTGGAGAAGACAGTGAGCACACTTTAGGTGACAGACTGTCATTTTTATCAATTACTCCATTAGATAATACTCCATGGTTTTTCAAGGCACATTTGATATCTGTAAGACTCTGTACAACTTCACTAGATGTCTGAAAAAAATACAATAAGTTAATGCTTGAATGTCAGATAATCCAAGTGCAACAAGTCTTAAATGGATTTTGACAATTTGAGTATTCTCTGTTGAATATGCATATAGACAAAAGTGAGCGACACAGGTACTTCAAAGCCTCTTGTTAACTCTTGATATCTTTACTTTACTTTTTAAAGTTGAGGTTTTATTCTCTCCAACTTCAACTCTTCTAACATGGTTTCATGCTAAGTTTTTTCTTAAATCAATTCACAATTCTTTTTGTAATTTTCTTCTAGGAACATTCAAATTAAAACATTGCTTTGGCTGTTTGGTAAGAAGACTAATCACCTCAGAAATTCACTGGTTTTCTTAAAAATTTTCTTAAAATTCTTCTTTTTTAAAAAAGTCCAATCAGATATACTTTACTTCCTCCATTTAAATGGTCAGCACTTTAGTCTTGGTCTTAAAAATCCTCTGATTTATCAAAGAAAAGAGAGCCTTTAGTTGGCCAATTCTATAGATATTTTATAGTTACCAGAACCAGTTTCCAATACTTACAAATCTATTCACTAATAATGGTTATGTACAATTAATATAATCTTTAATTTCACATTTTCCTATTTTTTAGCAAGATAAGAAGATTAATTTCAGACTAATAGAATACATCATTATTCTGGCTGTAGATTCAGAAGATCTGCCTTTTTTGATACCCAATACATAATTAACAATTTCTCAATAAATAAAAATACTGTCCTGTTATAAAGGGAGTTTAAAATAAAATTTTGGAATATGAATACCTATTAACATTCTCTAAAAAAAAATATGAATTCTTAAACTTGCTGCTAAGACATGGTTTTATCAGAATTCAGCTCAATCATTTTAACTTATACTGTAAATTTAAAACTGCAAGTAAATATAGCTAAAACAAAATTTTTGTCCTCTCAAAGGGAAGACAACCTGAACCAGGTTCTTTGCAATTATTTTTTTATAACCAAAAAGTCGAAAACAGTGAAAGACTTTAACCTCACTAACTTATATAAGACCTTTTTCTTAGTTCTAGGCCTTTAAAAATTATCTTTAGCCTGTCTTGTTTGTATTTAAGTGTTAAAAAAATTATTTCCTCAATTAAATATGTATGGTACAATAAAAAATGTCAAAATCAAGCATTGACAATCAGAGCTACACATATAAAACATTTCTTCCTGTTTTTATAAATAAACAAAACTTTTCTTCCTGTTCTCACAACTTTTTAATTTATTATTTTCTACAAACCTTCCTTAACTTTTCAACAAAAGGTTTCTGGTGTAATTGCTCTATCTGAAGTAGATCTTTCTCTATCTTGTTGGTAGAACATCTCATTTCAACTGCTGAGCTATAAAATAAAATAATTGACTCTAAGGTAGAATACATAACATCTTTATTGTTATTTTACAACAAAATATAATGATGTGATACATTGGTAAAAATAATAACTTCATATAAAAGTCTGATTTTTTTTTAAATAAACTTTTATATCAAATAAAACATCAAAGTTGCAATGTTGCACATGTTTTATCTATTCTAAGGTGCAAAGGCAATAATTACAAAAAACACTTTTTTGTGTCCATAAAACTTTTAATTAATATTTTAGAGAAACAAGGCTTCAGAGCAAATGTAATATGTTTTCCATTATAGTTAATACTTCCAAGGGGCATAACTTGTTTAAACTATTTGATTAGCACTTATTTTCAAAAGTGACTAAAACAATCCTAATTTAAATTTAGATATAAGTTTCATAAAATTCTGGCAACATTGTATAGACGAGAACACTGACAATGCAATTTTCCAGATAATCAATATTTCCAAAGGGCATAACTCTTTTACAAATAATTGATCTACACTGATTTTTGAACTAGTTAAAGACATTTGTGATATTAACTTATGGTATAAATTTCAAAAAAAA
The DNA here is from genome assembly GCF_036588685.1 of Mytilus trossulus. Classification (NCBI taxonomy): domain Eukaryota; kingdom Metazoa; phylum Mollusca; class Bivalvia; order Mytilida; family Mytilidae; genus Mytilus; species Mytilus trossulus. The sequence continues at coordinate 53,169,192 of NC_086373.1, forward strand.
TCTGACAAGAATCGTACACATAAGAGGATTCATGAGGCAATTTCCATACAAATATGATATTAAATTATGATATAAATTTCAAAAAAAATATAACAAGAATCGTACACATAAGAGGATTCATGAGGCAATTTCCATACAAATAATATTTCCAAGGGACATAACTCTTTTAGAATTTATTGATGGTCACTTATTTTCGCACTTGTTAAAGACATTGCTAATAGCTATAGACACCTACAATTTAAGTTTCATAAAATTCTGGCAAGAATTGTCTACACGAGAGTGCTATAAAATATTGACTTGGGTCCTCTTGAAAATATTTGGTTTCTGTTTTTGAAAATATTTGGCTTCTGTTTTCAAAATAATCAATTTTCCAAATGATTTCTTTGCAAGGTAAAGTACTTACTGATACCATTCATTGAATTTATCAAACTGTCGCTCAGCATTCTTGTGACATTTCTCTATAATAGATTGGGTTGTCACACATATCTCTTGGAGATTATTCCTATATAAAAAAATATATGTCATTTAAAATGTATTTTTTATAAACTATTATATTATTCAAGCCTTGGAACTAAAATAAAATTTCATTTTTCATCTGTAATAAATAAACAACTATTATTTTTTTTTATCTAAAGGATGCAAATACTCCACCATTTTCATCCTGATCAACATCAAATAACCTAAACAAAAATTAATTAATTGATCATGAGGGATTAACATGTGAGGGACCAAAGTTTCTAATGCATCAATGTTACAAATATCACATTCTACCAATTTTCAAACATTTTAGAAATCATACCTGCTTCATGTTCCTTAGATGCATTGAAGAATTACAATCATTCAATAAAAAATGCTATTAACTTTTTAAATATTGTTCTGATATGTTTCTGCAAATTATTATTTTTAGCTCACCTGACCTGAAAGGTCAAGTGAGCTTTTCTCATCACTTGGCGTCCGTAGTCCGTCGTCCGTCGTCCGTAAACTTTTACAAAAATCTTCTCCTCTGAAACTACTGGGCCAAATTTAACCAAACTTGGTCACAATCATCCTTGGGGTATCTAGTTTAAAAAATGTGTCCGGTGACCTGGTCATCCAACCAAGATGGCCGCCATGGCTAAAAATAGAACAAAGGGGTAAAATACAGTTTTTGGCTTAGAACTCAAAAACCAAAGCATTTAAAGCAATTTGACAAGGGGTAAAATTGTTGTTTAGGTCAAGATCTATCTGCAATGAAATTTTCAGATGAATCTGACAACTCGTTGTTGGGTTGCTGCCCCTGAATTGGTTATTTTAAGGAAATTTTGAAGTTTTAATTTATTATCTTGAATACTATTATAGATAGAGATAAACTGTAAACAGCAATAATGTTCAGTAAAGAAAGACCTACAAATAAGTCAACATGACCAAAATTATCAGTCAACCCCTTAAGGAGTTATTGCCCTTTATAGTCAATTTTTAACCACTTTTCGTAATTTTTTGTAACTTGTACTAAAATCTTCTCCTCTGAAACTACTGGGCCAAATTTAACCAAACTTGGTCACAATCATCCTTGGGGTATCTAGTTTAAAAAATGTGTCCGATAACCCCGCCTACCAAACAAAATGGCCGACATGGCTAAAATTAGAACATAGTGGTAAAATGCAGTTTTTGATTTATATCTTTGAAACTAAGACATTTAGGGTGAATCTTTCAAGATGTAAATGTCCAACAGAATAAGATCTATTCCCTCACAAATTTTCAGATGAATATGACAACTTGTTGTTGGGTTGCTGCCCTAAAATTGGTAATTTTAAGGAAATTTTGCAGTTTTTGGTTATTATCTTGAATACTATTATAGATAGAGATAAACTGTAAACAGCAATACTGTTCAGCAAAATAAGATCTACAAATAAGTCAGTGTGATCAAAATTGTTAGAGGACCCCTTAAGGAGTTATTGCCCTTTATAGTCAATATTGAACAACTTTTTGTCATTTTTGTAACTTGTACAAAAATTTCTTTTCTAAAACTATGGGCCATTTTTAACCAAACTTGGCCACAATCATAACTAGGGTATCTATAAAAAAAAGTGTCTAATGAACCAACCTACCAACCAAGATGACAGACATCAGTAAATAAAGTAACAGGTGAGCGACACAGGCTCTTGAGAGCCTCTAGTTTATTTTGTGACATATAAAAAAGAAGATGTGGTATGATACAGGGCTCACACTACTTCAGAATTATAGGGAGAAGTGACTTCTCTTTTTGAAACTGATAGGGACAAGTGGTGAGATTTGAAAGAGAAGTGCTCATTCGCGCGGTGCGCTACAATGTTTGGATTTTACTGTAGTATAAAAGGTTATTTGTAATAATGTTCTTTTTGTATTGTTCAATTCATATCTGAGTATTCATTTAAATTAACATTTCAAATTAAAAAATGTTTAAATTTTACTATGGTCCTTGTGAGAAACTACCAACTAAATGTGTAGCACTAAAAAAAATTTTTTTTTTTTAAAAAGGTAAAGAATTTATAATATATCAATTACAATTAAATTAAAAACTATCTTGTGTATGAAATCATCAGCGCTTCTCATCAAAAGATATATAAAGGTAAGCTGGGCCATAATATATTGATATTAGCAGAGACATATAATACATTATTGTATTATATGTCTCTGATATTAGTGTAATAGTCTAAGAGTTAAGCAACTTTACAACAATCCATATAAATTATAGGGAATTATATACACCAATCAATGATGAGTTTATTTAGATGTAGCCAAGTCTTTTAATGCGTGTGGAATGCGTGATTTTTCCTTTTGGGATCAATATTCTTCTGTCAGCTGTTCAGTTGTTCCATCCGTGCGTCCGTAGTAATTTTTGTAAAAATACGGATTTCGGTCATAGTTGGTCCGTTTCCGACCCGTATTTTAGAAATCGGACAATGACGGACAATTGCAAGAAAATTCACCAAAATAAACGATGTTTGTCAAGTTATTTGGAAAGGATCATGACGTTTTTAATGCAATAAATGGATTGAACATTATCTGGGGGCAACTTTTATCAAGTTTAAATGAAGTAATACACTTATTTTGCAGCCGAAAGTTAGGTTGATGTACGTTTTCGAGTAACAAGCACCGGAACTTTCGGAAGTGTACCAAGTGATAAAATGTTGTAATTTTATCAAATAGCTTGCTACACACTGCAAAATCGATGCTTCAACCTCATTTCATAAGATTATTAATCGTTTATGTCTAAATTTCTTTAATTATCAATAAAGAGTTGATGTTTCGTCAACTTGGTAAAAATTAAAAATGTCCGATGACAGAAGCGACTGAAAGCAAGTATCGTTAACAACAGGGCGACTTGTCTTCGCTTTTGGGAGTCGAGGAAAGCGAAGTGACGGTCGGGAAAGCGACTTCTTCGCCCAAGTTGCCTGGTAGCGTGAGCCCTGATAATTGCCAATGAGACAACTATCCACAAAAGACCAAAATGACACAAACATTAACAACTATAGGTCACCGTACAGCCTTCAACAATGAGCAAAGCCCATACCACATAGTCAGCTATAAAAGGCCCTGATAAGACAATGTAAAACAATTCAAACGAGAAAACTAACGACCTAATTTAGGTAATAAAGGGCTGCGCTTTAGCGCATGATACGCCTGTTGCTCTTTTATGCTTTAAATGAATTTATATGATCAACTAGAAATAGTGTGAGCCCTGTCAAATACCCCCCCTTCCCCCAAATAATAAATAAAAATGCACAAAACAATTGGCACTACAAAGTTTCATGGACATTTGTGAAAGCCTTTTTGAGTTATTGTCCGAAGTGTGGACGACGGACCCCCTTTTTTATGAATAAAGCCCCATAAATCCAAAACTTAAAATCTGAAATTGAAAAAAAAAACGAAAGGGAGCTTACGTCAATAGATATATACAATTCACTTAAGTTTCATGGAAATTGGTGAAAGTGTTTTTGAGTTATTGTCCGAAGTGTGGATGACGGACATTCAACGATATACCATAATACTTCCCATCTAAAAGACGACAGGCGTATAAAAAAATGAACGAAAAACAAATATGTAACACATAAACAAACAACAACCACTGAATTACAGGCTCCTGATTCATTAATAGGTAAAAACAGTACAACAAAAAAACAACACAATAAAGTGATGTTGTACAGATGCATCAAATATTATATCATCAGTGTATTCTATATACGATTTATTCTCCATGTTATAACAGGTAGAGACAAAGTAACAACAACTTTTTAACAATGATGATAATCAATTTAAGACTGATAATTAGGTTGAATTAACTCCCTTGCAATACTTATCTGAAAGAAATAATGAGAAGTTTATAAAATGTTGCATACCTTAAACAGTGAAGAAGTTTTTTCCTTTAATTTTGTCTATATTACTAAAGCATTTATAGACTGTTTTTTTGATAGTGACTTTGTTAGCAAAAATATCAAGCAATGGTAAGCTGATTGAGATGATGAATTATAAAGGGCCGTAGCTGAAGAACAATTAAAGTGATGATACCAAGATTTGAACATGATCTGAGTTTTGTGGTATTATATAAAGAAGTACTGTGTATAAATTTCATAACATTTTGTTGAGGCAAATCTCTAGAACAGTTTGAAAAAAGTGACACCACCAAAATTCAAACTTGATCTTTAATTTGTGGTAATAAGCATTGTGATTAAGTTTCGTAACATTTGATTGAGGCTAACTCAAGTAAGAGAACAGAAAAATTCAGCAATTTTTGTGTTATTGAAAAGGGACATAACTCTATAACTGTTAAAGGAACACCACCAAAATTCAAACCTAATTCGTGTCATGTTGTAATTAGCAAAATGTATGTGTTTCATAACATTTGGTTGAGGCAAACTAAAGTTAGAGAACAGTAACCAACTTTGGGAACTACATATGGACAGACAGACATACAGACGGGAAAGGGTGAAACTGAATACCCCTCCACTACATTGGGGGCATACAAATTAAGGTTTGTTGGTCAGGGCCAAAAAAGTATGCTATAAAACAGGTCATATACTAGAGAATTGATCCCAAAAGAGCTATTGGAATTTGTCCTTACTATATAGAGAGCCAGTCACTTTCATATGTGAAGAATCAGGATTAATATTATCATTCACAACTAGTTGTGGTTACAAATATACATTAACCACAGCTAAACAGAGACTCTCTTTATGCATAGTTGATAAGTGTTTGAGATTAAAAAAGATAAACCAACAAAAAACAGTAGCTCTATGTTTTAAGTTTTTAACATTAAAAAATAATTAAGCTTAAGTTCATTTTATTTTATTTTACATATGTGTTTAGCAATGAAGATTTAACAAGAACTGGTCCTATTATATAGCATTTCTGCAACTACCCATTTTTAAATAAGGTTTTAATTGAAACTAAAAAAACTCAATGAGAAAGATTTAATTAAGTTCCTACAGAGTGTTAACACTTGTTCTATAAAATTGACAAGAACTATATTAATTTTCTACGTTACAACCATTTATAAAAGTCCTACTATGAGAATTATGACGCTATTTGATGATCTGAACCACATAACACTTGTACAATCAGCCAGGGTTTTTGGCAAATTTGATTTCATTTGCTTTTACAGATTAGAAAAGGTTGAAAGGTGGGAGAGACACACATACTGGAAACATAATCCCTCTATATACTATTGTATGTGGGGTACACAAAAATCTTTCAATTTCATTGCACTCTTACTTTCTGAACATATGAAGCTGTTCTGTAATATGGTCCAATGAACGATTCTGTCGATTTTCTTTAAAGTTATGGACAATCTTCTTCAGTGTTTCAATCATCATTTCAACTTTCTGTGCACTAGAAAAATGTAAAATATTCCAGATAAATTTAAAGTACAAAGAAGAACAGAAAGATTATTTTTTAAATACATTTTCTGATGAGAGCTGTTCACAAGTACAATGTATAATGCATTCATTTAAAGACAATCACAAGTTAAATAAAAATTATATAATATTTATGGCTTAGCAATATGTAATAAGACAGTAGTATAATATAGGTTCAATATGAATGTTACTTTATATAATTTTTTGTTAAAAAACTGACAAGTTGATAAAGGTTATTAGATATGGTTTTACAAGGCTTGTTATTTTTACATAAATCAAACTGTGAGCTTTCTTGTTTGAATTGTTTTACAGTTGAGTGAGTTGAAAATTTGAAATTAAAGGCATTTTATAACTTGCTATGCTGTATGAATTTTGGTTATTTTTGAATTCCATACAGTGACCTATAGTTAAAACATCTGTGTCATGGTCTCTGATTGTGCATTGTCTCATTAGCAATCATACCATGTCTAATTGTTTCAAATAAGTAAAGTACATACCGTATAGCGGGTTATTTTCGCGAGGTGAAAATTTTCGCTTATTTTCGCGGACAGAACTTAATCGCCAAAATAAATTCTGCCAAATTAAATTCCGCCAAATTAAAAGTGTACATTCAAAGGTATTAATCGAAGTTTTTAATCCACCAAAATAATAACCGCCAAAATATTTCGTATACCTTGTTCAATGAAAATCGCGAAATTTTACACCCGCGAAAAAAACCCGCTATACGGTATTTGCATGTACCATCTATCCTTGTCATCAAAGCAGCCCAGCCTGTCCTCCCAAACATTCTCCAACATCCTGTTCTGTAATTCTTTCTTTTCTATATTACACAAATACAGTACTGTTCTATCTAAATAGTTCTTCAGCTGTTGGAAAGAAAACCATTGCATAAAACAATACTGTGGATTCATTCATTTTCATGGGTAACAATTTTTGTGAATTGAGGAGAATTTAATTTTGCATATTCGTGGTTATTCAATTTCTTGGATTTGGCAAAGTCTGCATACATTCCTTCCTTAGAAAATTTGTAATTCATTGAACATTTGGATTCGTGGTTTTCTTGTACCAACAAAATCCCAAAAAATTAGTATCCAATGAATATTAATGAATTCACAGTACTAAAATGATAATGGTTGACAATAACTAATAGCAATGTTGAGCAAAATTTTCACACAAAATTTGCTGTAGAGTATCCTTGTTAAATACATTAATGACAAATAACAAAAGTTTAACAGTGTTCACAACTGCCCTATTCAATTGCCATTAGTATTCAGTACAGATCTCTGCATTTCAGAGTACCTCATCTGGCCAGATAAGATTGTGCATTATTTCTTGATCAACAAATTAAAGCCTCTTAACATGAGTTTTTTATGAGCTTTTCTTAATTGACTTGTCTCATATTTTTCATGTTGGGGCCTTTTATAGCCAAATATATACAGTAAGAGATTTCCTCATTGTTGAATGCTCTATGGTCTATATTTGCATACATTCACTAAATTTGAACTTTGGTGGATAGTTGTCTCAGTGGCAATCATACCACTTCTCCTTATTTTAATATAAAAAACAAATTCTTTACCTGCAAAAGTTATATTTATAAAAGCCCTCACACTGGACAGGACATGACTGCATATCTAAGTTTTCAAGATTAAAATATAATCTAAAAATGTCGCTATAAAAGCTCTTTTATGTACCTTTGTCGTTCATTCACACAGTTAATTAATTCAATGTCCCCTATCAACTTTTGCAAATCAATGTATTCAATTACTACACTCACACAGATTATTATGTATAATATAACCCTGTACATATACCTACACTTTGCCAAGAGGTCTCTAGATCCCCATGCTGACTACCATAGATGACTTTAGTTTTGTTATCTATACCAAACATAGCACTCAGTGTCCTCACTTGCTCTAATTGTCCCTTTATTTGTCTATACCATAGCTCTGAGGTCTGATAATGTTGTGTCTGATGTTTATTATAGTCCAATAAATGTGTGCACTCATGGTGAAGTTCATGTCTAAAATATAGAGCAGATTGATGATGGAGCATAGCAATTAAAAACATGAAGCAAGCTGTACATATTTATCAGGTAAACATTTCATCAGTATGAATAAAATGATATTTTGGCTGTATTCTTTAAATGAGCTTGCCAACCAAAAACACAAAAGCCAACAAAAGAACCAAACCTAAAGAACTACACATACATAATACATTTTTGTTTGTTTTATTCAGTAAGAGTAAAACTAAAATGATTTTGCACCAGATACTACCAATTTAGTGGTGAAGTCAAGAATTGAGCCTCAAAGGTTAGAAACATCCAGCAGAGTTTAGTTGTTTTGCTATCAATATGATACATTATACAATAATATCAGATTATTACATGGCATTTTTCATATCGCATGTATTATCAGCCCTAGGTTCAATATCAGCCCAAGAGCCGCATGGCTCGAGGGCTGATATTGACCGAGGGCTGATAATACATGCGATATGAAAAATGACATGTTATGATCTTTTTATCATATGCTTCAACAATGGAGAAAAATCACAGATTCATATATTGATCATTTTACGTGGTTCCCAAATAGAAGTTCAAAGAGTGAAAAGTTCACGGACGTCGGACTCCAAATTTAGTACATTCGATATGAAATCTTTCTATCAGATGCCTCAACAGAAAAAAAAACATTTTAATATGGACGAAACGACAAAAGAAATTATTCAAAAATATACATAATGAACACTGTTTGAAAAAGTGAACTTTTTAACGTAACTTTCTAAATTATGTTTGAAACTTTTAAAAAACGCATTTATTTAATAATTTGATTTTTTTTTTTTTTTTTTTTTTTTTTATTATTTTACAAATATACTTTCTAGTATTCAAATAATTGTTTCGTTAATAAAATTGAGATTGTACACTACTTAGTAAGTTTTTTAGTGAAAATATAGCATTGAGGTATATTTTCTGGAATTTGCCGAGCATCACCGGAATTCCATGCGATAACGTTACGGAAAGGCATGTGATAACACTCGAAGCATGTGATAAACTTTTCATATCAGCCCGCTAAGCACCAATTCGAAAAATATGGAATTTACGTTGATTTAATGATATTATCATACAGTAAAAATCATATGTTATTTAGTCTAAGTATATGATAATAATTTGTACTGCATAACCCGACAGTATATATAACAAAATAATAGGAATAAAAACAGTATCTGAATAACAGATTACAAAACATGTTATATTAGACATTTCACACTTATAAAATTTGCTTATTTTGATGTAATAAACAGAAACATATATAAATGATTGTGTAGGAGTTTAATTAAAATAAAGTTTCAAGTTAGGTGCAAAATAATACCAATTTATAATGTCAACAAAACAATAAAAAATATGTGCCATGAGAACATGAAGTATTCTTAGATAACTACATTGTGTAATTAATTACTGTAAATTCAGAAATTATTGCGTGCATTTATTATTGCGATTTTGTCATTTTAAACCGAAATGCGATTTCAATTTTTACGATTTTGAGAAAAATCCTGTTTATTTCAAATAAAATATTTCAAAATGCGAGTTTAAATTATTGCGATGACAACTTTGTCGCATTTTTCGCAAAAATAAAAACCTCGCAATAATTTCTGAATTACAGTAATATTTGGATTGTATGAACAGTCTATATGTAATTTAGTAGAGGCTCATTGCAAAGTGTTCAAATGCTCAAATGGAAATTATCTTGATAAAGGGACATCCCCTTAGGTGATCAGATGTTTACTATTCTAAAAAGATTTTAATAGTTCTCTGTTTTAAAATCAAATAACTATTAAGAGTTAATCAAATTCATAAACTGTTGAGTATCCCTCATTTGACAGTTGGGATAAATTGTTTTGGTTTATAAGCTGTCTTTTAATGTTTTAATTTCCTTTCCAATCTTTTTTATGTACTGTGGATTCATTTATTTTGGTGGGTATAAATTTACGGGATATTTGATTTCATGGTTTTTTCCAATTGTTGCATTCAAAGTCTGCAGAAAATTTTTAATTTATGTAAATTCAAGATTCACTGAACCAGTCTGCACAATAACTGGTATCCAACAAATAATAATGAATTCACAGTACATAAAACTTACATATAACTGAGAACACAGTGCCTGAGTAGCTTCTCTTTTAAATGAAATCGTTTGACACACCAATAAATGTAGTGGACAACAGCATTACACACTTTGGATAGTTGGTAGTCGTTAGCAACATGGACTGTATTACCAAACCTTGGAAACTCAGCTGTAACAGACAGTAAGACATAAGGTACAATCTAACAAACATAAGCCACTCAGCAATAACCATATATTCTGCTAAAGGAGTAGGTCCAGTAAGACCCCTTTTTGGCCCCAAAATAAAGCAGTTTTACAAAATTGTTAAAATGTAAACTTTTAGTTATTTATTGGGAAGTAGAATGCTTCTGCTACATAAATATGGGCTGTGTTTGACAATACAATGCACATATATATATTGGATAGTAGCATCATTAAGTCATGCTAAATTACTGAAATCCCCACAATTCTAGCTTTTAAGTTAAATTTTAGATGGTTTCTGTGTAAAACGAAAGTTGAAATGAAATTACCCATGATGCATTAGATTCTGAAACGGCCAATTGCAATTTACATATAATTATTGGTTAACAGCTGAGTTTCCCAAAATTATAATATTATAATATTGTACCTTACATTTGAATAGCCGATTTTGGCCTCAAATTTCATGTTCATCTGACGAAAGATTTTGGCCACTTTTTAAACACTTAAGTGTCTATTTCATTTGATTCAAATAGTTTATGTGTAAGTTTTTTAACTGATTTAGTCATTAAAAACAATCCGATTCAAGCTCAAATATGAAAAATCTACCAAATATGCCAAAAATGTCACTTTTCAGATGTTTTTTGTCAAAAATGAAAGTGGCTGCATTCGTGTTCATCCTTGATATTGAAATGTAAGTTATATTTGATGATAATACATAACATATATACAGGTTGAGGATGAACACGGATGCAGCCACTTTCATTTTTGACAAAAAACATCTGAAAAGTGACATTTTTGGCATATTTGGTAGATTTTTCATATTTGAGCTTGAATCGGATCGTTTTTAATGACTAAATCAGTTAAAAATCTTTCACATAAACTATTTGAATCAAATGAAATAGACACTTTTAAAAGTGTTTAAAAAGTGGTCAAAATCTTTCGTCAGATGAACATGAAATTTGAGGCCAAAATCGGCTATTCAAATGTAAGGTACAATATTATAATATTATAATTTTGGGAAACTCAGCTGTAAACCAATAATTATATGTTAAGGTGGTACCTAACACTACAGGGAGATAACTCTGTAAAGTAACCTTAACGTTTTAATTATGTTGTGATGTTTAGGGAATATTAAGCTTCTCAATGATCAAAATTGTGTTTGTCAAACTGCTATATAACCAGTGTAATTTTTCTAAAAACGGTTGGTTCAAAAAAATTTAAATTTGTATATTTTTTTTTGTGTGTCAAAGTAAATACTTTGACAAAATTTTATGAAAATTAAACGAGCCAAATTAATTTTAGTGAAAGTGTTGGGTACCACCTTAATTGCAATTGTTATAGACCAGCTGGGAAGTTAAGTTATAAACTATTATCAGATGTAGCTCACAAATACAAAATGTACTTAAATTGTGACACTATGTTCAAAACAAAACAGCCTGTGAATCAACTTTAAATGTTACCCTAACATTGTTGTTAATGGTACATTATAGGTTTGTTGTATGTCAAATTTGACAATTGATAATTTCACAGCATTCTAGTATAAATTGTTATGTCAATGGCTCTTATAATATCTTTTTTCTTCCAATATGTGCAAGGTCTGAAAATATTGTCTGTGCACCACTCTGTGTATCTCATTAATAGGATTGATTATCATTTTTAACTTCTAAATCATTTACTGACATCAGTTAAAAGATGTCACATATAGTTTGTAAGACAGAAGAGAAAAAATAAACATGAATGGTCATTGACTTTTCTGTGAAAGATATCTATGGGCCACTATTTTTGCATATATTCATATTTTTTTTTAAACCACAGGCATTTGTCTGTACCAATTTTTCAATGTTGAGATCCTGCTGTGTCTATCAACTATCAAACTTTTTGCATTTATTTAAGACATGTAGATTGCACCACATAAAATATTTTTGATTATTCATTATGAATATAATTCATCAAAATTTTAAACTAAGTGCATGAAACAAACTGAAAGATATTTAAACTAAAATGTGAAATAAACTATTTAAGAACTGTGAAATAAACAAAATTTATTAAAAATATATGCAATATCCAAAGGATATTAAAAAGTTTGAGAGAAAACCAAACAAATACAGAGATGACATTTATAAACTGTGAAATAAACAAAGCTATCATCAAAAGCTTCCTTAAAAGTTCATAAAATGTCACAACGATATTAAAAGAAAAACTGTGAAATAAACATCATGAAACTATGAAACAAACAAAATAAATGAAAGTTTTGTGTCCTTTCTAAAATATATTTAAAAGTTAAAACGAAAATCTAACACGTATAGACGTCATTTAGTATGTATTCACAATGTAATTGTCAAAAGCTTACTAACAAAGTTCCTGAAGTGTCTAAAAGATATTAAAAGTGAAATAAACAATTCAGAAACTGTTATAAACAAAATATAATAAAAAAATCATGAAAATATCCAAAAAATATTTTAAGTTTAAATAAAAAAAAAAGTTTTAATAAAAATTTATTTGAAAGTCCAAAAGTTATTAAAGTTTAAAAAATAAAAAAGAAAATACAAACTTTATCTAGAATCTTTAAATCAAAATGCAATACATACGATAGATAGCAACTTGAAACTGCCTTGGTTCCATTACAATCTTAGAAAATACATAAACTGGAGTCTCCTCACTAATAGTTTTAGGATAATGCCTGACTGGTGATATTTCACTCTCAATTAATGTCAATAAGACTTCTCCTTCAAAGATTAATATCTGGTTCTCTGCAGATATCTCACTCTGTTCAGCTATCAGTTCTTGGAATCCACTGTATCTGAAGTTAGAAACACATTAAATTTGTTTACTTTTATACAGTCATAGGACAAAAGTGAGTTCTCATTAAAAAAATGTCCTATCATTTCAACTGAAATTGATATTTTTCAAAAAATTATTAACAAGTAAATCTATGAGGGATTTTTAATAGATACCATAAGATGTAGAATTGTCTTAAGTTTTTTGTTTATTTGAAAATAATTTTGGTGAGGTTCGGTTTCATTATCTAATGGGTTAAACACAAATGCAAATTTTTACAATTCTAATTTGGTTGGAATACATAGCAGACTTTTCAAGAAATATTTTTTTTCGTGTTCACCTCGTCAGAAATTTAATATAAGTATGGATAATAAAAAGGCCAAATAAAAAATGAAACTACAGACATTTCTGCATCTTATGGTATCTATTTTATAAAAATCAATCAAAGAGCTTTTGGGTGACAAGCTTGACAGGTTAATCACAAAATTAAATGTTTAATAAATCACATGTATGCAGACCTCGGCAAAACCATAAAATTAATTATCCATGAATATACAAGTTTTTTTCTGAAAACTGGCCAAAAATTCAACAAAACACAGTTTGTAACTTACGATGCTTCAGGCTTTATATAAATCCTCAAAAGTGACCATTTGTGAGGACAAAATACATGAATAATAATTTTCTCATCTATTTTCTCCACTTCATTAAACAATGTATTAAAATTCCATTTTTTCTTCTCATTACTCTCTAATAGTCCAGCCAGTATTGGTGTTAGATGCTGCTTTAAACCACTGAAATAAATTAAACAAATATACACACATACAACTTCTACATGGTACTTCAGAATGTATATTTCATAGCTTAAGACTTACTTATTCAGAAACTTCTTCATGATCTTATTTACTAGTTTTAAAATGAAATAATATTTAACCACAATCATCATGCAGACTCTCCCCTCAGCTTCTGTGGCTAAATGTTCAACAAGTCTGGCCAATATGTTTGGTGAAAAAAAGTTTTTCTATTAAAGTCTTCTCACATTGTTGTCTCTTTGACACATTCCAGATTTCCATTCTCAATTTTATTTTTGAATAAATCTATATAGTGCATCCACTTTTTTTCAAATTACAACTGTAAAATTGAAGAGGTGAAACAAACAGAAAACAACAAGCCTGAACACTTGACAGCTCCAAAAAACCTACAACTATATGTAAACTAAAAACACATTATAAGTTTATTTTTTTAATGTTTGTAAATTGTTTATTGTCTTATTTATTTCAATAAAGCAAAAAAAAAAAAACCCTGCTCATGTATATCTAAATTGTTTATTACATATGTAATTTCCACCTTTCTTAGATTTTTATATCAATTGTTCAAAATTTTTTTTTTTTTTTTTATCAATATTCTATACTAACATAAAAGTGTACATTGGATGTTGAGGATTATGTATATCACAAGGACCTAAATATTAATTGCTGCAAGTATGCCCATCTATAGGAGGTAGGGTATGATTAATTTTATCTTTTGAAAGAATAATTTTTCTTTCTCTGCTCATTTCAAGGTTTTTATAACCTTGTATAACCTTGACAGCTTCCTCATGATCATCACCTTTTAATTGTAAATAATTACATTAGATGTAATTAAGTTTCATTATAATACGATATTCTGATTGGCTAACTGCACATCACATGTTATTCCGTAAACAATTGCATCAGACAATAATATTTATCATGCATGATGACACGAGGTCCCACAATAAAGTGCACAGGTGAATTAAATAATAATAAAACACGTGTTTTCATGATCCTAGCTAAATAAATGTAATTATAAGTATTGAATGCTTCTTTTTGAAACTTTATAGGGTTGTAAAAGCGTTGACCGTGCGTACATTTTTAGAATGAAGCGCTTCCACACTTCATACAAAATGTACTTCGGTCAACGCTTTTACCACCCAATAAATTTACAAAAAGAAGCATTCAATTCTTAATGAAATGATTTTTTTTTAAAATCTTTTGTGGTAAAAGAATAGTATAATTACAGTGAAAGATTATTTAAAATATGATAATTACAGCGATTGACGACATGTGGCTGGTAGCTCTTTACTCCATTCAATCGGACCATTCTCAGTTTTCTGTACTCCAGATATAACTCCACCTTCTTTGTTTCTTGTTATTTCATACCTATTAAACAAAATAATTTCTTTAACATATTTACTTTAAATCTACTCTGTCAATCTTATGTTTAGTGCCAAGACTGACCAAGCATCTCTATTTGAAAATCAAATTATTTTAACTTTTGCAGGAAAATATTCAAAATCAAAAGTAAGACCCATACCACATTTTGTAAAAGCAAAAGAGTGATTAAAGGAATATTTTTTGTCAACCTATAAAGCTGCGTGATTAAAACAAATAATTCAACATACAAACTTATATATCAAACAGGAGATTCATATCATGAAATACAACAGTTTGTACAAAAGTTTTGACAATCCTCATAAAAAAAAAAGACTTATTAGACAGAATAGAAATATAAGCAGACTTTCTGACAATTCAAGAACAGGAACTCCTAAACAAAAAACAAAAATTCAAAAATACTTTTTAAGATATTTTAAAACTGAAGGTAATTTCTTCAGTAAATTTCAAACAACTAACTCAGGTGATATACACAGTCGAATAACTCAATAATATCTTACAACAAATGCCATACTTGCTTCTAATGAAAATTAATTAGTTATATTTAAATGACATGGATATATTAATATTTTAATATACAGTTCTCCCTTCAAATTGCAAACCAAAGCCATGTTCTAATTCTAATAAAACATGGGCTGCACATGATTGACGTTGAAATTGCAATGTTAGGTGTGCTTTGAACTACGCCAGGAATCAAAATGGACATTTGGTTTGATGTTGTTCACTCTGAAATCAAATAAAATCATTCCAAAAATAAGTTTACATGAAAAGTAAATGAAATATTTGTTCAATTGTTTTATAGTGAAACAGTTGATTTTCCATAATGTTTTTGCATCATCAAATCAAAATGGATACCTTTTGAAAGTGTATTATAGGTCTGCTATGAAGAACAAAAGTTTTAAATTTTCCTATAAGAATAGAAATAATTCTATCAAGTTATGCTCTATGCTTATTTGAACAGAGGTAGGCATTTTTTTGGTCAACATTTTACACCTCGCTAATGCTTGGTATAAAGATATTGACAAATGTTAAATGAGCAAAGAGTGTGGCATGAAAAAATCATTTCTTAATCAACACATTTGCTCTCTGAAGATAAAATGTTTATTACTTTATATCCCAGCAGAGAAATGAATTATGGACATTATACCTGCAAAATACTTGCATCAGTAAAAAAAAACAATTCTATGTTGCCCTTTAAATTGGTATATAAGCCTAAAAAATAGATATTTAGCCTTTAGAATTGAAAGGTCAGTTTACCCCATTCAAACAATAGTTGATAAATTTGGCTCTATGCCATTTACCTTGTCCAAAGTTCAGGTTACTCTATTGTTTTTGTGATATTGTTGCAAAAGTACAAAAGAACCCTATATTCTGACCAAAACTTAAACTTTAACCAAATTCAGGAGGTGTAAAACTTTAAACTTAGATGGGTAAAATCTTTCAAATCCCCATCTAATACCTATTAGTGTACTATGATTTCGCAATTTAGTGTTGATAAACCTTGCCCTTCCCCTCACTCAGTTTTGGAATGCAATAATAAAATGCTGTGTCCTATATTTTGAATACAGTAAATGGTAATACATTTCCACCAGCATGTGAGGAATTATTTCTTATTTTTGAAATAGGCTTCATCCAATTTCAATAAACAATAAGCGAAAGGCAAATATGAAAGACAGCTACCTATGACCACCATATAAAATGTATTTCATCAAATTATAAATCTTACATCTGACGTCTGTTTTTCCTTCCCCCATGAGGTCTGAATGGTAACTGGCCTGTAGCAGCATGGTAAAATGTAACCCCTAGACTCCAGAGGTCTACACTTGAGTCAAAGCCTTCATTTTCTGGGTTCCTGATTCTCATTACAGCTCTACCATACATATCTGGGTGCTGAAAACAAACAGCATCAATAATAGACTTTGATTTCAAACAAAGGGAAAAAAAGCAACAAAAAAATAAATAAACATTTTATACTTATAGGATAACATGCCAAACAGTCAGTCTGGTTTTTCATTTCTAGGCCTTTAAAATATGTGTTAAGAGCCTATGGGCGTCTTTCCCCCATCTTGAATTGTAAAAAAGCAGATACAAATTAGGTGTTATTTCAATTAAGGGGAGATAACTCTGAAAAAGATTAATTTAAAAAAAAATCTTCAGTAAAGGAAATTTTCCTTTTACATGTTAATACGTATAGCTTAAAACAAGAAAAAGTAAAGATTCTGAAATATTTTTTTTTAAATCAATCTTTTTCAGAGTTAACACACCTTAAACCACAATGATTAAAATTAAATTGAATTCAGTTAGAAATATGAGTAATTATGACTTGATATCAGATTAATTTGTTCATAAGGGAAAATGTATATTGACTACATTTTTTCTTTTTGGATATTCTGATATAATTTTGTAAGAGCTTTTTACTCATAATTTTTTTCAAAATTTCAATCAATTAGTTTTCCTTTTATACACATTATGATGCTTTATCTATGTATATACAGTACAAAATATGTTATTTATTCACAATCTGTAGAATGAAACAATTTCATTGCACAATATATACTACAGTTTGGCAAAGTATGATTTTTTTAATATTTTTTAGTCTATTCTCCAATACATGTACCACTTTCAGGTCAAATGTAGTAGGCGTAAGAAACTATTATATTCAGTGATCTTACCAGATATTCTTCAGTCCCATACAATGACATAAACTGCTCCTCATCATTTTCTAGCTGTTTAGCAGCCCCAAAGTCAGTCAATTTATAAACTGATCTGAACAAAAAAGAATAAAACGTAGGAATAGTTAGGTTTGTGATTCTCTGTACAGCTAAAACAATATGGAAAAACAAGATAATTATTTGTCTGATTGCAGCTATGTGTATGTTTCTATATGTAATTTGGTGTTTATGTCAATTTATTTCTATTATTACAGTTTACAAGAATTAATATATATTAAATTATTAAAGTGTTTACCAGAATATTTTCTTGTAAATTTATAATTGGTGGTGTCCTTGCAAAAAACTTCCAAACATTGAAGAGATCAAGTTTTCAGTGTTTGCAAGGGAGGTTATTTTTTTTGTCCCACGATTACCCACCAAAAACTGGGTTTTAATCATCATTTGTCTGTAAGAGTTCCTGTTCCAAGAAAGAAACAGCATTTCATATTCTTTATTATTTCCTGATCATTGCCTTTGAATTTGGACCATGGCCATAATGGCTGATCAAAATACAATGAGTTATGGTATATTTGCTTTTTTCTCAGAAAAAAATATACAAAATGAGACTAATTACTTTCCATCTTCCTTTTTGTACAGTAAAATATTTCCAGGTTTAATGTCTCTATGAACAATACCATTCTCACGTAAATGTTTCATCCCTGCAGCTGTCAAAAGTAAATATCAACTGTAAGCATAAGTCGTGGATGAAAAGTAAATATCAACTGTAAGCATAAGTCGTGGATGTACAAGATATTCTAATAAAATTTCTGGATCAAACATCTGAAAGCATGGGACAAGACAATTGGCAAAGGAGATTTCATCAAAATTTCAGATGTTAACCTTTTATCATGTAACTAACTTATTTTGTCTTTATACATTTAATTGACATTTTGTTCATTTTTTTAATTTTGTGTACTAATGAAATCAACAACAACATATTATTGACACAAACAAGTGCACATCTATTCTTAATTCATAACTTAGTTCATTCAACATATTGAAAAATAATTGGCAAATAGGAAGAAGGTGTCTGACAGATGATATTATTAAACTAAAGTGCTAACAATTTATTACTGTCAACATGCTAACCAAACATGATGTCAATTTGTTTAGTAGATTCTGAGAAAAGTGGGACTAAAATATTTTGTACGAAACAGACAGATGATAAGACTTACCAACAACATAATTGTAAGAAGTGAGGATATATAGATTCCTACACTGCAACAAGTGAATTACGATATTTCTCCACTCGAGACAGTTAAATTTTATTATTTAAAGCGTGAGGCTTGCTGAGCACTTTAAATAACTAAAATTTAACTGTCGAGAGTGGAGAAATATCGTAATACACTTGTTGCAGTGTAGGAATCTGTTTCTCTAATGATTTTTATCTTTCTTTTTCAAACATTTTCAGAAACTTGTGTTCTTTATATGCGACGTCATCATGCATTGTCTCCTTTTTCATGACGTCACAATAGGAAAATTCGGAAGAAAACAAAACATTAAGACGTCATAATTAAATTTCGGCTTATCATTTGCCGGGAAAAAACTTTTCACTAGTGAGGAGAAATATTTTTCTCACACCGGTCAGGAAATGTAAAAACAGCACAAAAATTAGAGAAATAATAATCAACATAATCAAAGAGGTATGAGAGAATCTTAAATGAAAGAGAAATCTAACTCTCCAATCTGACATAAGAAAATTAACATGATATAATTCATTGGCATTAAACAATGATATAATCCTACACAATCAACACTTAATGTTCCTGCTAAAAATTACAACAGAGATAACACAATATCTGAGGGAGGAAGGACCTTTATCTGGACTTCAGGGTCAGGGTTTTTAAGCTCAGGATTTCGGGATTGACCCTTTCGGGATCAGGGAATTCTTTTTTCAAATTTCGGATTTAAAAATTTTTAAATTCCGGAACCTCAGGATTTTGTGTTTTTAAGCCTGGGATTTTAGGATCAGGACCCCTCCTACCCCCTCATATCTATATACAGAATGGTACAACATATATATCTTCATATCTAATATATGTAACCATATATATCTAAAACTCAATCTAAAAGACCTGTTACTTACTGACATGAGAGAGTACCAGTAGAAATTCATCTTCATCTAAACCAAATGCATTAGAGCTGTCATCTAGTAATGTGTACAGACTTCCACAGTTAGATAACTCCATTACAATAGCTCTGTCATGAGTGCTTTGCTGAAAACATAAACAGGAGCAGTGACATTTTCTTTGATATAGAAAGATGCAAATAAAAATTCAATGATATAATAACTCATGAACACAAGAAAAACATAAAAGAAATCTTAAGGTCAACAGTCAACTTGATCTAAATTGCAATGGCAGTTGAAACTGTGTCTAAATTGTCTTCAGACGCCTGTAGTTCAGTTGTTGCATTTGTTAATTGATGTATGTCTTATTTGTTTTTTAATTGCTTACATCCATTTCATTTGAACTTTAGTGGATAGTTGTCTCAATGGCAGTCAAACCACATCTCTATTTTTTTATAATGAGTTCAGACAAGTTGTCAATTGTTTAGTAGTACAAGAGAAACAAAAACGCTTTCCATCAACATACATGTTTTATAAGTTACACATGTTCACTTACCTTACATAAAAATAGATAAACAAGAATGTGTCCATAGATATAGGAAGATGTGGTGTGAGTGCCAATGAGACAACTCTCCATCCAAATAACAATTTAAAAAGTAAACCATTATAGGTTAAAGTACGGCCTTCAACACGGAGCCTTGGCTCACACCGAACAACAAGCTATAAAGGGCCCCAAAATTAATAGTGTAAAACCATTCAAACGGGAAAACCAACGGTCTAATCTATATAAACAAAACGAGAAATGAGAAACATGTATATATTACATAAACAAACGACAACTACTGTAAATAGTACACATATGCCCCACTAAAACTGTCTTTTTATTTGTTCAGGGGACAGTGAAATTGGGGTCAAAACTCTTAATTTGGCATTGAAATTATAAAAAGATCATATCATAGAAAACATGTGTTAGTTTCTAGTTGATTAGACTCTGACTTAATCAAAAACTACCTAGACCAAAACTTTAACCAAAAACTTTAACCTGAAGAGGGACAGACCAATGGACGAACAGACAGATGGAAGAATGCACTGACTGAAAAACAATATCAGGTTACATATATGATGTCAATACCTCCTCTTCAATAGCTAGTAGTTTGACTATATTTTCATGATTTAACATGTCCATCACTTTGTATTCTCTAATTTGAACATCAAATGGTCTCATCTGTCCTGCATGAGTGAACACTTTTACAGCTACATCTTCACCATTCATCTGAAATTAGAAACCCATTCTAAATTTACTACAGTGAATGTAATATAAATGGAAATGCAGGTTTAAAATACATAATCAAATAGTGAATCAGAATGGAGTTTACATATACACTATAACATACAATATACAAATATAAACTTTTTCTGTAAAATCCTAGGACATGTAGGATGAGAAAAGAAAATCTATAACAGTGTTAACCAAATTTTTTTTAGGACTGAATAGGACACTTTAGAGTGATCATTTCTTATGCAGTAAAAGTACATAGTGGTTCCTACCCTGCTGAATCCTTTAAATACTTTACTGGTAGCCCCTTGGCCCAGAGGAAGTGTTGTGTCCCAGGCATAGTTCTGTGACAGGCGATAGCTCATAATATTACATCAAAGTCCACTAAGGGTATACATGTTGATCCTACAATTAAACAATAACAATGTTAATAAACAACTACACATGTCAGATTCAAATTATTGTCTAAAAATAATAATACCAATATCAATTCAGGTAAAGGCAATATATGCAATACAAATTAAATTTGGAAACAGACTGTAAATAAAATCTTTTAAGATACAGTTATGGATGTAAATACAGTTATATTAAATGCTTTTACCTTAGGATTACTAATGAAATTAGAAAGCTAATTACAAATGGGCCAGGTTGGCAGAGAGTTACATCGGCAGATATGCTCATCAGCAGACTGAGAATTACAGGTCAGATTGAATGGAGTAAAGAACTTCGAACCACATGTCATCCATCTTCACTTTAATTAATTTTATTTCTTTGGTGTTTTTTTTTGTCTAGAACTTTTTTTTTATAATTCACGTTAGTATATCTTGAAATAAACATAACATTCTAGTTTAAAATTCCAATAAAAAATAAGGTAAAAGTTTCCACACTTTTAACTATTGGAACAAATAATTCATAGGCACTTGTTTTAGTACTAATTATATATATAAGAATCAGTGAGAGTTCTTCAAACCATTCTTTAAGCATTCTCAACATTTATTATAAAAAAAAGAAAAAGCTCAGATCACACTAGTCATTTCGCAGTCATTGCTTTTTGGGTTTGTTTACTTCTGTGACTCAAGATTTTTATTACACTTTTGCCAATTGGGTTTGTTAACTATTTTTTATTCAAGATTTTTTGACATTTCTGCAGACATTGCTATTTGGGTTTGTTTACTTCTTTTTATTCCAGATTTTTTGACATTTCTGCAGACATTGCTATTTGGGTTTGTTTACTTCTTTTTATTCAAGATTTTTTGACATTTTTGCAGACATAGCTATTTGCATTTGTTTATTGTATTTTTTTTCAAGATTTTGTGACAATTGGCATAACTTATGTCAAACAACAATCACTTTTGTTCTGAGGTGTCAGACTTTTTCTATGGCAAACGTCTGGTGACATTTAAATTTTACAGAACATCTTTGATATCCAGTAATGGTGGACATTCTCATTCTGACATATAAAGTGTATGTAAATTAGTTTAAGGTCTACTATATCTTATAGTGTCTTGGTTGATAAAGTGTATGTAAATTGGTTTAAGGTCTACTATATCTTATAGTGTCTTGGTTGATAAAGTGTATGTAAATTGGTTTAAGGTCTACTATATCTTATAGTGTCTTGGTTGATAAAGTGTATGTAAATTAGTTTAAGGTCTACTATATCTTATAGTGTCTTGGTTGATAAAGTGTATGTAAATTGGTTTAAGGTCTACTATATCTTATAGTGTCTTGGTTGATAAAGTGTATGTTAATTAGTTTAAGGTCTACTATATCTTATAGTGTCTTGGTTGATAAAGTGTATGTAAATTGGTTGAAGGTCTACTATATCTTATAGTGTCTTGGTTGATAAAGTGTATGTAAATTGGTTGAAGGTCTACTATATCTTATAGTGTCTTGGTTGATAAAGTGTATGTAAATTGGTTTAAGGTCTTCTATACATTGTATCTTATAGTGTCTTGGTTGATAAAGTGTATGTAAATTGGTTTAAGGTCTACTATATCTTATAGTGTCTTGGTTGATAAAGTGTATGTAAATTGGTTTAAGGTCTACTATATCTTATAGTGTCTTGGTTGATAAAGTGTATGTAAATTGGTTGAAGGTCTACTATATCTTATAGTGTCATGGTTGATAAAGTGTATGTAAATTGGTTGAAGGTCTACTATATCTTATAGTGTCTTGGTTGATAAAGTGTATGTAAATTGGTTTAAGGTCTTCTATACATTGTATCTTATAGTGTCTTGGTTGATAAAGTGTATGTAAATTGGTTTAAGGTCTACTATATCTTATAGTGTCTTGGTTGATAGAGTGTATGTAAATTGGTTTAAGGTCTACTATATCTTATAGTGTCTTGGTTGATAAAGTGTTTGTAAATTGGTTTAAGGTCTACTATACATTGTATCTTATAGTGTCTTGGTTGATAAAGTGTATGTAAATTGGTTTAAGGTCTACTATATCTTATAGTGTCTTGGTTGATAAAGTGTATGTAAATTGGTTGAAGGTCTACTATATCTTATAGTGTCTTGGTTGATAAAGTGTATGTAAATTGGTTGAAGGTCTACTATATCTTATAGTGTCTTGGTTGATAAAGTGTATGTAAATTGGTTTAAGGTCTACTATATCTTATAGTGTCTTGGTTGATAAAGTGTATGTAAATTGGTTTAAGGTCTACTATATCTTATAGTGTCTTGGTTGATAAAGTGTATGTAAATTGGTTGAAGGTCTACTATATCTTATAGTGTCTTGGTTGATAAAGTGTAAGTAAATTGGTTTAAGGTCTACTATATCTTATAGTGTCTTGGTTGATAAAGTGTATATAAATTGGTTGAAGGTCTACTATATCTTATAGTGTCTTGGTTGATAAAGTGTATGTAAATTGGTTTAAGGTCTACTATACATTGTATCTTATAGTGTCTTGGTTGATAAAGTGTATGTAAATTGGTTTAAGGTCTACTATATCTTATAGTGTCTTGGTTGATAAAGTGTATGTAAATTGGTTGAAGGTCTACTATATCTTATAGTGTCTTGGTTGATAAAGTGTAAGTAAATTGGTTTAAGGTCTACTATATCTTATAGTGTCTTGGTTGATAAAGTGTATATAAATTGGTTGAAGGTCTACTATATCTTATAGTGTCTTGGTTGATAAAGTGTATGTAAATTGGTTTAAGGTCTACTATACATTGTATCTTATAGTGTCTTGGTTGATAAAGTGTATGTAAATTGGTTTAAGGTCTACTATATCTTATAGTGTCTTGGTTGATAAAGTGTATGTAAATTGGTTTAAGGTCTACTATATCTTATAGTGTCTTGGTTGATAAAGTGTATGTAAATTGGTTTAAGGTCTACTATACATTGTATCTTATAGTGTCTTGGTTGATAAAGTGTATGTAAATTGGTTTAAGGTCTACTATATCTTATAGTGTCTTGGTTGATAAAGTGTATGTAAATTGGTTGAAGGTCTACTATATCTTATAGTGTCTTGGTTGAAAAAGTGTATGTAAATTGGTTGAAGGTCTACTATATCTTATAGTGTCTTGGTTGATAAAGTGTATGTAAATTGGTTTAAGGTCTACTATATCTTATAGTGTCTTGGTTGATAAAGTGTATGTAAATTGGTTTAAGGTCTACTATATCTTATAGTGTCTTGGTTGATAAAGTGTATGTAAATTGGTTTAAGGTCTACTATATCTTATAGTGTCTTGGTTGATAAAGTGTATGTAAATTGGTTGAAGGTCTACTATATCTTATAGTGTCTTGGTTGATAAAGTGTATGTAAATTGGTTTAAGGTCTACTATATCTTATAGTGTCTTGGTTGATAAAGTGTATGTAAATTGGTTGAAGGTCTTCTATATCTTATAGTGTCTTGGTTGATAAAGTGTATGTAAATTGGTTTAAGGTCTACTATATCTTATAGTGTCTTGGTTGATAAAGTGTATGTAAATTGGTTTAAGGTCTACTATATCTTATAGTGTCTTGGTTGATAAAGTGTATGTAAATTGGTTTAAGGTCTACTATATCTTATAGTGTCTTGGTTGATAAAGTGTATGTAAATTGGTTTAAGGTCTACTATATCTTATAGTGTCTTGGTTGATAAAGTGTATGTAAATTGGTTGAAGGTCTACTATATCTTATAGTGTCTTGGTTGATAAAGTGTATGTAAATTGGTTTAAGGTCTACTATATCTTATAGTGTCTTGGTTGATAAAGTATATGTAAATTGGTTGAAGGTCTACTATATCTTATAGTGTCGTGGTTGATAAAGTATATGTAAATTGGTTGAAGGTCTACTATATCTTATAGTGTCTTGGTTGATAAAGTGTATGTAAATTGGTTTAAGGTCTACTATACATTGTATCTTATAGTGTCTTGGTTGATAAAGTGTATGTAAATTGGTTGAAGGTCTACTATATCTTATAGTGTCTTGGTTGATAAAGTGTATGTAAATTGGTTGAAGGTCTACTATATCTTATAGTGTCTTGGTTGATAAAGTGTATGTTAAGTAGTTTTAGGTCTTCTATATCTTTTTGGGTCTCAGTGTAGGAGTGGTCTAAGTTATTCATCTAATGTGTCACTAGCCTGTAAACACTAGTCTTGGGTTGTGAGTTTAAACCCTGCATTCATGTATATATGACAGGTGAATTCAAATCTTATCTTAACGGACTAAGATTCACTTATTGTCAATTTTCTTAATAAAATAATGGTTCTTTCTGGGCACTGGGTTTCTCCACCAATAAGAACAGACCTCCACAATACAGCTTTTTTCTTTTACAGTGTACTGGTGTTAAGATCTTTAAACTTTTTTTTCTCCTTTATTGATTGCTTGAATCTAAACATTATACTTACCTGTATTTTTATTATTAAAAAGAAAAGAGAAGCTAGCATCAAGATATTTTTTGAAAGAATAACTGACCTGTTGACCTTTTCCATATAATAGAAATGTTGACACACTGTTAAAACATTTATCTTCTGTTTATATGTACTAGTACCTGTGAAAAATAAACGACACAAATTTTTAATAGTTTGCTAATTTAATAACAATAAACAGCTGCCCCATGAGCGCATGATACGCCCGTCGTCTTGTGTGAAAGTTTAATGCAATAATCATAAATAATTTCTGAGAAAGTTTAAAGTAATAACCATATATTGTTTTTGAGATACGGAGGGACATATGCCCCCCTCTTTTTAAAAAAAACAACTAAATATCACTAAAATAAAATTTTGAATCAAAACCAAAAAGTATACAGATCTTGAGATTAATGTAACAAAGAAGTGTGTAAAGTTTTAAGCAATAATCACAAATTGATTTTGCGATACTGTGTTACATGTGTTACATGTAAACATTCCCTCTCCCTTTTTTACAAAATACTAAATAACTGAAAAATGAAATTTTAAATCATCACCAAAAAGTATACAGATCTTAAGATTAATATAACAAAGAAGTGTGTAAAGTTTTAAGCAAAAATCATTAATCGTTTTTAAGATACAGCGCGACATGTTAAAATACCCTCCCCCTTTTTTACAAAATACTAAATAACTGAAAAATGAAATTTTAAATCATCACCAAAAAGTATACAAATCTTAAGATTAATATAACAAAGAAGTGCATAAAGTTTTAAGCAATAATCATAAATTGTTTTTGAGATACGGCGCGACATGTAGAAACCCCCTCCCCCTTTTTTTACAAAATACTCAATAACTCAAAAATGAAATTTGAATCATCACCAAAAAGTATAAAGATCTTAAAATTAATATAACTAAAAAGTGTGTAAAGTTTTAAGCAATAATGAAAAATAGTTTTTGATATACAGTGCGACATGTGAAAAAAAACCCACCCTGTTTTAGTTACAAAGTGCCGTAACTCAAAAATTTTTAATCTTATTTTCACCAAAAAGTATACAGATCATTTGACCATCATAAGAAACAACTATAATAAGTTTGATGAAATTTGGATAAGTTGTTCTCAAGTTACGGTGCGACATGTTTAACCCGGACAGACAGCAGAGTTGGGGTAATTGTAATTGTAATCGTTAATCAGCTGTAATTGATTACAATTCTTCAAGTAATCATTGTAATCATCAATCAGCCAAAAATCTGATTACATGTAATTTAATTTAATCAATTACTTTTCAAAATACCCTGTAATTCTGATTACTTTATGATTACATTCTGATTACAATGAAAAATCTTAAACTGTGGTCAATATAGGAAACTTTTTGTTATTCTTATTCAATTTATATTACACATGTTAAGATAGTTTGGTTTACTTTATTTTTTTTATAAAACATGACAATTGGTTTGTATACTTCAGTAAAAATTAACTGTTACAGTATTGAAAAGTCATCAATAGCCTTAGAAGAGACATATAATACAATTATATGTTTCTGGCCTTAGTAAAAGATATTGTACATATATTCACAATTTAAAGATGTACATATATATATGTCGTGTACATTTTATTATTTTGTACAGGTTATTACTTGTACAAAAACTTTGTACGAGTAATTACTTGTATGATGCCATAATACAAGTTATTACCTGTATAAATATAATTGTACCAGTAATTACTTGTACAATTTCTGATGAGAAAAAAATAATAACTTGTACAACACAATATATTTGAGTTGTTTGTTCTTCTTCATTGATCTATTAGGTTTAATCTTTAATTCCAATATATGATATAACATATTTGTAACATTTTATCATGATTTAATTTTGAAAATAAATTGTAGAAGGGTTTATTTTATTTTTGCTTATAACGACTTTGTACCAGTGGTCAGTATTTCAGCGGCAGCAAGCTGTCAAGCTTAACTTGCTCAATGTCTCATGCTACATGTATGTGGTGTTGTTACTCCCGTGTTCTTGTGTGTCTAAATTCTTTTAACATTTCAAAAATAATACTAATGTAAAAAAAGTAGATGTGATATAAGTGCAAATTAACAACGGTCTAAAAGAATCCAAATGGCACAGAAATTAAAACTATAGATCACCACACGGCCTTCAATAATGAGCGGGATATACGTGTCAATTAACAACTCTCCACAAGAATCCAAATGACACAGAAATTAAAAGAATTGATCACCACGTGGCTTTCAATAATGATTGGGATATAAGTGCCAATTAACAACTCTCCACAAGAATACAAATGGCACAGAAATTAAAATTATAGATCACCACACGGTGTTCAATAATGAGCGGGATATAAGTGCCAATTAAAAACTCTCCACAAGAATCCAAATGACACAGAAATTAAAACAATAGATCACCACACGGCCTTCAATAATGAGCGGGATATAAGTGACAATTTACAACTCTCCGCAAGAATTCAAATGACGTAGAAATTAAAAACTATAGATTACCACACGGCCTTCAATAATGGTCAAAACCCATACCACATAGCTAACTTTAAAAGCCTAAAAATGGTAAATATTGCAAGAAGCTACTTTCCTAGTTTGGTAAAAATCAAGGATAGTTTAAGAAAGTAATTAAAATCTTTAAATATTTAACCACAGAGTAAATGTAATGGTTCCCGGCAGAAAAACGAAGTCCATTTACAAGTCAAATACTGAAAAAAGGATTTTTTTATTTTTTTACAAAATTTACTTCTGGATACTATCTTATGATCATGACCAAGTTTCTGTCCAAGTTTGGTAGAATTCCAGCATAGTTTAAGAAAGTTATTAAAAATTTCAAAAAAACAACAACAACATTATTGAAGGCCGTGTGGTAATCTATAGTTTTAATTTCTGTGCCATTTGTATTCTTGTGGAGAGTTGTTAATTGGCACTTATATCCCAATCATTATTGAAGGCCACGTGGTGATCAATTTCTTTTAATTTCTGTGTCATTTAGATTCTTGTGGAGAGTTGTTAATTGACACGTATATCCCGCTCATTATTGAAGGCCGTGTGGTGATCTATAGTTTTAATTTCTGTGCCATTTGGATTCTTTTAGACCGTTGTTAATTTGCACTTATATCACATCTACTTTTTTTACATTAGTATTATTTTTGAAATGTTAAAAGAATTTAGACACACGAAGAACACGGGAGTAACAACACCACATACATGTAGCATGAGACATTGAGCAAGTTAAGCTTGACAGCTTGCTGCCGCTGAAATACTGACCACTGGTACAAAGTCGTTATAAGCAAAAATAAAATAAACCCTTCTACAATTTATTTTCAAAATTAAATCATGATAAAATGTTACAAATATGTTATATCATATATTGGAATTAAAGATTAAACCTAATAGATCAATGTAGAAGAACAAACAACTCAAATATATTGTGTTGTACAAGTTATTATTTTTTTCTCATCAGAAATTGTACAAGTAATTACTGGTACAATTATATTTGTACAGGTAATAACTTGTAATAACCTGTACAAAATAATAAAATGTACACGACATATATATATGTACATCTTTAAATTGTGAATATATGTACAATAGCTTTTACTAAGGCCAGAAACATATAATTGTATTATATGTCTCTTCTAAGGCTATTGATGACTTTTCAATACTGTAACAGTTAATTTTTACTGAAGTATACAAACCAATTGTCATGTTTTATAAAAAAATTAAAGTAAACCAAACTATCTTAACATGTGTAATATAAATTGAATAAGAATAACAAAAAGTTTCCTATATTGACCACAGTTTAAGATTTTTTTTCATTGTAATCAGAATGAAATCATAAAGTAATCAGAATTACAGGGTATTTTGAAAAGTAATTGATTAAATAAATTACATGTAATCAGATTTTTGGCTGATTGATGATTACAATGATTACTTGAAGAATTGTAATCAATTACAGCTGATTAACGATTACAATTACAATTACCCCAACTCTGATACTGTCTCCGTATTTTGTGGATTCACATTCCCGAACATGATACTGTATTCATAATTGGAATTGCTAATCTTTTCTGAGCACATATTTCGTCCTAGTTGTCATCTTATTTTTAAGGATCTGGGTATGTATTTGTCTCTTTGTTTTTCTCAATTTGACTGATGCTACATTTAACCCTTGCAGAAATAAATCCTGACATTTTTTTTAATCAGGATATCTCAAGATTATCCTGGGATATCCTGAAAATATCCTGTAAAGCATTTAGCCCTTTTTCTAGGGAAAAAAATCATGGGAGAATTTCAGGAAATGTCAGGACTTTCAAATCAAGCAGCTTTAAACTAGGGGAATTCTCAGGATATCTCAAGACTTTAAAAAATAAATATAATATAGACCAGGATATGTCAGGACTTTTCCTTCAACATTCATCCAACTTTCAGATACTTTACAAATTCTTTCTGAATGCAAAAAAAAATTAAAGTCCTGGATGATTCCTGGTATTGAGACTTAAGAAATAATATAATCTATATCACAAATTCAACTAAATAAGAAAGAAAATCTTTGGGATTAAAATTATCTGTTGTTTGTTAAAAAAAGTAAATATTCACATGAAAATAGTGTTTTAGCCAGGATTTGTGTTGGGTTAGAGAATAGTCATTAGTGGGAAGAAACTAAAACTATTTTGTCAAACATTTTTGAAATACACAAGTTATTAATGGCATAGTGCAAAGATTATTGGTGTTAATTAAAGATATTAAACACATTTTGACAGTTAACTTATTTACACAGTTACTGCTATTCTTCCTGTTCATGGAAGCATAACGAGGACAGTATTCCAAAGTAATAGATTTTTGCAATAAAAACAGCAGGGTGTCCGAGAAACTCCAAAGCTTGTCTATCATAACAGCCAATTTACTTCAGAGTAATCATTGGTCTATTAGCCTAAGCAGGTTAAGATTATAATACACCTTATCGCTATCACCGCTTGACCCGAGAATCTGTTCCGCTTGAACTATTGGCGTCATACAACAATCACTTTTCCATTGTGGCGTCAGACATTTTGAATTATGACGTCAAAATTTTACGGGACCCTGTGTGATGTCCAGTAATGGCGGACAAATAGCGATAAGGTGTATTTAAATGACACATCAATAATAAATCACATTCCGAACTATTTTGGAAGTGTTGAAAAACACATAATTTAGTCATTGCCGTATATATGCAAAGTGTTTGGTTTTATTTACAATACCGGTGGTACATTTTATTGTTTTAAAACTGGTAACACTGCGTGTGGGACTGTCACTGCCGTTACTGGTTTGCTGCAAGAAGTTTATTTTTACTCTTCCTTTCCCTAAAGATGTAAATTCTGATTTCCTCCAAGTTCACATATGTGCCTTTCTATTAATTGTCGTCCGGCATATAAATAACTTAGAAAAATATCAGATCAATGATAGATAGGCCCAACGACAGACGTTTCTCAACGTACAGTATGTACAATGTAAACAAACCTTGACCTCGTGGTTTTAATCGTACTGAACAGTTCGGCCCTAAAAATATCTTCCAAGTAATTCCACTTGTTTATTCACATGCACCATGTGCCGTTTAAACTAAAGATTATTTTTTTATTATACTTAATAAAACTGCATATTAATAATTATTTGTTTGCGACACCCTTGATTTATTTTCATACTTCCGTTACGGCACAGATAAACTTCTGGCCAATATTATCTGTGGCGAGATTGTCACAGTCTCAACGTCAGCGTAAGTGCACTCTTGGGTAATACGTCACCAAAATGGAGATTACGCTGATGGAAACACGGAAAAGACATTTCCAGGCAGAAAGATTTCAGATAAGTGCATTACAAATTTAATTTAACATGACAGACATGTGTATATTATTATAAAATATAATTTGTTGAGGAACTATGATTTTTTTTATGGTTTCTTTGAGCAAAGCAACATCAGAAAGTCTGAAAGCATATTTGAAAATTTATTTTTAATTATATAAACAAAATGAATAATTGTTTCCACATATGATTATTGGTAGTTACCTAAAATTTATAGTTTTTGAATTGTTTGAATTGTTTTGTGAAAATAATAAGTAGCCAGTTTTTTTAATCTTCAGGGGATAAAAAGGGGGAGGGTTTTGAAATGAATTTGATTCCTTAACAGCTTCCGATGTAGTGTATAAACAGGCAACAACATTTCAATTGAATTTTATTGCTTTAAAACATCTAGAACAATTGATTCTTTGTGGAATTTTTTTATACTTTTAGGGGATAGAATGATTAAATATCAAAATGGAGCTGCCAGTTTTGATAGTAAAACAGATTCCGTGGAGATTTCAGTTACATTTATTCAGCGATTCTACTTGGAAGAACAGAGACAACAAAATAGTACAGAAAGAAGCAGAAACTTTACATGTATCCTTTTATATTATTATATCTGACGCATAGTTACTTTAGTTTTAATATTGGGTAGGTACAGGTGCAGATCCAGCCATTTTAAAAAAGGGGTGGGGTTCAAACTATGTACTATAAACCCTTTTATATGCATTGATCTTGCTAAAAAAGGGTGGGTTCCAACCCCCCCAGAATCCTCTCCTTGATCCTCCACTGGCGTACCATTTTTATGCCCCACCTACGATAGTAGAGGGGCATTATGTTTTCTGGTCTGTGGCTCCGTTCGTTCGTCCGTCTGTGTGTCCGTTCGTTCAGGTTAAAGTTTTTGATCAAGGTAGTTTTTGATGAAGCTGAAGTCCAATCAACTTGAAACTTAGTACACATGTTACTTATTATATGATCTTTCTAAGACTTTTGACATCAATTTCACGGTCAACTGAACATAGAAAATGAAAGTGGAAGTTTCAGGTTAAAGTTTTGGGTCAAGGTAGTTTTTGATGAAATTAAATTCCAATCAACTTGAAACTTAGTAAATATGTTCCCTATAGTATAATCTTTCTAATTTTAATGCCAAATTAGATTATTACCCAATTTCACGGTCCATGGAACATGCAAAAGGATAGCGCGAGTGGGGCATCCGTGTACTTTGGACACATTCTTGTTATTGGTAATTTAAGATAACAATATGGGCATTAAGCAATTAAATATGACCAACAAGTTTGCTTATTAGTACTAGAATTTTTATAGTTAAATAATCATTAAATACAAGGCATTTTTTTAATCTGAACTTCAACAGCCTTTGAGCATGTTCAGATAAGCTATTTAACATGGCCAATACAAATACTCATTTGTACTTATTTTTCATACAACTACAATTCTTGCTTTAAATAAATAAATTGATATTTACTACATGTAACGTAATTCAAACAGTCAATTGGGGTTGATATCTTGCATTAAATAGGATAGTGACCGCCATTGACAGTAAAACCTCGTTCGACTCACTAAACAAGCCCCTGTGTACCAAGGCAAACATCTATCTTATCAGTGGCATAATCAGGGGAGGATTCTAATTTTTTTTTGATAATCAATGCATTTGGATAGGGACATATAGCTGTATCCCCTTTATCATGGGTTTTGAACCCCCCTTTTTGAAATGGCTGGATCTGTCCTTGATTAGAATAAGTAAATATGGATTTAAAATAATTTAAGAAAATATTTGCAATAGAAAAAAATGTGCATTTAAAAATGATATTAGGGCAAACACCTACCTTATCAGTTGTGTATTCAGCGGAGGGTTCTGGTTTTTTTTTGTGGACAATCTATACATTTGAAAAGGGACATATAGTTGAACCCCCTTTTATTATCCAGGGTTGGGAACACCCCTTTTTGAAATGGCTGGATCTGCCCTTGTTTAAAATAAGGAATATGGATTCAAACTAATTTAAGAAAATATTTGCAATAGAAGAAAAATGTGCATAAAAAAGGATTTTACTCAAATTTTGTAATTTCTTATAAATAGAATTCATGCAAGACATTTATTGTGCCTGAAGTAAGGACATTCTAAGGATATTCACAGGATATTCTCAGGATATACCAGGACCAACTAAATGCAAGCAAATCTAATCCTGACAAACTAAGGACATTGTCAGGATATTCACAGGATATACCAGGATTATCCCAGGGCTTACTCAATGCAAGCAAATCTGTAAATCCTGACATCAGGATAATTTCCTGAGACCAGGACCTGAGGAATCCTGAGCACAGGATTATCACAGGATTTTCTACTAGGATATTTATGGTCTGGACTGTCTCTGGATATCCCTGGAATATCCTTGTTCCAATACCGTCCCATGTTTAACCCTATCTCAGGATCAGGATATCTCAAGATTGCCCTGTGATTTTTCTCAAGATTATCCTGAGATATCCTGGGGATATCTTGTGATATCCTGCACCATTTTCGCAAGGGTAGTCCCTTAGTTCTGCGACAAAATTAATTAAAAAAAAACTCAGATGAGTGATACAAGGGTTAGAAAGTGTTTCGACCAAAGAGGACGGGAAGTGTTATCCAACTCCAATATATTTCTTTATGTAGTTAATTAGTGATGAAAACTCACTCCCCTGATACGCCAAAGAGGTAACCGACGATCTTGTGAAAGAAGGTAGATCAAGACACACACAAAATAAACAGTGAACTATAACATCACAGACTGACAGTGGACACACAAATGATAAAATGTAAAGAAAAATAAAATACACATAAAACGAAAGAGGGAAACGGAGCAGTTGCAATAAGCATATGTATCAACTCCAATATACTGAGACTTATATTCCGCATGGAAAGAATAATTGGGATCAAAACATACAACCACAGATATTACAGAAAACCGAGTTGGTCTTTTTTTAGAGAAAATTTACCCATACACATAAGAAAAATGCATTGTCGGAATAATGGGTTGTCGGAGCAATGGGATGTCGGAATAGTGGGCTGTCGAAATATTGGGCTGTCAGAATAGTGGGCTGTCAGAGTAATGGGCTGTCGGAATAATGGTTGTCGGACTAATGGGATGTCACCAAAAATCCACTGATTTCGACAAATCATGTTAGCTTTTTTTCCCAAAATGTGGTTACTACCCTATCATATATCTTATACTGCACATCTTTTTAGTTCAGGAAGACAGGAGAAACTTGGGCAGCTAGGCAATATTCCCCAATCGGGAGACAGTCTCCAGATCTGGAGATGTCTCCAAATTGGGAGACATGGAATTATGTTATTTGTCTCCTGATTGGGAGATTGTCACCCAATCAGGAGACCTAATATGTATCAATTTGTCTCCAAATCTAGAGATTGTCTCTATATATGGAGACTGTCTCCCGATTGGGGAATATTGCCTAGCTGTTGGGTTGTTTCTATCTATAATTTTGATAACTACATGTACATGATGTACAATCCATTTACATAATATATAAAAGCTTCTATTATGCCTGTATATAGAAAGTCGCCCTCCCAATGGTTAGAATTATGAAACAGAAATAGACCGACTAGAGATGGTCCAGAGACGTGCAGCACGTTATGTGATGAATAAACACCAAAATCACTCAAGTGTAAGCAAGATGCTAAACCACCTAGAATGGAGATCACTAGAACAAAGACGAAAAGATGCAAGACTAACCATGCTCTTTAAAATAGTAAACGAGAAAGTTGCTGTGACAAAGGAAGACCGTTTGATTCCACCTAAACGATTGTCAAGAAATATGCATGATAGAAGCTTCCAAATTCCAGCAGCATCAAATGATTACCGGAAATTTTCATTCTTTCCACGAACCATCAAAGATTGAAACAGTCTCCCTCCTGGGGTAGTGTCAGCGCCGTCAGTCGAGGCTTTTAAAGCCTCGGTGACAAAGCTGAACTAAATTCAAAAAATATGGGGGGAGGGGGGAGGGTCCGTATGCGCACCGAAGACATGGCAAAATATTCAGTTTGTTGATTGTGGCCATTATCCGGTA
The DNA here is from genome assembly GCF_036588685.1 of Mytilus trossulus. Classification (NCBI taxonomy): domain Eukaryota; kingdom Metazoa; phylum Mollusca; class Bivalvia; order Mytilida; family Mytilidae; genus Mytilus; species Mytilus trossulus. The sequence continues at coordinate 53,205,126 of NC_086373.1, forward strand.
GAAGTAGAAGTAGAAGTAGAAGAACAAGTGTGTGTTGCTGTAACCGTGTAAGGGCAGAGACATGTAAATTATGTGTAGATAAGGAGAAGCACCGACAAAACACATAAATTTGATTTAAAAAGTCATCACCTTTGCAAGAACCACCTCTGGATTTTACCTTAATGTAATATATTTTATCCTTGTTTCTTCCCCCTTTTTAAATATTTTGATATTTTAATATTACCCGTTAAGGGGTGTTCCTTATAATAGGAAGCTCATACGAAGAAAAGAAAGAACACCGGTTTTCAATCTTTCTAGCTAGAATATCAATGTATATGCCTCATAATTTGTTACACAGATATTTTAAAAATGCCAACAACATGTTTTGTGATAAACTTCTTTTTAAAGATGTAAACATAGTTGTCGTAATTCTCACTGTATTGTTCACTGTAAGATTCATCAAAACTATCACTAATAACCTAAAAACATTTTTTTAAACAAAACACAGCAAAGTATTAGTTTGAGATAATTTATAAATTTCCTAAGAGCTTTTCTGTAGTTACATTCACCTGGACGAGAATAGTCAAATATTCGAAAGCCAATGCTGTAAATGATCGAAACAGTAAACGCTAAATGAGGGGGGGGGGGGGGGGGGGGAATATTCTCAGTGGGTTGAGTCAAAAACATATTTGACGGAAACTTTGTCTTCTGGAAGGCCTGTTCCAAGAATATAAGTAGGTAGCACAAGCCCGGGGCCGTGCTTTGTGTATTTTTTCTCTGACGTTTTTTCTTATTTCCTGTCAAAAGAACTTGATCCTTAGTAACTCAAAAAAATATTTTTTTAAAACAGTAACAACACATTATTTACAAAGAGGGATCTATTATATGTCCTTCTCTTGAACACTGCTTTAACTTTAGTTTTATGTAAGGCCTTATTGAAATGTCAATTGAGTCGCTAAACTTTCATATGGAGATAGTTCATGCTTTCAGCTTGAACAATTCAATTACTCATTTATTGTCATATTTCATTCATTAATGTGTAATATTAGCCTTAAAATTTTGATTTATTAGCCTGAAAGTACAAATTTTGCGGGAGTAAGAGGTATAAATGGACCCGAAGGAATTTTGTTATGAAACAAAATGTTACATTAGTGGTGTTCATCATCTCAGAACCAATTTGTATGCAGATTCTAGGATGAGTATTTAATTATTTATTGGAGAATTTATTAGTCTTCACCAGATATTCTTTCATGATGTGGCATGATTTGTATTTTTGGACAAAATTTTGCAGAATTCGCTGTAGATTTCTGTTTAATTTATACTTAGTTTCTCTCAAACTATTTAGCTGATTAAAACAAAACTTGGCAGGAATGCTTGGTAATTAAGTGATGAAAGTGAGTGAAATACATGTATAACGACTGAACTATTTGGATTATGAAGCACCTATCATGCCTATGCAGCTGTCTACATCACCAAATTATTGTGATGTCTTACTTAACTGTATATGAATGATGCTAAAATATATTTCGATTTGACTGTTGCAATGTTGTTCTTGACTCTTGAAGTATGTGAAATGCTTATTTTCATGTGTAAAAAATATTGATCACCCCACTTTGAATTTATAAAAAAAAACTGAACACCCCTTTTCCATTCACAGAAAAAAACTTGACCCCCCCTGCATTTTGACCAGTCCCCCTCCCAGATAAATAATGATTTATGAAATATAATTCTGTCAAAATAAGCGAAGAAACATCGATGATGAATAATTCAATTGCAAGTGTATAATTCGAATTCATTGAATCCGTATTTGTGTGTCAGTAACCATCAATTTAACCCGGCATTACTGAGCTAGAGATGGATTACGCACGAAAGAGGCGTATTCAGTTATTATTTATGTCGGTTTATATGACAGTCGGCAGTCTTCGGCCTCACCTCGATTGTAAATTGTTCATTTAGACTTTATATAATTTGGATATACGTTTAAGTATGCTATAATCACAATGCTCTTCAAACTTAGTACTTTATTTAGGCCTTTTAAACTTTTTTGGATTCGAGCGTTACTGACGAGTTTTTTTGTAGACGAAACGCGCGTCTTGCGTATATACAAAATTTAGTCCAGGTATCTATGATGAGTTTATTTACTACCACTGGGTCGATGCCACTGCAGGTGGAGATTTATTTCCCCGAGGGTATCACCAGCCCAGTAGTCAGCACTCAGTTAGTGCTGACATGAATTATCATTGATATGTTTATATTTATAAATTAACTGTTTACAAAGTTTTGAATTTTTGAAATACTAAGGCTTTTCTACCTCAGGCATAGATTACCTTAGCGGTATTAGGCAAAACTGTTTAGGAATTTTGGTCCTCATTGCTCTTCAACTTCGTACTTTATTTTGGCCTTTAAATTTTTTTTTGGATTCGAGCGTCACTGATGAGTCTTTTGTAGAAGAAACGCGCGTCTGGCGTATATACAAAATTTTAGTCCTGGTATATATGATGAGTTTATTCACAAATGAGAATTTGAGTCAAATCGGTTAATTTGAAGTTGGCAGCTAATGCCCCTTAAATTAAACAATATATTTGATTTTGATTTTAATTACGTTATGGGTAAATTGACAATCATGGTTACGCTGACTTGTTTGTAGATCGTACTTTGCTCAAAATTATTGCTGTTTCCAGTATATCTCTATCAGTAATGATATTCAAGATAATAACAAAAAATCTGCAAAATTTCCTTATAATTACTTATTAAGTGGCAGCATCTAACAAACTGATGAACAATTTTACCCCCGTATCAAATTTAGTTTCAGCTATAGAAGCCAAAAACTGCATTTTACCCATATGTTATATTTTAAGTCATGGCGGCCGGCAATGTTGGTTGGCAAGCGGGCTTGTTGAACACATTGTTTAAACTAGTCTACTCTAATTATGATTGATTAAATTTTGCGTAAAGTTCACCTGGCATATCAAGCCAGGTGAGCTAAAAATACCAAAATAATCCATCGATAAACTACAAAGTTTAAAGCATTTCAATTTAGTTACTAGGCAAATCTAAATAAACGGAACAGACAAGCATGTACAACAGTCAAATTAAAAAAAAAACAACATTAAAAATCTTTCAACGGATAATGGAAAGACATAACTTTTTATTATGTTTTACTGTTTTGTTCAAAGTAATAAAAATTTGAAATATACATGCAGAGACATTGTATATCTATTAATATCAAAAGTCCGTGTAATCAGTACAGTTTGCGTGAAAACATATATAGTTGTGGAAACAGTTTTTTTTGGGTAGAAACAGTATCACGCGAAGATTTATAAATGTGGTCTTAACACTACAAAAATTGGTTACTGAAAATGGCTTAAGATTTTTAAAACGTAGATTTTTTTGAATTTTTGAATTTTGTTATAGATCAGTATGCATAAAAAAGTAACATGCTTTTATTTTTAACTATTTCAGTGTGCAATTATCTCGAACAATAACGAAAATATAACACTGTATATATTTGTATGTATATTTCAAATAGCATTGTTTACCAGATGTAAAAGACAATATGACTGTGGTTTTAGAAAAAAAACTCTTAACCAGTATGGAAAACTATTGCCATTGTCAACTCCTTCATTCGAAGAGTGACTTTTTTATTGTTCTTCCCACATTCGCATAGAGACAGGATTTGGATATTGTTTTCTCTCATTGTTTGTACTGAGAATTAAATTTTCTATTTTTATACCATAACACTATTATGCTTATTTTTCCATTTTTAGGATGCATTTATCACTTCTGATTCACTCCCTTATTTCAATATTCTTACTAAACTTAATGGAAAGTAAAATGAAAAAGATTGCATAAAAACTGATATATTCAAACAAAACATGGGAAAACAATCACAGTAATGTTAACTTTAAGTATATGGTATAAAATTAGAAAATTGAAAATTAGTATAATTCAGTTTTAATGGGAAGGGACTATCAAAATTTTGTCTACAGCCTCATGTGGATTTTTCAACTGACTGTAAAAGAAAATTCCATTGACATGTTATCTTTTGTTTCTAAATATATATTGAGATGACTATATAAAGTCACCTTTTAACTATTTCTAAAAATAATTATTAGTATGATGATAATGATAATAACAAATCGCAAGAAGATGCTGTTTTTGTATGTGAAATAGTTTCAACAGCTTGAAATTTTTTCTAAGAACCCCATTTTACATTTCTATATTGTATTTGCTTGATGAAAAGTGATAATATCATCAAGAAAATAAAAAAAAATAATTAAACAGTTTAAAACACTAAACTTAAAAAGTAGTATAATCACAAAAATATCAAACTGGAAATCCCCTAATCAAATGGCAAAATTAAAGACTCATACACACCAAACGAATGGATAACAACTGTTATATATACATATGTTCCAGACCATACGAGTATTTGGACCGTACGTGTACGGTCCGGACCGTAAACGTATACTCGTACGGTCCGACCATACGCGTACGGTCCGACCATACGCGTACGGTCCAGCTGACCATACATGTTTTGGTATCATATGGGTTAAATAAAAAAAATAAAAATAAAAAAAAACAATTACCAAAAATGTGTAGCTTTAGTTCTCCAAGATGCTTATTTTACATTAGATGGATAGGCGAATAAGCGTATCATCGAAATTAAATGTTTGTTTAATTCTATATCTGAATCCCATTTTTGTACTCTCGCTCAAGTTGACACTAACTACCACAAGGAATGTTATTTTTTCATGTTTGCGGTCCATACATGTTCCTTGCATATGCTTTTTTTTTTAAAAATTTCACAAATATAAAACAATTGTCCTTGAGTGTTTTGTTAACATCTGTTAACCTCAATTTCATTGAGCATACTGGCCTTTAATTAATGTATTACTGACATGCTAATTACAGGAGATTAACAGATTAAACTAGCGTGACCTTTTTAAAAAGTTAGAATATTAAGTTTTCATTTCAATATCAATTGAACTTTTTATATTAACTTGAGATATTAGATTTGTTGATCTGTTATTTACATTTGTATCTGATAAACTTGACTATCTTCGTATTATTAGTCGGACCGTTGGAACATATATATATATATATATATATATAACCGATAAATGGCTTGTTGGGGTAATTCGGAACAAAAGCGTATGAATGGTACGTTGTGGCTAAATAATTAACCAGGCTGAATATAATGTTAACTTTGATAAATTATCAAAAACTAAATAATTGCTGATGACTAATGAATTTTTATCATGTAAATGTGACTTTTTTTTTTTTTAAGTATGTACTCAATTAAACGCTAGTTTATATATACATGTTTTATTGCACCAAAGTGAATTACACCAAAGTTTCCAATCATATATAACAAGGTTTTACTATTTTTTGGAGTGTTGGGTTAATTGACGGGTGAATTGCAATATTGACCTGAAAACTATTTTTAAATTAACCTGTATCTTTTTATAGATAAACTATCAAAACAAATCTGAATTATTGTCTGTGTTCATATTTTGATCATTACGTTATGAATAATTGATTATTAATTACTATATTTACTGTTAACATTATTTTGTTTATGCATCATTTGTCTTAGAACAGTAAACAAGATCAAATATCAATATCTCAAGCCGTGAAGGATAGAAATCGACTTTATACAATTTGACGTCAAACAGAGTAATTTTAGATTTCAGATAAAGTTTACATGGTCTTCACTTTTTAATAGTTGCGTACGTTTTATTGAATAAGTTTTTATATCTTTCTCCATTTAGTATCACATTTTTAGTCTTGAACTTTTTTATAGTCTTCCTGCTATATTACTGCATTTTTTATCTGATTAAAATAGGATTGAGGCTGACATGTATATCATTTAAAATAAAACCAAGATGAGATTAAAATACAGGGGGTGGGATGGGGTGGGTCAAAGTTCTGATAAAAGTTTAATTACAAAATGCCCAGAAGCGTTCACAAAAACCGCATTATCCCTTATATTCAATGTAATTTCCCCTGCATCTTGTTCTTTTTTAATTATTTCTTTCTCAATGTGAAGAATCATTATTCGCTTACAATAATGCATTGTTTTCATTCAGTATAAATACGTGTTTTCATTTTTATTACACGTTCTATATATTGAACCATAGTTGTATTTTGTAGTTTTTGGGTTATTTTTACATCATACTTTAAACAAAGTGAAAGTACAATCTATTATTGTAAAATATATTTTTAATATTGTTTTGGTTACTTTACATCCGTCAAGAAATAATTGTGTAGTTATGTTGAATCAAAGCAACAATTAATTGGTATCAAAAACACTTTTCATGGTTAATAAAGAAATTTGGCCATTGTAAAACATTAATTACCTCAACCATGGAGCAAAGGTTATGTTTTTGCTTTTTAGTTTATTTTTTTTATTCTGTTTAACCATTTTATAAACTTAAGCTCTAACTATCTAAAGTATTTCATTGTTCATTTGCATTTGAAAGAATCAAAACAGAACAAATATTACAAACATGGTAATTAATGGCATGAAAATACGGGTATTGTTATTTTGAAATATTCTGTTATAAAATTTTAGAAGTTATTCAAATTAAGGAATTTATCTCCCTCATGCAAAGCTCTGATTCCTTGTGCTGATTTTGGCTGTACTTTTGGTCCTTTTTTATTTGATTTGCTCTTCAACATTTATATATGTGTTTTGGTTTTCAAATATTTCGGTCTCAAACAGCATTGAAAAGGCTTTGTTTGTCGAAATGTGCATCTGGTGCAATAAGTAAGGTACCGTTTATGCTTTTAAAACATCAAATATGAAAGCCTTAACTTATAACAGTTCTTTCTTGGAAAGGTGATGTCGAGTTTTCCTTTATTAACAAACCATGCATGTCTTTCTACACTGATCGGATATGCCCATTTATTCAAATCAAACATTTTTGTGTGAATAGCTTAAAAACAAACTATGCTTCAATCTCTCTCTGAAAAAGTGGAAAATACCCTCATTTTGTTTTTCGTTTTTATCTGTATTCTAGTGCGTTCATAAGCGATTAATTATCTATATACTAAACTATTATTTTTGTAAAATGCTTATCATTAATGACAAACATATGTTTTGTATTAAAGAAGGTTAAAGTTCGTGCAACTAATCCTAATTTTGTCTTTGTCTTAATGTTTTATATTTTTTGGATAAATTATACAGACCTATAAAAAAGTAAATATGGGACCTTTAGGCGATTTAAAAAATAAATAAAAAATAGTTACTTCATCGGAGTTATTTCTTTTTATTTGACTATTTGTATTGTATCAATAAAGGACAATAATTGTTTCTTCATTTTAAGTTTATTATTTGAGGTAACTTTGTTTCTTTATTTTTTTACACCACCATCATGTCATCTTTCTTCTAAAAAGGGTAAGGCGTACGGCAAATGTATTGATTCGTTGTTCCGTTCTTTAGATGATGCTGGGTTGGGGTTTTTTTTGGGGGGGGGGGGTTCCGAAATCTCAACAGTAGTCTCATGCTGAGGTTTTAAAATATTGAGAGATTTAATAAAGAAAACATAACTTATCACAGTTATTTCTTGAAATGGTGATGTTGAGTTTTCCTTTATTAGCAAATTATGCATGTCTTTCATTATAGATAGGATACGCCATTTTATTCAAATTAAACATTTTTATGTAAATGAACAATCTATGCTTCAATATGAAAATATATTCTAGTGCGTATAAATAGTTATCAAAGGTACAAGGATTATAATTTAGTACGCCAGACGCACGTTTCGTCTTCATAAGACTCATCAGTGACGCTCGTAAAAGCAATAAATTATATATATACTACACTCCTATATTAGTAAAATGGTTTTCATTAATGACAGCATTATGTTTTATATTAAAGAAGGTTGAAGTTCATGCAACTAAAATTGATAAACATAAGTTGGTCTTTGCTTTAAAATTGATAATTTTTTGATAAATAAAAGGGACCTTTGGGTGAATAAAATAAGTAAATATAAGACCTTTGGGCGAATTCAAAAATAAAAAAATGGTTTCTTCATCGGCATTATTTCTTTCCGATATTCTATTCAAATATTAATATTGTATAAAAAAAGGACAATGATATGTTCTTCATTTGTCACTTGTTATTTAAGGTAAATTTGTGTCTTTATTTTTCGAACACCACCTTCATATGACCTTTCTTCTTAAAAGAGTAAGGCGTGAGGCAAATGTCTTGATACATTGTTCCGCTTTCAAGAATGTGAGTTTTCTTTTATTAGCAAACTCTGCATGTCTTTCATTTCTGATTGGATATGCCTTTTTATTTTAATTAAACATTTTTGTGTGAATAACCTAAGAACAATCTATGCTTCAATATGAAAATGTTTTCTAGTGCGTATAAGCAATTAATTATCTATATACGTTTTTTGATTGAGTTAAGTCTGCCAATTGATATTTTATCGTATGTTTTTCTATGTTTTGATGTTATGATATTGTTTCAGAAAAAGGGAGAAGGTTTGGATCCATTAAAACGTTAAACCCGCTGCAAATGTTTGCACCTGTCCTAAGTCAGGAATCTGATGTACAGTAGTTGTAATCTGTTTATGTAATATATACGTGCTTCTCGTTTCTCGGTTTGTTTATATAGATTAGACTGTTGGTTTTCCCGTTTGAATGGTAATTTTGGGGCCCTTTATAGCTTGTTGTTCGGTGTGAGCCAAGGCTCCGTGTTGAAGGCCGTACTTTAACCTATAATGGTTTACTTTTTAAATTGTTATTTGGATGGAGAGTTGTCTCATTGGCACTCACACCACATCTTCCTATATCTATACACTGTTATATAAGTATAATGCTTATCATTGAAGGCAGCATTATGTTTTATATTAAAGAAGGTTAAAGTTCATGCAACTAAAATTGATGAACATAAGTTGGTCTTTGCCTTGGATGATAATTTTTTGATAGATAAAAGGGACCTTTGGGTGAATAAAAATGGTAAATATGGGACCTTTGGGCGAATTCAAAAATAAAAAAAATAGTTTCTTCATCGGAATTATTTCTTTCCAATATTCTATTTAATTATTAGTATTGTATCAAAAAAGGACAATAATATGTTCTTCATTTGTCACTTGTTATTTAAGGTAACTTTATGTCTTTATTTTTCGAACACCACCTTGATATGACCTTTCTTCTTAAAAGGGTAAGGCGTGAGGCAAATGTCTTGATTCATTGTTCCGCTTTCAAGATGGTGAGTTTTCCTTTATAAGCAAACTCTCCATGTTTTCCATTTTTAATCGGATATGCCTTTGTATTTAAATAAAACATTTTTGTGTAAATAACTTAAGAACAATATATGCTTTAATATGAAAATATTTTCTAGTGCCTATAGGCAATTAATTATCTATATACTATACTACTATAATAATAAAATGCTTATCTTTAATGGCAGCATTATGCTTTATATGAAAGAAGGTTAAAATTCATGCAACTAAAATTGATAAACATAAGTTGGTCTTTGCCTTAGGGTTGATAATTGTTTGATAAATAAAAGGGACCTTTGGGTAAATAAAATAAGTTAATATGGGACCTTTTGGCGAATTCAAAAATAAAAAAAAAAGTTTCTTCATCGGAGTTATTTCTTTCCATTATTCTATTCAATTATTAGTATTGTATCAATAAAGGACAATAATGTGTTCTTCATTTGTCACTTGTTATTTAAGGTAACGTTGTGTCTTTCTTTTACGCACACAAACTTTATATGACCTTTCTTCTTAAAAGGGTAAGGCGTAAGGCAATTTTCTTGATTTATTTTTCCGCTTCCAAGATGGTGAGTTTTCCTTTATATGCAAAATCTCCATGTTTTCCATTTCTGATCGGATATGCCTTTGTCATTAAATACAACATTTTTGTTTAAATAACTAAAGAACAATCTATGCTTCAATATGAAAATATTTTCTAGTGCGTATAAGCAATTAATTATCTATATACTACACTATTATATTAGTAAAATGCTTATCATTAATGGCAGCATTATGATTTATATAAAAGAAGGTTAAAATCCATGCAACTAAAATTGATAAACATAAGTTGGTCTTTGACTTAAGGTTGATAATTGTTTGATAAATAAAATGGACCTTTGGGTGAATAAAATAGGTATATATGGGACGTTTGGGCGAATTCAAAAATAAAAAAAATAGTTTCTTCATCGGAGTTATTTCTTTCCAACATTCTATTCAATAAGAAGTATTGTATCAAGAAAGAACAATACTATGTTCTTCATTTGTCACTTGTTATTAAAGGTAACGTTGTGTCTTTTTTTTACCGCACACAAACTTTATATGACCTTTCTTCTTAAAAGGGTAAGGCGTAAGGCAAATATCTTGATTCATTGTTCCGCTTTCAAGACGGTGAGTTTTCCCTTATTAGCAAACTCTGCATGTCTTTCATTACTGATTGGATATGCCTTCTTATTTAAATAAAACATTTTTGTGTAAAAAAACTAAAGAACAATCTATGCTTCAATATAAAAATATTTTCTAGTGCGTATTAGCAATTAATTATCTATATACTACACTGTTATATTAGTAAAATGCTTATCATTGAAGGCAGCATTATGTTTTATATTAAAGAAGGTTAAAGTTCATGCAACTAAAATTGATAAACATAAGTTGGTATTTGCCTTAAGGTTGATATTTTTTTTATCAATAAAAGGGACCTTTGGGTGAATAAAATAAGTAAATATGGGACCTTTGGGCGAATTTAAAAATAAAAAATAGTTTCTTCATCGGAATTATTTCTTTTCAATATTCTATTTAATTATTAGTATTGTATAAAAAAAGGACAATAATATGTTCTTTAATTGTCACTTGTTATTTAAGGTAACTTTGTGTCTTTATTTTCCGAACACCACTTTCATATCAAATTTCTTCTTCAAAGGGTACGGCGTAAGGCAAATATCTTGATTCATTTTTCTGCTTTCAAGATTGTGAGTTTTCCTTTATTAGCAAACTCTGCACGTCTTTCATTACTGATTGGATATGCCTTGTTATTTAAATATAACATTTTTGTGAAAATAACTAAAGAACAATCTATGATTCAATATGAAAATATTTTCTTGTGCGTATAAGCAGTTAATTATCTATATACTACACTGTTATATTAGTAAAATGCTTATCATTGAAGGCAGCATTATGTTTTATATCACAGAAGGTTCATGCAACTAAAATTGATAAACATAAGTTGGTATTTACCTTAAGGTTGATAATTTTTTGTACAATTAAAGGGACCGTTGGGTGAATAAAATAAGTAAATATGGGACCTTTGGGCGAATTCAAAAATAAAAAAAAAGTTTCTTCATCGGAATTATTTCTTTCCAATATTCTATTTAATTATTAGTATTGTATCAAAAAAGGACAATAATATATTCTTTATTTGTCACTTGTTATTTAAGGTAACTTTGTGTCTTTATTTTTTCGAACACCACCTTCATATGACCCTTCTTCTTGATAGGGTATGGCGTGAGGCAAATATTTTGATTCATTGTTCCGCTTTCAAGATGGTCAGTTTTCCTTAATTATTCATGTGTACTGTTGTTTTTCTGTTTGTCTTTTTCATTTTAAGCCATGGCGTTGTCAGTTTGTTTTAGATTTATGAGTTTGACTGTCCCTTTGGTATCTTTCGTCCCTATTTTATCATTAATGGCAGCATTAAGTTTTATATTAAAGAAGGTTATAGTTCATCCAACTAAAATTGATAAACATAAGTTGGTCTTTGCTTTAAGGATGATAATTTTTTGATAAATAAAAGGGACCTTTGGGTGAATAAAATAGGTAAATATGGGACCTTTGGGCGAATTCAAAAATAAAAAATTGTTTCTTCATCGGAATTTTTTTTTCCAATATTCTATTTAATATAAGTATTTTATCAAAAAAGGACAGTAATATGTTCTTCATTTGTCACTTGTTATTTAAGGTAACGTTGTGTCTTTATTTTTCGAACACCACTTTCATATCAACTTTCTTCTTAAAAGGGTACTGCGTAAGGCAAATATCTTGATTCATTGTTCCGCTTTCAAGAGAGTGAGTTTTCCTTTATTAGCAAACTCTGCATGTCTTTCATTACTGATTGGATATGCCTTCTTATTTAAATAAAACATTTTTGTGTAAATAACTAAAGAACAATCTATGCTTCAATATGAAAATATTTTCTAGTGCGTATAAGCAATTAACTATCTATATACTACACTGTTATATTAGTAAAATGCTTATCATTGAAGGCAGCATTATGTTTTATATTAAAGAAGGTTAAAGTTCATGCAACTAAAATTGATAAACATAAGTTGGTCTTTGCCTTAAGGTTGATATTTTTTTATCAATAAAAGGGACCTTTGGGTGAATAAAATAAGTAAATATGGGACCTTTGGGCGAATTCAAAAATAAAAAATAGTTTCTTCATCTGAATTATTTCTTTCCAATATTCTATTTAATTATTAGTATTGTATCAAAAAAAAAAATAATATGTTCTTCAGTAGTCACTTGTTATTTAAGGTAACTTTGTGTCTTTATTTTTCGAACACCACCTTCATATGACCCTTCTTCTTAAAAGGGTATGGCGTGAGGCAAATATTTTGATTCATTGTTCTGCTTTCAAGATGGTCAGTTTTCCTTAATTAGCAAACTCTTCATGTTTTCTATTTCTAATCGGATATGATTTAGTATTAAAATACAACATTTTTGTGTAAATAACTTAAGAACAATCTATGCTTCAATATGAAAACATATTCTAGTGCGTATTAGCAATTAATTATCTGTTTACAACACAATTATATTAGTTAAATGCTTATCATTAATGGCAGCATTATGTTTAATATTAAAGAAGGTTAAAGTTCATGCAACTAAAATTGATAAACATAAGTTGGTCTTTGCCTTAAGGATGATAATTTTTTGATAAATAAAATGGACCTTTGGGTGAATAAAATAGGTAAATATGGGACCTTTGGGCGAATTCAAAAATAAAAAAATAGTTTCTTCAACGGAATTATATCTTTCCAATATTCTATTTAATTTTTAGTATTGTATCAAAAAAGGACAATAATATGTTCTTCATTTGTAACTTGTTATTTAAGGTAACTTTGTGTCTTTATTTTCCAAACACCACTTTCATATCAAATTTCTTCTTATAAGGGTACGGCGTAAGGCAAATATCTTGATTCATTTTTCCGCTTTCAAGATGGTGAGTTTTCCTTTATTAGCAAACTCTGCATGTCTTTCATTACTGATTGGGTATGCCTTCTTATTTAAATAAAACATTTTTGTGTAAATAAATAAAAACAATCTATGGTTCAATATGAAAATATATTCTAATGCGTATAAGCTAGTAATTATCTGTGTACTTCACTATTATATTCGTAAAATTCTTATCATTAATGACAGCATTATGCTTTATATTAAAGAAGGTTAAATGTCATGCTACAAAAATTCATAAACGTAAGTTGGTTATTACCTTAAGGTTTGCAGTTTTTATTATAAATTAAAGGGACCTTTGGGTGAATAAGATAAGTAAATATGGGACCTTTGGGAAAATAAAATAAGTAAATATGTGACCTTTGGGCGAATTCAGAAATAAAAAATAGTTTCTTCATCGGAGTTATTTCTTTCCGATATTCTGTTTAATTTTTAGTATTGTATCAAAAAAGGACAATAATATGTCCTTCATTTGTCACTTGTTATTTAAGGTAACTTTGTGTCTTTATTTTTCGAACACCACCTTCATATGACCTTTCTTCTTAAAGGGGTAAGGCGTGAGGCAAATGTCTTGATTCATTTTTCCGCTTTCAAGATGGTGAGTTTTCCTTTATAAGCAAACTCTCCATGTTTTCCATTTCTAATCGGATATGCCTTTGTATTTAAATACAACATTTTTGTGTAAATAACTTAAGAACAATATATGCTTCAATATGAAAATATATTCTAGTGCGTATTAGCAATTAATTATCTGTTTACAACACAATTATATTAGTTAAATGCTTATCATTAATGGCAGCATTATGTTTAATATTAAAGAAGGTTAAAGTTCATGCAACTAAAATTGATAAACATAAGTTGGTCTTTGCCTTAAGGATGATAATTTTTTGATAAATAAAATGGACCTTTGGGTGAATAAAATAGGTAAATATGGGACCTTTGGGCGAATTCAAAAATAAAAAAATAGTTTCTTCAACGGAATTATTTCTTTCCAATATTCTATTTAATTTTTAGTATTGTATCAAAAAAGGACAATAATATGTTCTTCATTTGTAACTTGTTATTTAAGGTAACTTTGTGTCTTTATTTTCCAAACACCACTTTCATATAAAATTTCTTCTTATAAGGGTACGGCGTAAGGCAAATATCTTGATTCATTTTTCCGCTTTCAAGATGGTGAGTTTTCCTTTATTAGCAAACTCTGCATGTCTTTCATTACTGATTGGGTATGCCTTCTTATTTAAATAAAACATTTTTGTGTAAATAAATAAAAACAATCTATGGTTCAATATGAAAATATATTCTAATGCGTATAAGCTAGTAATTATCTGTGTACTTCACTATTATATTCGTAAAATTCTTATCATTAATGACAGCATTATGCTTTATATTAAAGAAGGTTAAATGTCATGCTACAAAAATTCATAAACGTAAGTTGGTTATTACCTTAAGGTTTGCAGTTTTTATTATAAATTAAAGGGACCTTTGGGTGAATAAGATAAGTAAATATGGGACCTTTGGGAAAATAAAATAAGTAAATATGTGACCTTTGGGCGAATTCAGAAATAAAAAATAGTTTCTTCATCGGAGTTATTTCTTTCCGATATTCTGTTTAATTTTTAGTATTGTATCAAAAAAGGACAATAATATGTCCTTCATTTGTCACTTGTTATTTAAGGTAACTTTGTGTCTTTATTTTTCGAACACCACCTTCATATGACCTTTCTTCTTAAAGGGGTAAGGCGTGAGGCAAATGTCTTGATTCATTTTTCCGCTTTCAAGATGGTGAGTTTTCCTTTATAAGCAAACTCTCCATGTTTTCCATTTCTAATCGGATATGCCTTTGTATTTAAATACAACATTTTTGTGTAAATAACTTAAGAACAATATATGCTTCAATATGAAAATATATTCTAGTGCGTATTAGCAATTAATTATCTGTTTACAACACAATTATATTAGTTAAATGCTTATCATTAATGGCAGCATTATGTTTAATATTAAAGAAGGTTAAAGTTCATGCAACTAAAATTGATAAACATAAGTTGGTCTTTGCCTTAAGGATGATAATTTTTTGATAAATAAAATGGACCTTTGGGTGAATAAAATAGGTAAATATGGGACCTTTGGGCGAATTCAAAAATAAAAAAATAGTTTCTTCAACGGAATTATATCTTTCCAATATTCTATTTAATTTTTAGTATTGTATCAAAAAAGGACAATAATATGTTCTTCATTTGTAACTTGTTATTTAAGGTAACTTTGTGTCTTTATTTTTCAAACACCACTTTCATATCAAATTTCTTCTTATAAGGGTACGGCGTAAGGCAAATATCTTGATTCATTTTTCCGCTTTCAAGATGGTGAGTTTTCCTTTATTAGCAAACTCTGCATGTCTTTCATTACTGATTGGGTATGCCTTCTTATTTAAATAAAACATTTTTGTGTAAATAAATAAAAACAATCTATGGTTCAATATGAAAATATATTCTAATGCGTATAAGCAAGTAATTATCTATGTACTTCACTATTATATTCGTAAAATTCTTATCATTAATGACAGCATTATGCTTTATATTAAAGAAGGTTAAATGTCATGCTACAAAAATTCATAAACGTAAGTTGGTTATTACCTTAAGGTTTGCAGTTTTTATTATAAATTAAAGGGACCTTTGGGTGAATAAGATAAGTAAATATGGGACCTTTGGGTAAATAAAATAAGTAAATATGTGACCTTTGGGCGAATTCAGAAATAAAAAATAGTTTCTTCATCGGAGTTATTTCTTTCCGATATTCTGTTTAATTTTTAGTATTGTATCAAAAAAGGACAATAATATGTCCTTCATTTGTCACTTGTTATTTAAGGTAATTTGTGTCTTTATTTTTCGAACACCACCTGCATATGACCTTTCTTCTTAAAAGGGTAAGGCGTCAGGCAAATGTCTTGATTCATTGTTCCGCTTTCAAGAATGGGAGTTTTCCTTCATTAGCAAACTCTGCATGTCTTTTTTTACTGATTGGATATGCCTTGTTATTCGGATAAAACATTTTTGTTTAAATAACTAAAGAACAATTTATGCTTCAATATGAAAATATTTTCTAGTGCGTATAAATAATTCATTATCTATATACTACACTGTTATATTAGTTAAAAGCTTTCAGCATTATGTTTTATATTAAAGAAGGTTAAAGTTCATGCAACTAAAATTGATAAACAGAAGTTGGTATTTGCCTTAAAGTTGATAATTTTTTGTACAATAAAAGGGACCGTTGGGTGAATAAAATAAGTAAATATGGGACCTTTGGGCGAATTCAAAAATAAAAAAATGTTTCTTCATCGGAATTATTTCTTTCCAATATTCTATTTAATTATTAGTATTGTATCAAAAAAGGACAATAATATGTTCTTTATTCGTCACTTGTTATTTAAGGTAACTTTGTGTCTCTATTTTTCGAACACCACCTTCATATGACCCTTCTTCTTGAAAGTGTATGGCGTGAGGCAAATATTTTGATTCATTGTTCGGCTTTCAAGATGGTCAGTTTTCCTTAATTAGCAAACTCTCCATGTTTTATATTTCTAATCGGATATGACTTTGTATTTAAATACAACATTTTTGTGTAAATAACTTAAGAACAATCTATGCTTCAATATGAAAATATATTCTAGTGCGTATAGGCAATTAATTATCTATATACTACACTACTATATTAGTAAAATGCTTATCATAAATGTCAGCATTATGCTTTATATTAAATAAAGTTAAATGTCATGCTACAGAAATTCATAAACATAAGTTGGTCTTTACCTTAAGGTTTGAATTTTTTTTTATAAATAAAAGGTATCTTTGGGTGAATATAATAAGTAAATGTGGGACCTTTTGGCGAATTCAAAAATAAAAAATAGTTTCTTCATCGGAATTATTTCTTTCCAATATTCTATTTAATTATAAGTATTGTATCAAAAAAGGACAACAATATGTTCTTCATTTGTCACTTGTTATTTAAGGTAACTTTGTGTCTTTATTTTTCGAACACCACCTTCATATGACCTTTCTTCTTAAAGGGGTAAGGCGTGAGGCAAATGTCTTGATTCATTTTTCCGCTTTCAAGATGGTGAGTTTTCCTTTATAAGCAAACTCTCCATGTTTTCCATTTCTAATCGGATATGCCTTTGTCATTAAATACAACATTTTTGTGTAAATAACTTAAGAACAATATATGCTTCAATATGAAAATATATTCTAGTGCGTATAGGCAATTAATTATCTATATACTACACTACTATATTAGTAAAATGCTTATCTTTATGTCAGCATTATGCTTTATATGAAAGAAGGTTAAAATTCATGCAACTAAAATTGATAAACATAAGTTGGTCTTTGCCTTAAGGTTGATAATTGTTTGATAAATAAAAGGGACCTTTGGGTGAATAAAATAAGTAAATATGGGACCTTTTCGCGAATTCAAAAATAAAAAAAATATTTTCTTCATCGGAGTTATTTCTTTCCAATATTCTATTCAATTATTAGTATTGTATCAAGAAAGGACAATAATATGTTCTTCATTTGTCACTTGTTATTTAAGGTAACGTTGTGTCCTTCTTTTTCGCACACAAACTTTATATGACCTTTGTTCTTAAAGGGTAAGGCGTAAGGCAATTTTCTTGATTTATTTTTCCGCTTTCAAGATGGTGAGTTTTCCTTTATATGCAAAATCTCCATGTTTTCCATTTCTGATCGGATATGCCTTTGTCATTAAATACAACATTTTTGTTTAAATAACTTAAGGATGTACACCTCTGAGGAGCCAAAAATTTCTAGAATTAAACTTTTTTTCTTAACCTGATTTTTAGGTTTATAAGACTGTAACACAACAATTGGTGAAGAAAAAATCATATGGTGGTGTGCTTCTTTTTTTGCTACGGCCCTTTGAAAATGCCCAATTTTGATGATTTTCTCACTTTTCATAGATTTTTACCTATTTTTGGGCTATTATCGTGAAAAAAATCACAGTTCCACAATTAAACTTTTTTTCATACTTTCCATAAAGATGAAGTGGACCAATCTGAATAAATTTAACTTACAAAAACTATAGGTAGGTGTTAATATAAGAAAGTTTTATCATATTATGATGCTTTTTTGTGTAAAATTTACCATACTGCCAATTTTGTATTTTTATGATTTTTCTCATTTTAAAGAACAAAATGCGTATTAATTCAACTTTTTTGTTATAAATGATTGAAAAAATACATATCTAAGAAATTTGAAAAGACCAAAATGAGATGGGATGTATATTATTCTTGTAAAATCATTTTTTGTATCCCTCACCCATTTTCTCAAAATTTTGACTAAAAATACTGACTTGAATGGTCGTAAAATTTGAAAACTGGATTATTCAAAAACCGTTCATGGTAAATACACAATTTTTTCACAGAGTTATGTTTGATTATAATATCTTTAAATTTCATTGATATTTTCCACTTCTATCATATGTTTTGGAAATAATTTAAGAACGAGATTTCAACGAGACTGAACGAGACTGAAAAGTCAGAAGAATACATCCTTAAGAACAATTTATGCTTCAATATGAAAATATATTCTAATGCGTATTAGCAATAAATTATCTTTATACTACACTACTATATTAGGAAAATGCTTATCATTGATGGCAGCATTATGATTTATATGAAAGAAGGTTAAAATTCATGCAACTAAAATTGATAATCATAAGTTGGTCTTTGACTTAAGGTTGATAATTGTTTGATAAATAAAATGGACCTTTGGGTGAATAAAATAGGTATATATGGGACCTTTGGGCGAATCCAAAAATAAAAAATAGTTTCTTCATCGGAGTTATTTCTTTCCAATATTCTATTCAATTATTAGTATTGTATCAAGAAAGGACAATACTATGTTCTTCATTTGTCATTTGTTATTAAAGGTAACGTTGTGTCTTTTTTTTTTTACCGCACACAAACTTTATATGACCTTTCTTCTTAAAAGGGTAAGGCGTAAGGCAAATTTCTTGATTTATTGTTCCGCTTTCAAGATGGTGAGTTTTCCTTAATTAGCAAAATGTCCATGTTTTCCATTTCTAATCGGATATGCCTTTGTAATTAAATACAACATTTTTGTGTAAATAACTTAAGAACAATCTTTGCTTCAATATGAAAATATATTTTAGTGCATATAAGCAATTAATTATCTATATACTACACTATTATATTAGTAAAATGCTTATCATTAATGGCAGCATTATGCTTTATATTAAAGAAGGTTCGATGTCATGCTACAAAAAATCATAACCATAAGTTGGTCTTTACCTTACGGTTGGCTTTTTTTTTTTTAAAATAAAAGGTATTTTTGGTTGGATAAAATAAGTAAATATGGGACCCTTTGGCGAATTCAAAAATAAAAAATAGTTTCTTCATCGGAATTATTTCTTTCCAATATTTTATTTAATTATTAGTATTGTATCAAAGAAGGACAATAATATTTTCTTCATTTGTTACTTGTTATTTAAGGTAACTTTGTGTCTTTATTTTGCGAACACCACTTTCATATCAACATTCTTCTTAAAAGGGTACGGCGTCAGGCAGATATCTTGATTCTTTTTTCCGCTTTCAAGATGGTGAGTTTTCCTTTATTAGCAAACTCTGCATGTCTTTCATTACTGATTGGGTATGCCTTCTTATTTAAATAAAACATTTTTGTGTAAATAAATAAAAAACAATCTATGCTTCAATATGAAAATATTTGCTAATGCGTATAAGAAAGTAATTATCTATGTACTTCACTATTATATTCGTAAAATTATTATCATTAATGACAGCATTATGCTTTATATTAAAGAAGGTTAAATGTCATGCTACACAAAATCATAAACGTAAGTTGGTCATTACCTTAAGGTTTGCAGTTTTTTTATAAATAAAAGGGACCTTTGGGTGAATAAAATAAGTAAATATGGGACCTTTGGGTGAATAAAATCAGTAAATATGGGACCTTTGGGCGAATTCAAAAATAAAAAATAGTTTCTTCATCGGAGATATTTCTTTCCGATATTCTGTTTAATTATTAGTATTGTATCAAAAAAGGACAATAATATGTCCTTCATTTGTCACTTGTTATTTAAGGTAATTTGTGTCTTTATTTTTCGAACACCACCTTCATATGACCTTCTTCTTAAAAGGGTAAGGCGTGAGGCAAATGTCTTGATTCATTGTTCCGCTTTCAAGAATGGGAGTTTTCCTTCATTAGCAAACTCTGTATGTCTTTCATTACTGATTGGATATGCCTTGTTATTTGGAAAAAACATTTTTGTGTAAATAACGAAAGAACAATTTATGCTTCAATATGAAAATATTTTCTAGTGCGTATAGGCAATTAATTATCTATATACTACACTACTATATTAGGAAAATGCTTATCTTTAATGGCAGCATTATGCTTTATATGAAAGAAGGTTAAAATGCATGCATCTAAAATTGATAAACATAAGTTGGTCTTTGCCTTAAGGTTGATAATTGTTTGATAAATAAAAGGGACCTTTGAGTGAATAAAATAAGTAAATATGGGACTTTTGGGCGAATTCAAAAATAAAAAAATAGTTTCTTCATCGGAGTTATTTCTTTCCAATATTCTATTCAATTATTAGTATTGTATCAAGAAAGGACAATACTATGTTCTTCATTTGTCACTTGTTATTTAAGGTTACGTTGTGTCTTTCTTTTTAGCACACAAACTTTATATGACCTTTCTTCTTAAAAGGGTAAGGCGTGAGGCAAATGTATTGATTCATTGTTCCGCTTTCAAGAATGGGAGTTTTCCTTCATTAGCAAACTCTGTATATCTTTCATTACTGATTGGATATGCCATGTTATTTGGATAAAACATTTTTGTGTAAATAACTAAAGAACAATTTATGCTTCAATATGAAAATATTTCTAGTGCGTATAGGCAATTAATTATCTATATACTACACTACTATATTAGTAAGATGCTTATCTTTAATGGCAGCATTATGCTTTATATGAAAGAAGGTTAAAATGCATGCAACTAAAATTGATAAACATAAGTTGGTCTTTGACTCAAGGTTGATAATTGTTTGATAAATAAAATGGACCTTTGGGTGAATAAAATAGGTATATATGGGACCTTTGGGCGAATTCAAAAATAAAAAATAGTTTCTTCATCGGAGTTATTTCTTTCCAACATTCTATTCAATAAGAAGTATTGTATCAAGAAAGGACAATACTATGTTCTTCATTTGTCATTTGTTATTAAAGGTAACGTTGTGTCTTTTTTTTTTACCGCACACAAACTTTATATGACCTTTCTTCTTAAAAGGGTAAGGCGTAAGGCAAATTCTTGATTTATTGTTCCGCTTTCAAGATGGTGAGTTTTCCTTAATTAGCAAAATGTCCATGTTTTCCATTTCTAATCGGATATGCCTTTGTATTTAAATACAACATTTTTTTGTAAATAACTTAAGAACAATCTTTGCTTCAATATGAAAATATATTCTAGTGCATATAAGCAATTAATTATCTATATACTGCACTATGATATTAGTAAAATGCTTATCATTAATGGCAGCATTATGCTTTATATTAAAGAAGGTTAGATGTCATGCTACAAAAATTCATAACCATAAGTTGGTCTTTACCTTAAGGTTGAAGTTTTTTTTATAAATAAAAGGTATCTTTGGTTGAATAAAATAAGTAAATATGGGACCTTTGGGCGAATTCAAAAATAAAAAATAGTTTCTTCATCGGAATTATTTCTTTCCAATATTCTATTTAATTATTAGTATTGTATCAAAAAAGGACAATAATATGCTCTTCATTTGTCACTTGTTATTTAAGGTAACTTTGTGTCTTTATTTTCCGAACACCACTTTCATATCAAATTTCTTCTTCAAAGGGTACGGCGTAAGGCAAATATCTTGATTCATTTTTCTGCTTTCAAGATGGTGAGTTTTCCTTTATTAGCAAACTCTGCGCGTCTTTCATTACTGATTGGATATGCCTTGTTATTTAAATATAACATTTTTGTGTAAATAAATAAAAAACAATCTATGCTTCAATATGAAAATATTTTCTAGTGCGTATAAGCAATAAATTATCTATATACTACACTGTTATATTTATAAAATGCTTATCATTGAAGGCAGCATTATGTTTTATATGAAAGAAGGTTAACGTTCATGCAACTAAAATTGATAAACATAAGTTGGTATTTGCCTTAAGGTTGATAATTTTTTTATTAATAAAAGGGACCTTTGGGTGAATAAAATAAGTAAATATGGGACCTTTTGGCGAATTCAAAAATAAAAAAAAGTTTCTTCATCGGAATTATTTCTTTCCAATATTTTATTTAATTATTAGTATTGTATCAAGAAAGGACAATAATATGTTCTTCATTTGTTACTTGTTATTTTAGGTAACTTTGTGTCTTTATTTTGCGAACACCACTTTCATATCAACATTCTTCTTAAAAGGGTACGGCGTCAGGCAGATATCTTGATTCTTTTTTCCGCTTTCAAGATGGTGAGTTTTCCTTTATTAGCAAACTCTGCATGTCTTTCATTACTGATTGGGTATGCCTTCTTATTTAAATAAAACATTTTTGTGTAAATAAATAAAAAACAATCTATGCTTCAATATGAAAATATTTGCTAATGCGTATAAGAAAGTAATTATCTATGTACTTCACTATTATATTCGTAAAATTATTATCATTAATGACAGCATTATGCTTTATATTAAAGAAGGTTAAATGTCATGCTACACAAAATCATAAACGTAAGTTGGTCATTACCTTAATGTTTGCAGTTTTTTTATAAATAAAAGGGACCTTTGGGTGAATAAAATAAGTAAATATAGGACCTTTGGGTGAATAAAATCAGTAAATATGGGACCTTTGGGCGAATTCAAAAATAAAAAATAGTTTCTTCATCGGAGTTATTTCTTTCCGATATTCTGTTTAATTATTAGTATTGTATCAAAAAAGGAAAAGGACAATAATATGTCCTTCATTTGTCACTTGTTATTTAAGGTAATTTGTGTCTTTATTTTTCGAACACCACCTTCATATGACCTTTCTTCTTAAAAGGGTACGCCGTGAGGCAAATGTCTTGATTCATTGTTCCGCTTTCAAGAATGTGAGTTTTCCTAAATTAGCAAACTCTGTATGTCTTTCATTACTGATTGGATATGCCTTGTTATTTGGATAAAACATTTTTGTGTAAATAACTAAAGAACAATTTATGCTTCAATATGAAAATATTTTCTATTGCGTATAAGCAATTAATTATTTATATACTACACTGTTATATTAGTTAAATGCTTACCATTAATGACAGCATTATGTTTTATATTAAAGAAGGTTAAAGTTCATGCAACTAAATTGATAATTTTTTTGTTCAATAAAAGGGACCGTTGGTGAATAAAATAAGTAAATATGGGAACTTTATGCGAATTCAAAAATTAAAAAAAAGTTTCTTCATCGGAATTATTTCTTTCCAATATTCTATTTAATTATTAGTATTGTATCAAAAAAGGACAATACTATGTTCTTCATTTGTCACTTGTTATTTAAGGTAACTTTGTGTCTTTATTTTTCGAACACCACCTTCATATGACCCGACCCTTCTTCTTGAAAGGGTATGGCGTGAGGCAAATATTTTGATTCATTGTTCCGCTTTCAAGATGGTCAGTTTTCCTTAATTAGCAAACTCTTCATGTTTTCTATTTCTAATCGGATATGACTTTGTATTTAAATACAACATTTTTTGTGTCAATAACTTAAGAACAATCTATGCTTCAATATGAAAACATATTCTAGTGCGTATAAGCAATTAATTATCTATATACTACACTATTATATTAGTAAAATGCTTATCATAAATGTCAGCATTATGCTTTATATTAAAGAAAGTTAAATGTCATGCTACAAAAATTCATAAACATAAGTTGGTTTTTACCTTAAGGTTTGTAGTTTTTTGATAAATAAAAGGGACCTTTGGGTGAATAAAATAAGTAAATATGGGACCTTTGGGCGAATTCAAAAATAAAAAAATAGTTTCTTCATCGGAATTATATCTTTCCAATATTCTATTTAATTATAAGTATTGTATCAAAAAAGGACAAAAATATGTTCTTCATTTGTCACTTGTTATTTAAGGTAACAATGTGTCTTTATTTTTCGAACACCACCTGCATATGACCTTTCTTCTTAAAAGGGTAAGGCGTCAGGCAAATGTCTTGATTCATTGTTCCGCTTTCAAGAATGGGAGTTTTCCTTCATTAGCAAACTCTGCATGTCTTTTTTTACTGATTGGATATGCCTTGTTATTCGGATAAAACATTTTTGTTTAAATAACTAAAGAACAATTTATGCTTCAATATGAAAATATTTTCTAGTGCGTATAAATAATTCATTATCTATATACTACACTGTTATATTAGTTAAAAGCTTTCAGCATTATGTTTTATATTAAAGAAGGTTAAAGTTCATGCAACTAAAATTGATAAACAGAAGTTGGTATTTGCCTTAAAGTTGATAATTTTTTGTACAATAAAAGGGACCGTTGGGTGAATAAAATAAGTAAATATGGGACCTTTGGGCGAATTCAAAAATAAAAAAATGTTTCTTCATCGGAATTATTTCTTTCCAATATTCTATTTAATTATTAGTATTGTATCAAAAAAGGACAATAATATGTTCTTTATTCGTCACTTGTTATTTAAGGTAACTTTGTGTCTCTATTTTTCGAACACCACCTTCATATGACCCTTCTTCTTGAAAGTGTATGGCGTGAGGCAAATATTTTGATTCATTGTTCGGCTTTCAAGATGGTCAGTTTTCCTTAATTAGCAAACTCTCCATGTTTTATATTTCTAATCGGATATGACTTTGTATTTAAATACAACATTTTTGTGTAAATAACTTAAGAACAATCTATGCTTCAATATGAAAATATATTCTAGTGCGTATAGGCAATTAATTATCTATATACTACACTACTATATTAGTAAAATGCTTATCATAAATGTCAGCATTATGCTTTATATTAAATAAAGTTAAATGTCATGCTACAGAAATTCATAAACATAAGTTGGTCTTTACCTTAAGGTTTGAATTTTTTTTTATAAATAAAAGGTATCTTTGGGTGAATATAATAAGTAAATGTGGGACCTTTGGGCGAATTCAAAAATAAAAAAATAGTTTCTTCATCGGAATTATTTCTTTCCAATATTCTATTTAATTATAAGTATTGTATCAAAAAAGGACAACAATATGTTCTTCATTTGTCACTTGTTATTTAAGGTAACTTTGTGTCTTTATTTTTCGAACACCACCTTCATATGACCTTTCTTCTTAAAGGGGTAAGGCGTGAGGCAAATGTCTTGATTCATTTTTCCGCTTTCAAGATGGTGAGTTTTCCTTTATAAGCAAACTCTCCATGTTTTCCATTTCTAATCGGATATGCCTTTGTATTTAAATACAACATTTTTGTGTAAATAACTTAAGAACAATATATGCTTCAATATGAAAATATATTCTAGTGCGTATAGGCAATTAATTATCTATATACTACACTACTATATTAGTAAAATGCTTATCTTTATGTCAGCATTATGCTTTATATGAAAGAAGGTTAAAATTCATGCAACTAAAATTGATAAACATAAGTTGGTCTTTGCCTTAAGGTTGATAATTGTTTGATAAATAAAAGGGACCTTTGGGTGAATAAAATAAGTAAATATGGGACCTTTTGGCGAATTCAAAAATAAAAAAAATAGTTTCTTCATCGGAGTTATTTCTTTCCAATATTCTATTCAATTATTAGTATTGTATCAAGAAAGGACAATAATATGTTCTTCATTTGTCACTTGTTATTTAAGGTAACGTTGTGTCCTTCTTTTTCGCACACAAACTTTATATGACCTTTGTTCTTAAAGGGTAAGGCGTAAGGCAATTTTCTTGATTTATTTTTCCGCTTTCAAGATGGTGAGTTTTCCTTTATATGCAAAATCTCCATGTTTTCCATTTCTGATCGGATATGCCTTTGTCATTAAATACAACATTTTTGTTTAAATAACTTAAGAACAATTTATGCTTTAATATGAAAATATATTCTAATGCGTATTAGCAATAAATTATCTTTATACTACACTACTATATTAGGAAAATGCTTATCATTGATGGCAGCATTATGATTTATATGAAAGAAGGTTAAAATTCATGCAACTAAAATTGATAATCATAAGTTGGTCTTTGACTTAAGGTTGATAATTGTTTGATAAATAAAATGGACCTTTGGGTGAATAAAATAGGTATATATGGGACCTTTGGGCGAATCCAAAAATAAAAAATAGTTTCTTCATCGGAGTTATTTCTTTCCAATATTCTATTCAATTATTAGTATTGTATCAAGAAAGGACAATACTATGTTCTTCATTTGTCACTTATTATTAAAGGTAACGTTGTGTCTTTTTTTTTTTACCGCACACAAACTTTATATGACCTTTCTTCTTAAAAGGGTAAGGCGTAAGGCAAATTTCTTGATTTATTGTTCCGCTTTCAAGATGGTGAGTTTTCCTTAATTAGCAAAATGTCCATGTTTTCCATTTCTAATCGGATATGCCTTTGTAATTAAATACAACATTTTTGTGTAAATAACTTAAGAACAATCTTTGCTTCAATATGAAAATATATTTTAGTGCATATAAGCAATTAATTATCTATATACTACACTATTATATTAGTAAAATGCTTATCATTAATGGCAGCATTATGCTTTATATTAAAGAAGGTTCGATGTCATGCTACAAAAAATCATAACCATAAGTTGGTCTTTACCTTACGGTTGGCTTTTTTTTTTTATAAATAAAAGGTATTTTTGGTTGGATAAAATAAGTAAATATGGGACCCTTTGGCGAATTCAAAAATAAAAAATAGTTTCTTCATCGGAATTATTTCTTTCCAATATTTTATTTAATTATTAGTATTGTATCAAAGAAGGACAATAATATTTTCTTCATTTGTTACTTGTTATTTAAGGTAACTTTGTGTCTTTATTTTGCGAACACCACTTTCATATCAACATTCTTCTTAAAAGGGTACGGCGTCAGGCAGATATCTTGATTCTTTTTTCCGCTTTCAAGATGGTGAGTTTTCCTTTATTAGCAAACTCTGCATGTCTTTCATTACTGATTGGGTATGCCTTCTTATTTAAATAAAACATTTTTGTGTAAATAAATAAAAAACAATCTATGCTTCAATATGAAAATATTTGCTAATGCGTATAAGAAAGTAATTATCTATGTACTTCACTATTATATTCGTAAAATTATTATCATTAATGACAGCATTATGCTTTATATTAAAGAAGGTTAAATGTCATGCTACACAAAATCATAAACGTAAGTTGGTCATTACCTTAAGGTTTGCAGTTTTTTTATAAATAAAAGGGACCTTTGGGTGAATAAAATAAGTAAATATGGGACCTTTGGGTGAATAAAATCAGTAAATATGGGACCTTTGGGCGAATTCAAAAATAAAAAATAGTTTCTTCATCGGAGATATTTCTTTCCGATATTCTGTTTAATTATTAGTATTGTATCAAAAAAGGACAATAATATGTCCTTCATTTGTCACTTGTTATTTAAGGTAATTTGTGTCTTTATTTTTCGAACACCACCTTCATATGACCTTTCTTCTTAAAAGGGTAAGGCGTGAGGCAAATGTCTTGATTCATTGTTCCGCTTTCAAGAATGGGAGTTTTCCTTCATTAGCAAACTCTGTATGTCTTTCATTACTGATTGGATATGCCTTGTTATTTGGAAAAAACATTTTTGTGTAAATAACGAAAGAACAATTTATGCTTCAATATGAAAATATTTTCTAGTGCGTATAGGCAATTAATTATCTATATACTACACTACTATATTAGGAAAATGCTTATCTTTAATGGCAGCATTATGCTTTATATGAAAGAAGGTTAAAATGCATGCATCTAAAATTGATAAACATAAGTTGGTCTTTGCCTTAAGGTTGATAATTGTTTGATAAATAAAAGGGACCTTTGAGTGAATAAAATAAGTAAATATGGGACTTTTGGGCGAATTCAAAAATAAAAAAATAGTTTCTTCATCGGAGTTATTTCTTTCCAATATTCTATTCAATTATTAGTATTGTATCAAGAAAGGACAATACTATGTTCTTCATTTGTCACTTGTTATTTAAGGTTACGTTGTGTCTTTCTTTTTAGCACACAAACTTTATATGACCTTTCTTCTTAAAAGGGTAAGGCGTGAGGCAAATGTATTGATTCATTGTTCCGCTTTCAAGAATGGGAGTTTTCCTTCATTAGCAAACTCTGTATATCTTTCATTACTGATTGGATATGCCATGTTATTTGGATAAAACATTTTTGTGTAAATAACTAAAGAACAATTTATGCTTCAATATGAAAATATTTCTAGTGCGTATAGGCAATTAATTATCTATATACTACACTACTATATTAGTAAGATGCTTATCTTTAATGGCAGCATTATGCTTTATATGAAAGAAGGTTAAAATGCATGCAACTAAAATTGATAAACATAAGTTGGTCTTTGACTCAAGGTTGATAATTGTTTGATAAATAAAATGGACCTTTGGGTGAATAAAATAGGTATATATGGGACCTTTGGGCGAATTCAAAAATAAAAAATAGTTTCTTCATCGGAGTTATTTCTTTCCAACATTCTATTCAATAAGAAGTATTGTATCAAGAAAGGACAATACTATGTTCTTCATTTGTCATTTGTTA
Source organism: Mytilus trossulus (assembly GCF_036588685.1). NCBI lineage: Eukaryota > Metazoa > Mollusca > Bivalvia > Mytilida > Mytilidae > Mytilus > Mytilus trossulus. The sequence goes on from NC_086373.1 coordinate 53,234,150, forward strand.
TTAAAGGTAACGTTGTGTCTTTTTTTTTTACCGCACACAAACTTTATATGACCTTTCTTCTTAAAAGGGTAAGGCGTAAGGCAAATTCTTGATTTATTGTTCCGCTTTCAAGATGGTGAGTTTTCCTTAATTAGCAAAATGTCCATGTTTTCCATTTCTAATCGGATATGCCTTTGTATTTAAATACAACATTTTTTTGTAAATAACTTAAGAACAATCTTTGCTTCAATATGAAAATATATTCTAGTGCATATAAGCAATTAATTATCTATATACTGCACTATGATATTAGTAAAATGCTTATCATTAATGGCAGCATTATGCTTTATATTAAAGAAGGTTAGATGTCATGCTACAAAAATTCATAACCATAAGTTGGTCTTTACCTTAAGGTTGAAGTTTTTTTTATAAATAAAAGGTATCTTTGGTTGAATAAAATAAGTAAATATGGGACCTTTGGGCGAATTCAAAAATAAAAAATAGTTTCTTCATCGGAATTATTTCTTTCCAATATTCTATTTAATTATTAGTATTGTATCAAAAAAGGACAATAATATGCTCTTCATTTGTCACTTGTTATTTAAGGTAACTTTGTGTCTTTATTTTCCGAACACAACTTTCATATCAAATTTCTTCTTCAAAGGGTACGGCGTAAGGCAAATATCTTGATTCATTTTTCTGCTTTCAAGATGGTGAGTTTTCCTTTATTAGCAAACTCTGCGCGTCTTTCATTACTGATTGGATATGCCTTGTTATTTAAATATAACATTTTTGTGTAAATAAATAAAAAACAATCTATGCTTCAATATGAAAATATTTTCTAGTGCGTATAAGCAATAAATTATCTATATACTACACTGTTATATTTATAAAATGCTTATCATTGAAGGCAGCATTATGTTTTATATGAAAGAAGGTTAACGTTCATGCAACTAAAATTGATAAACATAAGTTGGTATTTGCCTTAAGGTTGATAATTTTTTGATTAATAAAAGGGACCTTTGGGTGAATAAAATAAGTAAATATGGGACCTTTTGGCGAATTCAAAAATAAAAAAAAGTTTCTTCATCGGAATTATTTCTTTCCAATATTTTATTTAATTATTAGTATTGTATCAAGAAAGGACAATAATATGTTCTTCATTTGTTACTTGTTATTTTAGGTAACTTTGTGTCTTTATTTTGCGAACACCACTTTCATATCAACATTCTTCTTAAAAGGGTACGGCGTCAGGCAGATATCTTGATTCTTTTTTCCGCTTTCAAGATGGTGAGTTTTCCTTTATTAGCAAACTCTGCATGTCTTTCATTACTGATTGGGTATGCCTTCTTATTTAAATAAAACATTTTTGTGTAAATAAATAAAAAACAATCTATGCTTCAATATGAAAATATTTGCTAATGCGTATAAGAAAGTAATTATCTATGTACTTCACTATTATATTCGTAAAATTATTATCATTAATGACAGCATTATGCTTTATATTAAAGAAGGTTAAATGTCATGCTACACAAAATCATAAACGTAAGTTGGTCATTACCTTAATGTTTGCAGTTTTTTTATAAATAAAAGGGACCTTTGGGTGAATAAAATAAGTAAATATAGGACCTTTGGGTGAATAAAATCAGTAAATATGGGACCTTTGGGCGAATTCAAAAATAAAAAATAGTTTCTTCATCGGAGTTATTTCTTTCCGATATTCTGTTTAATTATTAGTATTGTATCAAAAAAGGAAAAGGACAATAATATGTCCTTCATTTGTCACTTGTTATTTAAGGTAATTTGTGTCTTTATTTTTCGAACACCACCTTCATATGACCTTTCTTCTTAAAAGGGTACGCCGTGAGGCAAATGTCTTGATTCATTGTTCCGCTTTCAAGAATGTGAGTTTTCCTAAATTAGCAAACTCTGTATGTCTTTCATTACTGATTGGATATGCCTTGTTATTTGGATAAAACATTTTTGTGTAAATAACTAAAGAACAATTTATGCTTCAATATGAAAATATTTTCTATTGCGTATAAGCAATTAATTATTTATATACTACACTGTTATATTAGTTAAATGCTTACCATTAATGACAGCATTATGTTTTATATTAAAGAAGGTTAAAGTTCATGCAACTAAATTGATAATTTTTTTGTTCAATAAAAGGGACCGTTGGTGAATAAAATAAGTAAATATGGGAACTTTATGCGAATTCAAAAATTAAAAAAAAGTTTCTTCATCGGAATTATTTCTTTCCAATATTCTATTTAATTATTAGTATTGTATCAAAAAAGGACAATACTATGTTCTTCATTTGTCACTTGTTATTTAAGGTAACTTTGTGTCTTTATTTTTCGAACACCACCTTCATATGACCCGACCCTTCTTCTTGAAAGGGTATGGCGTGAGGCAAATATTTTGATTCATTGTTCCGCTTTCAAGATGGTCAGTTTTCCTTAATTAGCAAACTCTTCATGTTTTCTATTTCTAATCGGATATGACTTTGTATTTAAATACAACATTTTTTGTGTCAATAACTTAAGAACAATCTATGCTTCAATATGAAAACATATTCTAGTGCGTATAAGCAATTAATTATCTATATACTACACTATTATATTAGTAAAATGCTTATCATAAATGTCAGCATTATGCTTTATATTAAAGAAAGTTAAATGTCATGCTACAAAAATTCATAAACATAAGTTGGTTTTTACCTTAAGGTTTGTAGTTTTTTGATAAATAAAAGGGACCTTTGGGTGAATAAAATAAGTAAATATGGGACCTTTGGGCGAATTCAAAAATAAAAAAATAGTTTCTTCATCGGAATTATATCTTTCCAATATTCTATTTAATTATAAGTATTGTATCAAAAAAGGACAAAAATATGTTCTTCATTTGTCACTTGTTATTTAAGGTAACAATGTGTCTTTATTTTTCGAACACCACCTTCATATGACCTTTCTTCTTAAAATGGTCAGGCGTGAAGCAAATAAATAAAAGGGACCTTTGGGTGAATAAAATTAGTAAATATGAGACCTTTTGGCGAATTCAAAAATAAAAAAATAATTTCTTCATCGGAGTTATTTCTTTCCAATATTCTATTCAATTATTAGTATTGTATCAAGAAAGGACAATACTATGTTCTTCATTTGTCACTTATTATTAAAGGTAACGTTGTGTCTTTTTTTTTTTTACCGCACACAAACTTTATATGACCTTTCTTCTTAAAAGGGTAAGGCGTAAGGCAAATTCTTGATTTATTGTTCCGCTTTCAAGATGGTGAGTTTCCCTTTTTTTTTAGCAAACTCTCGATGTTTTCAATTTCTAATCGAAAGTTTTGTTGGTAATACACATCAAGATTCATCAGAGTTGGGTGTATGTACATCGAATTGGTCTGTACTTGAGGTACAGTTCATTTATACCTCAAGTAGACAAAGCCTAACGAAATATTAAATGGTAACACACATAAGTTTTCATTAGTGTTGGTTGTATGAAGATTCAATCGGTCTGTACTTGAGGTACAGTTGATGTGTACCTCAAGTAGACAAAGCCTTTCAAACATTTTGATGGTAACACACATTAGTATTCATCAGGGTTCGTTGTATGTACATTGAATTGGTCTGTATTTGAGGTACAGTTGATGTGTACCTCAAGTAGACAATGCTTGTCGAAAGGTTTGATGGTTATACACATCAATATTCATCAGAGTTGGGTGTATGTAAGTTGAATTGGTCTGTAATTGAGGTGCAGTTGATGTGTACCTCCATTAGACAGAGCATGTTGAATGTTTTGATGGTTATACACATCAATATTCTTCAGAGTTGTTTGCATCTAGACTGAATTGGTCTCCATTTGAGGTACAGTTCATGTATACCTCAAGAAGACAATGCCTATCAAAAGATTAAATAGTAACACACATTGAGATTCGTCAGTGTTAGTTGTTTGTAGATTGAATTGATCTGGACATGAGGTACAGTTGATATATACCTCAAATAGACAAAGCTTTTCGAACATTTTGATTTGAACTCACAATAGTATTCATCAGGGTTGGTTGTATGTATACTGAATTGGTCTGCACTTGAGGTATGGTTGATATGTACGTCGAGTAGACAAAGCTTGTGGAAAGTTTTGATAGTAATACACTTTAATATTCATTAGAGTTGGGTGTATCTAGATTCAATTGGTCTGTATTTGAGGTACAGTTGATGTGTACCTAAAGAAGACACAGCGTGTCGAAAGTTTTGATGGTAATACACATCAATATTTATTATATTTGAATGCATGTAGGTTAAATTGGTCTTAACTTGAGGTACAATTGATTTGTATCTCAATTAGACAAAGCCTGTCGAAAGTGTTGATGATAATACACATAAAGATTCATCAGAGTTGGGTGTATCTCGATTGAATTGGTCTGTACTTGAGGAACAGTTGATGTGTACCTCAACTAGACAGAGCCTGTTGAATGTTTGATGGTTATACACATCAATATTCATCAGAGTTGGATGTATGTAGATTTAATTGATATGTACTTGAGGTACAGTTGATGTGTACCTCAAGTAGACAAAGGCTTTCAAACATTTTAATAGTAACACACATTAGTATTCATCAGGGTTCGTTGTATATACATTGAATTTGAGGTACAGTTGATGTGTACCTTAAGAAGACACAGCTGGTCGAAAGTTTTGATGGTAATACACATCAATATTTATTATATTTGAATGCATGTAGGTTGAATTGGTCTTAACTCGAGGTACAATTGATGTGTACCTCAATTAGACAAAGCCTGTCGAAAGTGTTGATGATAATACACATAAAGATTCATCAGAGTTGGGTGTATGTATACTGAATTGGTCTGTACTTGAGGTACAGCTGATGTGTACGTCGAGAAGACAAAGCTTGTGGAAAGTTTTGATGTTAATACACATTAAAATTCATTAGAGTTGGGTATATCTAGATTTAATTGGTCTGTACTTGAGGTACAGTTGATATGACCTCAAGTAGACAATGTCTGTCGAACGATTTAATGGTTATACACATCAATACTCTTTAGAGTTTGGTGTATCTAGACTAAATTGGTCTGTACTTGAGGCACAGTTGATGTATTCCTCAAGTAGACAAAGCCACTCAAAAGTTTTAATGATAATATATATATTAGTATTCATTAGGCTTGGTTGTATGTAGATTGAATAATCTGTACTTGAGGTGCAATTGATGTTTACCTCAAGTAGACAAAGCCGGTCGAAAGTTTGGATGGTAATACACATCAATATTCATCAAAGGTGGGTGTATGTAGATTTTATTGGTCTTCATTTGAGGTGCAGTTGATGTGTATCTCAAGTACACAATGCCTGTCGAAAGTTTTGATGGTTATACACATCAATATTCATCATAGGTGGTTGTATGTAGGTTGAATTGATCTGGACATGAGGTACAGTTGATATGTACTGCAAGTTTACAATTTTCAAGATTAAATGGTAACATACATAAGTATGTAGACAGAGCCTGTTGAAAGTTTTGATGGTTATACACATCAATATTCTTCAGAGTTATTTGTATCTAGACTGAATTGGCCTATACTTGAGGTGCAGTTGATGCATACCTCAAGTAGACAAAGCCTCTCAAAAGTTTTGATGGTAATACACATCAATAGTTGAGGTACAGTTCATCTTTTCCTCAAGTAGGTACAGCCTATAGAAAGATTAAATGGTAACACACATTAGTATTCATCAGGGTTGGTTGTATGTAGATTCAATCGATCTGTACTTGAGGTACAGTTGATGTATACCTCTAGTAGACACAGCCTGTCGAAAGTTTTGATGGTAATACACATCAATATTCCTTATATTTGATTACATGTAGATTGAATTGGTCTTAACTCGAGGTGCAATTGATGTGTACCTCAATTAGACAAAACCTGTCGAAAGTGTTGATGGTAATACACATCAATATTCATCAGAGTTGGGTGTATGTAGATTGAATTAGTCTGTACTTGAGGTACAGTTCATTTATACCTCAAGTAAACAAAGCCTAACGAAAGATTAAATGGTAGCACACATTACTATTCATCAGTGTTGGTTGTATGAAGATTCATTCGGTCTGTACTTGAGGTGCAGTTGATGTATACCTCAAATAGACAAAGCTTTTTGAACTATTTGATTTGAAAACAGATTAGTAATCATCAGGGTTGGTTGTATGTATGCTGAATTGGTCTGTACTTGAGGTACAGCTAATGTGTACGTCGAACAGACAAAGCTTGTTGAAAGTTTTGATGTTAATACACATTGATATTCATTTGAGTAGGGTGTATCTAGACTGAATTGGTCTGTACTTAAGGCACAGTTGATGTATACCTCAAGTAAACAAAGCCTCTCAAAAGTTCTAATGGTAACAGACATTGGTGTTCATTAGGTTTGGTTGTATGTAGATCCAGTTTGTCTGTACTTGAGATACAAATGATGCGCACTTCACGTAGACAAAGACTCTACAAAGTTTTGATGGTAATATTATTACTTTTCATTATATTTGGTTGTATGTAGATTGAATAATCTGTACTTGAGGTGCAATTGATTTTTACCTCAAATAGACAAAGCCGGTCGAAAGTTTTGATGGTAATACATATCAATATTCATTATATTTGAATGCATGTAGATTCAATTGGTCTTAACTTTAGGTACAATTGATGTGTACCTCAATTAGACAAAGCCTGTCGATAGTGTTGGTGGTAATACACATCAATATTCATCAGAGTTGGGTGTATGCAGGTTGAATTGATCTGTACATCAGGTACAGTTCATTTATACCTCAAGCAGACAAAGCCTAACGGAAGATTAAATGGTAACACACATTCGTATTCATCAGTGTTGGTTGTATGAAGATTCAATCGGTCTGTTCTTGAGGTACAGTTGATGTGTACCTCAAGTACACAAAACCTTTCGAACTTTTTGATTTAAACACACATAAGTATTCTTCGGGGTTAGTTGTATGTATAATGAATTGTTCTGTACTAGAGGTACAGTTGATGTTTACGTCGAGTAAACAAAGCTTGTGGAAAGTTTTGATGATAATACACATTAATATTCATTAGAGTTGGGTTTTATCTAGATTGAATTTGTCTGTACTTGAGGAACAGTTGATGTGCATATCAAGAAGACAGAGCCTGTTGAATGTTTGATGGTTATACACATTAATTTTCTTCAGAGTTGTTTGTATCTAGACTGAATTTGTCTGTTCTTGAGGTACAGTTCATGTATATCTCAAGTATACAAAGCCTATCAAAAGATTAACTGATAACACACATTAATATTCATCAGTGTTGTTTGTTTGTATATTGAATTGGTCTGTATTTGAGGCACAGTTGATGTAAACCTCAAGTAGACAAAGCCTCTCAAAACTTTTAAGGGTAACAGACATTAGTTTTCATCAGGATTAGTTGTATTTAGATCCTATCGGTCTGTACAAGCGATAAAAATTATGTGCACTTCATATAGACAAAGACTCTACAAAGTTTTGATGGTAATATAATTAGTTTTTATCATATGTATTTGCATGTAGATTGAATAATCTGTACTTGAGGTACAATTGATGTTATCCTCATGCAGACAAAGCCGGTCTAAAGTTTTGATGGTAATACACATCAATATTCATCATAGTTGGTTGTATGTAGATTGAATTGGTCTGAACTTGAGGTACAGTTGATTTGCACCTCAAGTAGTCAAATCCTTTCGAAAGTTTTTATTGTAATACACATCAATATTCATCAGTATCGGTTGCATGTAGGTTGAATTTGTCTGTACTTGAAGTGCAGTTGATATGTACACCAAGTACACAATTCTAAAGATTAAAAGTTAACACTCATAAGTTTCCATTAGGGTCGGTTGTGTGTAGATCCATTGGTCTGTACTCTAGGTACAGTTGATGTGTACCTCAAGTAGACAATACCTGTCGAAAGATTTAATGGTTATACACATCAATATTCTTCAGAGTTCGGTGTATCTAGATTAAATTGGTCTTTACTTGAGGCTAAAATGATTTATTCCTCAAGTAGACAAGTCCTCTTAAAAGTTTTAATGGTAACTGACATTAGTATTCATTAGGCTTGGTTGTATGTAGATTGAATAATCTGTACTTGAGGTTCAATTGATGTTTACCTGTAGTAGACAAAGCCGGTCGAAAGTTTTGTTGGTAGTACACATCAATATTCATTATATTTGAATGCATGTAGATTCAATTGGTCTTAACTTGAGGTACAATTGATGTGTACCTCAATTAGACAAAGCCTGTCGAAAGTGTTGATGATAATACACATAAAGATTCATCAGAGTTGGGTGTATCTAGATTGAATTGGTCTGCATTGAGGGACAGTTGATGTGTACCTCAATTAGACAAAACCTGTCGAAAGTGTTGATGGTAATACACATCAATATTCATCAGAGTTGGGTGTATGTAGATTGAATTGGTCTGCACTTGAGGTACAGTTCATTTATACCTCAAGTAGACAAACCCTAACGAAAGATTAAATGGTAACACACATTAGTATTCATCAGTGTTGGTTGTATGAAGATTCTGTACTTGAGGTACAGTTGTTGTATACCTCAAATAGACAAAGCTTTTCGAACATTTTGATTTGAAAACATATTAGTAATCATCAGGGTTGGTTGTATGTATACTGAATTGTTCTGTACTTGAGATACTGCTGATGTGTACGTCGAATAGACAAAGCTTGTGGAAAGTTTTGATGTTAACACACATTAATATTCATTAGAGTTGGTTGTATGTAGATTGAATTGGTCTGTACTTGAAGTAAATTTCATTTATACCTCAAGTAGACAAAGCCTAACGAAAGATTAAATGGTAACACACATTAGTATTCATCAGTGTTGGTTGTATGAAGATTCAATCGGTCTGTACTTGAGGTACAGTTGATGTGTACCTCAAGTAGACAATGCTTGTCGAAAGGTTTGATGGTTATACACATCAATATTCATCAGAGTTGGGTGTATGTAAGTTGAATTGGTCTGAACTTAAGTTCAATTGATGTATACCTCAATTAGACAAAGCCTGTCGATAGTGTTGGTGGTAATACACATCAATAGTCATCAGAGTCGGGTGTATGCAGGTTGAATTGATCTGTACATCAGGTACAGTTAATTTATACCTCAAGCAGACAAAGCCTAACGGAAGATTAAATGGTAACACACATTAGTATTCATCAGTGTTGGTTGTATGAAGATTCAATCGGTCTGTTCTTGAGGTACAGTTGATGTGTACCTCAAGTACACAAAACCTTTCGAACTTTTTGATTTAAACACACATAAGTATTCTTCGGGGTTAGTTGTATGTATAATGAATTGGTCTGTACTAGAGGTACAGTTGATGTTTACTGTCGAGTAAACAAAGCTTGTGGAAAGTTTTGATGATAATACACATTAATATTCATTAGAGTTGGGTTTATCTAGATTGAATTTGTCTGTACTTGAGGAACAGTTGATGTGCATATCAAGTAGACAGAGCCTGTTGAATGTTTGATGGTTATACACATTAATATTCTTCAGAGTTGTTTTTATCTAGACTGAATTTGTCTGTTCTTGAGGTACAGTTCATGTATATCTCAAGTATACAAAGCCTATCAAAAGATTAACTGATAACACACATTAATATTCATCAGTGTTGTTTGTTTGTATATTGAATTGGTCTGTATTTGAGGCACAGTTGATGTAAACCTCAAGTAGACAAAGCCTCTCAAAACTTTTAAGGGTAACAGACATTAGTATTCATCAGGATTAGTTGTATTTAGATCCTATCGGTCTGTACAAGCGATAAAAATTATGTGCACTTCATATAGACAAAGACTCTACAAAGTTTTGATGGTAATATAATTAGTTTTTATCATATGTATTTGCATGTAGATTGAATAATCTGTACTTGAGGTACAATTGATGTTATCCTCATGCAGACAAAGCCGGTCTAAAGTTTTGATGGTAATACACATCAATATTCATCATAGTTGGTTGTATGTAGATTGAATTGGTCTGAACTTGAGGTACAGTTGATTTGCACCTCAAGTAGTCATATCCTTTCGAAAGTTTTTATTGTAATACACATCAATATTCATCAGTATCGGTTGCATGTAGGTTGAATTTGTCTGTACTTGAAGTGCAGTTGATATGTACACCAAGTACACAATTCTAAAGATTAAAAGTTAACACTCATAAGTTTCCATTAGGGTCGGTTGTGTGTAGATCCATTGGTCTGTACTCTAGGTACAGTTGATGTGTACCTCAAGTAGACAATACCTGTCGAAAGATTTAATGGTTATACACATCAATATTCTTCAGAGTTCGGTGTATCTAGATTAAATTGGTCTTTACTTGAGGCTAAAATGATTTATTCCTCAAGTAGACAAGTCCTCTTAAAAGTTTTAATGGTAACTGACATTAGTATTCATTAGGCTTGGTTGTATGTAGATTGAATAATCTGTACTTGAGGTTCAATTGATGTTTACCTGTAGTAGACAAAGCCGGTCGAAAGTTTTGTTGGTAGTACACATCAATATTCATTATATTTGAATGCATGTAGATTCAATTGGTCTTAACTTGAGGTACAATTGATGTGTACCTCAATTAGACAAAGCCTGTCGAAAGTGTTGATGATAATACACATAAAGATTCATCAGAGTTGGGTGTATCTAGATTGAATTGGTCTGCATTGAGGGACAGTTGATGTGTACCTCAATTAGACAAAACCTGTCGAAAGTGTTGATGGTAATACACATCAATATTCATCAGAGTTGGGTGTATGTAGATTGAATTGGTCTGCACTTGAGGTACAGTTCATTTATACCTCAAGTAGACAAACCCTAACGAAAGATTAAATGGTAACACACATTAGTATTCATCAGTGTTGGTTGTATGAAGATTCTGTACTTGAGGTACAGTTGTTGTATACCTCAAATAGACAAAGCTTTTCGAACATTTTGATTTGAAAACATATTAGTAATCATCAGGGTTGGTTGTATGTATACTGAATTGTTCTGTACTTGAGATACTGCTGATGTGTACGTCGAATAGACAAAGCTTGTGGAAAGTTTTGATGTTAACACACATTAATATTCATTAGAGTTGGTTGTATGTAGATTGAATTGGTCTGTACTTGAAGTACATTTCATTTATACCTCAAGTAGACAAAGCCTAACGAAAGATTAAATGGTAACACACATTAGTATTCATCAGTGTTGGTTGTATGAAGATTCAATCGGTCTGTACTTGAGGTGCAGTTGATGTGTACCTCAAGTAGACAATGCTTGTCGAAAGGTTTGATGGTTATACACATCAATATTCATCAGAGTTGGGTGTATGTAAGTTGAATTGGTCTGAACTTAAGTTCAATTGATGTATACCTCAATTAGACAAAGCCTGTCGATAGTGTTGGTGGTAATACACATCAATAGTCATCAGAGTCGGGTGTATGCAGGTTGAATTGATCTGTACATCAGGTACAGTTAATTTATACCTCAAGCAGACAAAGCCTAACGGAAGATTAAATGGTAACACACATTAGTATTCATCAGTGTTGGTTGTATGAAGATTCAATCGGTCTGTTCTTGAGGTACAGTTGATGTGTACCTCAAGTACACAAAACCTTTCGAACTTTTTGATTTAAACACACATAAGTATTCTTCGGGGTTAGTTGTATGTATAATGAATTGGTCTGTACTAGAGGTACAGTTGATGTTTACTGTCGAGTAAACAAAGCTTGTGGAAAGTTTTGATGATAATACACATTAATATTCATTAGAGTTGGGTTTATCTAGATTGAATTTGTCTGTACTTGAGGAACAGTTGATGTGCATATCAAGTAGACAGAGCCTGTTGAATGTTTGATGGTTATACACATTAATATTCTTCAGAGTTGTTTTTATCTAGACTGAATTTGTCTGTTCTTGAGGTACAGTTCATGTATATCTCAAGTATACAAAGCCTATCAAAAGATTAACTGATAACACACATTAATATTCATCAGTGTTGTTTGTTTGTATATTGAATTGGTCTGTATTTGAGGCACAGTTGATGTAAACCTCAAGTAGACAAAGCCTCTCAAAACTTTTAAGGGTAACAGACATTAGTATTCATCAGGATTAGTTGTATTTAGATCCTATCGGTCTGTACAAGCGATAAAAATTATGTGCACTTCATATAGACAAAGACTCTACAAAGTTTTGATGGTAATATAATTAGTTTTTATCATATGTATTTGCATGTAGATTGAATAATCTGTACTTGAGGTACAATTGATGTTATCCTCATGCAGACAAAGCCGGTCTAAAGTTTTGATGGTAATACACATCAATATTCATCATAGTTGGTTGTATGTAGATTGAATTGGTCTGAACTTGAGGTACAGTTGATTTGCACCTCAAGTAGTCATATCCTTTCGAAAGTTTTTATTGTAATACACATCAATATTCATCAGTATCGGTTGCATGTAGGTTGAATTTGTCTGTACTTGAAGTGCAGTTGATATGTACACCAAGTACACAATTCTAAAGATTAAAAGTTAACACTCATAAGTTTCCATTAGGGTCGGTTGTGTGTAGATCCATTGGTCTGTACTCTAGGTACAGTTGATGTGTACCTCAAGTAGACAATACCTGTCGAAAGATTTAATGGTTATACACATCAATATTCTTCAGAGTTCGGTGTATCTAGATTAAATTGGTCTTTACTTGAGGCTAAAATGATTTATTCCTCAAGTAGACAAGTCCTCTTAAAAGTTTTAATGGTAACTGACATTAGTATTCATTAGGCTTGGTTGTATGTAGATTGAATAATCTGTACTTGAGGTTCAATTGATGTTTACCTGTAGTAGACAAAGCCGGTCGAAAGTTTTGTTGGTAATACACATCAATATTCATTATATTTGAATGCATGTTGATTCAATTGGTCTTAACTTGAGGTACAATTGATGTGTACCTCAATTAGACAAAACCTGTCGAAAGTGTTGATGGTAATACACATCAATATTCATCAGAGTTGGGTGTATGTAGATTGAATTGGTCTGCACTTGAGGTACAGTTCATTTATACCTCAAGTAGACAAACCCTAACGAAAGATTAAATGGTAACACACATTAGTATTCATCAGTGTTGGTTGTATGAAGATTCTGTACTTGAGGTACAGTTGTTGTATACCTCAAATAGACAAAGCTTTTCGAACATTTTGATTTGAAAACATATTAGTAATCATCAGGGTTGGTTGTATGTATACTGAATTGTTCTGTACTTGAGATACTGCTGATGTGTACGTCGAATAGACAAAGCTTGTGGAAAGTTTTGATGTTAACACACATTAATATTCATTAGAGTGGGGTATATCTAGGTTGATTTGGATTGCACTTGAGGTACAGTTGATATGAACCTCAAATAGACAGAGCCTGGCGAATGTTTTTAATGTTATACACATCAGTATTCTTTAGAGTTGGGTGTATCCAGACTGAATTGGTCTGTACTTAAGGCACAGTTGATGTATACCTCAAGTAAACAAAGCCTCTCAAAAGTTCTAATCGTAACAGACATTGGTGTTCATTAGGCATGGTTGTATGTAGATCCAGTCGGTCTGTACCTGAGATACAAATGATGCGCACTTCATGTAGACAAAGACTCTACAAAGTTTTGATATTAATATTATTTCTTTGTAATATATTTGGTTGTATGTAGATTGAATAATCTGTACTTGAGGTGCAATTGATGTTTACCTCAAGTAGACAAAGCCGGTCGAAAGTTTTGATTGTAATACACATCAATATTCATTATATTTGAATGCATGTAGATTCAATTGGTCTTAACTTGAGGTACAATTGATGTATACCTCAATAAGACAAAGCCTGTCGAAAGTGTTGATGGTAATACACATCAATATTCATCAGAGTTGGGTGTATGTAGATTGAATTGGTCTGTACTTGAAGTGCATTTCATTTATACCTCAAGTAGACAAAGCCTAACGAAAGATTAAATGGTAACACACATTAGTATTCATCAGTGTTGGTTGTATGAAGATTCAATCGGTCTTACTTGAGGTGCAGTTGATGTGTACCTCAAGTAGACAAAGCCTTTCAAACATTTTGATGGTAACACACATTAGTATTCATCAGGGTTCGTTGTATGTACATTGAATTGGTCTGTATTTGAGGTACATTTGATGTGTACCTCAAGTAGACAATGCTTGTCGAAAGGTTTGATGGTTATACACATCAATATTCATCAGAGTTGGGTGTATGTAAGTTGAATTGGTCTGTACTTGAGGTGCAGTTGATGTGTGCCTCCATTAGACAGAGCATGTTGAATGTTTTGATGGTTATACACATCAATATTCTTCAGAGTTGTTTGCATCTGGACTGAATTGGTCTCCACTTGAGGTACAGTTCATGTATACCTCAAGAAGACAATGCCTATCAAAAGATTAACTAGTAACACACATTGAGATTCATCGGTGTTGGTTGTTTGTAGATTGAATTGGTCTGGACATGAGGCACAGTTGATGTATACCTCAAGTAGACAAAGCCGCTCAAAGCTTTTAATGGTAACAGACATTAGTATTCATCAGGGTTAGTTGTATTTAGATCCAATCGGTCTGTTTAAGAGACAAAAATTATGTGCACTCCATGTAGACAAAGCCTCTACAAAATTTTGATGGTAATATAATTAGTTTTTATCATATTTGGTTGTATGTAGATTGAATAATCTGAACTTGAGGTACAATTAATGTTTTCCTCAAGTAGACAAAGCCGGTCTAAAGTCTTGATGGTAATACACATCAATATTCATCATTATTGGTTGTATGTAGATTTAATTGGTCTGAACTTGAGGTACAGTTGATATGTACCTCAAGTAGTCAAATCCTGTTGAAAGTTTTGATTGTAATACACATCAATATTCATCAGTATCGGTTGCATGTAGGTTGAATTTGTCTGTACTTGAAGTGCAGTTGATATGTACAGCAAGTACAAAATTCTAAAAATTAAAAGGTAACACTCATAAGTTTCATCAGTGTTGGTTGTATGAAGATTCAATCGGTCTGTACTTGAGGTGCAGTTGATGTTTACCTCAAGTAGACAAACCTTATCGAACATTTTGATGGTAACACACATTAGTATTCATCAGGGTTCAGTGTATGTACATTGAATTAGTCTGTATCTGAGGTGCAATTGATGTGTACCTCAAGTAGTCAAATCCTGTTGAAAGTTTTGATTGTAATACACATCAATATTCATCAGTATCGGTTGCATGTAGGTTGAATTTGTCTGAAGTTGATGTGCAGTTGATATGTACAGCAAGTACAAAATTCTAAAGATTAAAAGGTTACACTCATAAGTTTCATTAGTGTTGGTTGTATGAAGATTCAATCGGTCTGGACTTGAGGTGCAGTTGATGTTTACCTCAAGTAGACAAACCTTATCGAACATTTTGATGGTAACACACATTAGTATTCATCAGGGTTCATTGTATGTACATTGAATTAGTCTGTATTTGAGGTGCAGTTGATGTGTACCTCAAGTAGACAATTCTCAAGATTAAATGGTAACACACATCAGTATTCATTAGCGTTGGTTGTATGTAGATTCAATCGTTCTGGACTTGAGGTACAGTTGATGTATACCTCAAGTTGACAAACCTTATCGAACATTTTGATGGTAACACACATAAGTATTCATCAGGGTTCATTGTATGTACATTGAATTGGTCTGTATTTGAGGTGCAGTTGATGTGTACCTCAAGTAGACAATGCTTGTCGAAAGTTTTGATGGTTATACACATCAATATTCATCAGAGTTGGGTATATGTAGTTTGAAATGATCTGTACATGAGGTGCAGTTGATATGTACTGCAAGAAGGCAATTCTCAAGATTAAATGGTAACACAAATTAGTATTCATCAGGGTTGGTTGTATGTATACTGAACTGGTCTGTACCTGAGGTACAGCTGATGTGTACGTCGAGTGGACAAAGCTTATGGAAAGTTTTGATGGTAATATACACTAATATTCATTAGAGTTGGGTGTATCTAGATTGAATTGGTCTGTATTTGAGGTATAGTTGATATGTACCTCAGGTAGACAGAGCATGTTGAAAAATTTGATGATTATACATTATTCATTAGAGTTGTTTGTATCAGGACTGAATTGGTCTGCACTTCATGTACAGTTCATGTATACCTCAAGTAGACAAAGCCTATCAAAAGATTTACTGGTAACACACATTACTATTCAGCAGTGTTGTTTTTTTGTAGATTTAATTGGTCTGTACTTGAGGTGCAGTTGATGTTTACCTCAAGTAGACAAAGCCTCTCAAATCTTTTAATGGTAACAGACATTAGTATTCATCAGGGTTAGTTGTATTAAGATCCAATCGGTCTGTTTAGGAGTTACAAATGATGTGCACTTCATGTATACAAAGCCTCCTCAAAATTGTGATGGTAATATAATTAGTTTTTATCATATTTGTTTGTTTGTAGATTGAATAATCTGAACTTGAGGTGCAATTGATGTTTACCTCAAGTAGACAGAGCCTGTCGAATGTTTTGACAGTTATACATATCAATATTTTTTAGAGTTGGGTGTATCTAGATTGAATTGGTCTGTACTTGAGGTGCAGTTCATTTATACCTAAAGTAGACAAAGCCTATCGAAATATTAAATGGTAACACACATTAGTATTCATCAGTGTAGGTTGTTTGTAGATTGAATTTGTTTGTACTTGAGGCACAGTTTATGTACACTCATAACTTTCCATTAGGGTCGGTTGTGTGTAGATCCATTGGTCTGTACTTGAGGTGCAGTTGATGTGTACCTCAAGTAGACAATACCTGTCAAAGATTTAATTGTTATACACATCAATATTCTTCAGAGCTGGGTGTATCTAGAATAAATTGGTCTTTACTTGAGGCTAAAATGATTTATTCCTCAAGTAGACAAGTCCTCTTAAAAGTTTTAATGGTAACTGACATTAGTATTCATTAGGCTTGGTTGTATGTAGATTGAATAATCTGTACTTGAGGTGCAATTGATGTTTACCTGTAGTAGACAAAGCCGGTCGAAAGTTTTGTTGGTAGTACACATCAATATTCATTATATTTGAATGCATGTTGATTCAATTGGTCTTTACTTGAGGTACAATTGATGTGTACCTCAATTAGACAAAGCCTGTCGAAAGTGTTGATATTATACACATCAATATTCATCAGAGTTGGGTGTATGTAGATTGAATTGGTCTGTACTTGAGGTGCAGTTCATTTATACCTCAAGTAGACAAAGCCTAACGAAAGATTAAATTGTAACACACATTAGTATTCATCAGTGTTGGTTGTATGAAGATTCAATCGGTCTCTACTTGAGGTACAGTTGTCGTATACCTCAAATAGACAAAGCTTTTCGAACATTTTGATTTGAAAACATATTAGTAATCATCAGGGTTGGTTGTATGTATACTGAATTGTTCTGTACTTGAGATACTGCTGATGTGTACGTCGAATAGACAAAGCTTGTGGAAAGTTTTGATGTTAACACACATTAATATTCATTAGAGTAGGGTATATCTAGATTGAATTGGATTGCACTTGAGGTACAGTTGATATGAACCTCAAGTAGACAGAGCCTGGCAAATGTTTTTAATGTTATACACATCAGTATTCTTTAGAGTTGGGTGTATCCAGACTGAATTGGTCTGTACTTAAGGCACAGTTGATGTATACCTCAAGTAAACAAAGCCTCTCAAAAGTTCTAATCGTAACAGACATTGGTGTTCATTAGGCATGGTTGTATGTAGATCCAGTCGGTCTGTACCTGAGATACAAATGATGCGCACTTCATGTAGACAAAGACTCTACAAAGTTTTGATATTAATATTATTTCTTTGTAATATATTTGGTTGTATGTAGATTGAATAATCTGTACTTGAGGTGCAATTGATGTTTACCTCAAGTAGACAAAGCCGGTCGAAAGTTTTGATTGTAATACACATCAATATTCATTATATTTCAATGCATGTAGATTCAATTGGTCTTAACTTGAGGTACAATTGATATGTTCCTCAATTAGACAAAGCCTGTCGAAAGTGTTGATGGTAATACACATCAATATTCATCAGAGTTGGGTGTATGTAGATTGAATTGGTCTGTACTTGAAGTGCATTTCATTTATACCTCAAGTAGACACAGCATAACGACAGATTAAATGGTAACACACATTAGTATTCATCAGTGTTGGTTGTATGAAGATTCAATCGGTCTGTACTTGAGGTGCAGTTGATGTGTACCTCAAGTAGACAAAGCCTTTCAAACATTTTGATGGTAACACACATTAGTATTCATCAGGGTTCGTTGTATGTACATTGAATGGTCTGTATTTGAGGTACATTTGATGTGTACCTCAAGTAGACAATGCTTGTCGAAAGGTTTGATGGTTATACACATCAATATTCATCAGAGTTGGGTGTATGTAAGTTGAATTGGTCTGTACTTGAGGTGCAGTTGATGTGTGCCTCCATTAGACAGAGCATGTTGAATGTTTTGATGGTTATACACATCAATATTCTTCAGAGTTGTTTGCATCTGGACTGAATTGGTCTCCACTTGAGGTACAGTTCATGTATACCTCAAGAAGACAATGCCTATCAAAAGATTAACTAGTAACACACATTGAGATTCATCGGTGTTGGTTGTTTGTAGATTGAATTGGTCTGGACATGAGGCACAGTTGATGTATACCTCAAGTAGACAAAGCCGCTCAAAACTTTTAATGGTAACAGACATTAGTATGCATCAGGGTTAGTTGTATTTAGATCCAATCGGTCTGTTTAAGAGACAAAAATTATGTGCACTCCATGTAGACAAAGCCTCTACAAAATTTTGATGGTAATATAATTAGTTTTTATCATATTTGGTTGTATGTAGATTGAATAATCTGAACTTGAGGTACAATTAATGTTTTCCTCAAGTAGACAAGACCGGTCTAAAGTCTTGATGGTAATACACATCAATATTCATAATTATTGGTTGTATGTAGATTTAATTGGTCTGAACTTGAGGTACAGTTGATATGTACCTCAAGTAGTCAAATCCTGTTGAAAGTTTTGATTGTAATACACATCAATATTCATCAGTATCGGTTGCATGTAGGTTGAATTTGTCTGTACTTGAAGTGCAGTTGATATGTACAGCAAGTACAAAATTCTAAAGATTAAATGGTAACACTCATAAGTTTCATCACTGTTGGTTGAATGAAGATTCAATCGGTCTGGACTTGAGGTACAGTTGATGTATACCTCAAGTTGACAAACCTTATCGAACATTTTGATGGTAACACACATTAGTATTCATCAGGGTTCATTGTATGTACATTGAATTGGTCTGTATTTGAGGTGCAGTTGATGTGTACCTCAAGTAGACAATGCTTGTCGAAAGTTTTGATGGTTATACACATCAATATTCATCAGAGTTGGGTATATGTAGTTTGAAATGATCTGTACATGAGGTGCAGTTGATATGTACTGCAAGAAGGCAATTCTCAAGATTGAATGGTAACACAAATTAGTATTCATCAGGGTTGGTTGTATGTATACTGAACTGGTCTGTACCTGAGGTACAGCTGATGTGTACGTCGAGTGGACAAAGCTTATGGAAAGTTTTGATGGTAATATACACTAATATTCATTAGAGTTGGGTGTATCTAGATTGAATTGGTCTGTATTTGAGGTATAGTTGATGTGTACCTCAGGTAGACAGAGCATGTTGAAAAATTTGATGATTATACATTATTCATTAGAGTTGTTTGTATCAGGACTGAATTGGTCTGCACTTCATGTACAGTTCATGTATACCTCAAGTAGACAAAGCCTATCAAAAGATTTACTGGTAACACACATTAGTATTCATCAGTGTTGTTTTTTTGTAGATTTAATTGGTCTGCACTTGAGGTGCAGTTGATGTATACCTCAAGTAGACAAAGCCTCTCAAATCTGTTAATGGTAACAGACATTAGTATTCATCAGGGTTAGTTGTATTAAGATCCAATCGGTCTGTTTAGGAGTTACAAATGATGTGCACTTCATGTATACAAAGCCTCCTCAAAAGTCTTGATGGTAATACACATCAATATTCATCATAGTTGGTTGTACGTAGATTGGATTGGACTGAACTTGAGGTACAGATGATTTGTACCTCAAGTAGTCAAATCCTGTCGAAAGTTTTTATTGTAATACACATCAATACCTATTAGTATCGGTTGCATATAGGTTGAATTTGTCTGTACTTGAAGTGCAGTTGATGTGTACCTCAAGTAGACAATGCCTGTCGAAAGTTTTAATGGTTATACACATCAATATTCTTCAGAGTTGGGTGTATTTAGACTAAATTGGCCTGTACTTGAAGCACAGTTGATGTATTCCCCAAGTAGACAAAGCCTCTTAAAAGTTTTAATGATAACATACATAAGTATAAATTAGACTTGGTTGTATGTAGATTGAATAATCTGTACTTGAGGTACGATTGATGTTTACCTCAAATAGACATAGCCGGGCGAAAGATTTGATGGTAATACACATCAATATTCATTATATTTGAAGGTGTGTACATTGAATTGGTCTAAACTTGAGGTACAATTAATGTTTATCTCAAGTAGACAGAGCATGTCGAAAGTTTTCATGGTAATACACATCAATATTGATCATAATTGATGGTATGTAGATTGGATTGGTCTGAATTTGAGGTACAGTTGATGTGTACTTCAAATAGACAAAGTCTGTCGAAAGGTTTGATGGTAATACACATCAATATTCATCAGTATTGGTTACATGTAGGATGAATTTGTCTGTACTTGATCTGCAGTTGATATGTATAGCAAGTAGACAATTCTAAAGATTAAAAGGTAACAGTCATTAGTATTCATTAGGGTTGGTTGTATGTTGATTCAATCGGTCTGCACTTGAGGCATAGTTGATGTTCACCTCAAGTAGACAAAGCCTTTCGAACATTTTGATGGTAACACACATTAGTCTTCATCAGGGTTGGTTGTACGTATATTTAAGTTGTCTGAACTTGAGGTACAGTTGATGTGAACGTCTAGTAGACAAAGCCGGCCGAAAATTTTGATGGTAATACACATCAATATTCATTATATTTGAATTCATGTAGATTCAATTGGTCTTAACTTGAGGTACATTTGATGTATACCTCAATAAGACAAAGCCTGTCGAAAGTGTTGATGGTAATACACATTAATATTCATCAAAGTTGGGTGTATGTAGATTGAATTGGTCTGCACTTGAGGTACAGTTCATTTATACCTCAAGTAGATAAAGCCTAACGAAAGATTAAATGGTAACACACATTAGTATTCATCAGTGTTGGTTGTATGAAGATTCAATCAGTCTGCACTTGAGGTACAGTTGATGTGTACCTCAAGTAGACAAAGGTTTCCGAACATTTTGATGGTAACACACATTAGTTACTACCACTGGGTCGATGCCTCTGCTGGTGGACTATTAGTCCCCGAGGGTATTACCAGCCCAGTAGCCAGTACTTCGGTACTGGCATGAAAATACGGATTTTTTGTGTTATTAAAATTTGCTGTTACAAAATATTATAAATTATTGTAAATTAAGGAATGTATCTCCCTCATGCAAAGCTCTGATTCCTTTCACGAATTTGGCTATACCTTTTGGACCTTTTTGATTACAGCTCTTCATCTTTTATATAAGCTTTGGATTTTCAAATATTTTGACCACGAGCATCACTGAAGAGACATGTATTGTCGAAATGCACATCTGGTGCAAGAAAATTGGTACCGTTAATTTAATTACTACCACTGGTTCGATGCCTCTGCTGGTGGACTATTAGTCCCCGAGGGTATCACCAGCCCAGTAGCCAGTACTTCGTACTGGCATGAAAATACGGATTTTTTGTGTTATTAAAATTTGCTGTTACAAAATATTATAAATTATTTTAAATTAAGGAATGTATCTCCCTCATGCAAAGCTCTGATTCCTTTCACGAATTTGGCTATACCTTTTGGACCTTTTTGATTACAGCTCTTCATCTTTTATATAAGCTTTGGATTTTCAAATATTTTGACCACGAGCATCACTGAAGAGACATGTATTGTCGAAATGCGCATCTGGTGCAAGAAAATTGGTACCGTTAATTTAATTAGTATTCATCAGGGTTCGTTGTATATACATTGAATTGGTCTGTATTTGAAGTTCAGTTGATGTGTACCTCAAGTAGACAATGCTTGTCGAAAGGTTTGATGGTTATACACATCAATATTCATCAGAGTTGGGTGTATGTAGGTTGAAATGATCTGTACATGAGGTACAGTTGATATGTACCGCAAGTAGGCAATTCTCAAGATTAAATGGTAAAACATATAAGTATTCATTAACGTTGGTGGTATGTAGATTCAATCTTTCTATATTTGAGGTACAATTGATGTATATCACAAAAATACAAAGCTTTTCGAACATTTTGATTTTAACACACATAAGAATTCATCAGGCCAGGGTTGGTTGCGTGTATAATGAATTGGTCTGTATTTGAGGTACAGCTGATGTGTACGTCGAGTAGACAAAGCTTGTGGAAAGTTTTGATGGTTATAAACATCAATATTCTTCAGAGTTGTTTGTATCTAGACTAAATTGGTCTATACCTGAGGTGCAGTTGATATATACCTCAAGTACACAAAGACTGTCAAAAGATTTAATGGTAACAGACATAAGTATTCATCAGGGTTAGTTGTATTTAGATTCGATGGGTCTGTACAACAGATACAAAGGATGTGCACTTCATTTAGACAAAGCCGCTACAAAGTTTTGATGCTAATATAAATAGCTTTTATCATATTTGGTTGTGTGTAGATTAAATAGTCTGTAATTGAGGTTTAATTGATTTTTACCTCAAGGAGACAAAGCCGGTCCAAAATTTTGATGGCAATACATATCAATATTCATTATATTTGAATATATGTAGATTGAATTGGTCTTAACTTGAGGTACAATTGATGTGTCCCTCAATTATACAAGGCCTGTCGAAAGTTTTGATGGTAATACACATCAATATTCATCATAGTTGGGTGTATGTAGGTTGAATTGATCTGTACATGAGGTACAGTTGATATGTACTGCAAGTAGGCAATTCAAAAGATTAAAAGGTAACACTCATAAGTATTCATTAGGGTTGGTTGTATGTAGATTCAATCGGTCTGCACTTGAGGCACAGTTGATGTGCACCTCAAGTAGACTAAGCCTTTCTAACATTTTGAAGATAACACACATAAGTATTCATCAGCATTGGATGTACGTATATTGAATAAGTCTGCACCTGAGGTATAGTTGATGTGTACCTCAAGTAGAAAAAGCCTGTGGAAAGTTTTGATGGTAATACACGTCAATATTCATCAGAGTTGGGTATATGTAGTTTGAAATGATCTGTACATGAGGTGCAGTTGATATGTACTGCAAGTAGGCAATTCTCAAGATTGAATGGTAACACAAATTAGTATTCATCAGGGTTGGTTGTATGTATACTGAACTGGTCTGTACCTGAGGTACAGCTGATGTGTACGTCGAGCGGACAAAGCTTGTGGAAAGTTTTGATGGTAATATACACTAATATTCATTAGAGTTGGGTGTATCTAGATTGAATTGGTCTGTATTTGAGGTATAGTTGATGTGTACCTCAGGTAGACAGAGCATGTTGAAAAATTTGATGATTATACATTATTCATTAGAGTTGTTTGTATCAGGACTGAATTGGTCTGCACTTCATGTACAGTTCATGTATACCTCAAGTAGACAAAGCCTATCAAAAGATTTACTGGTAACACACATTAGTATTCATCAGTGTTGTTTTTTTGTAGATTTAATTGGTCTGCACTTGAGGTGCAGTTGATGTTTACCTCAAGTAGACAAAGCCTCTCAAATCTTTTAATGGTAACAGACATTAGTATTCATCAGGGTTAGTTGTATTAAGATCCAATCGGTCTGTTTAGGAGTTACAAATGATGTGCACTTCATGTATACAAAGCCTCCTCAAAAGTCTTGATGGTAATACACATCAATATTCATCATAGTTGGTTGTATGTAGATTGGATTGGACTGAAATTGAGGTACAGATGATTTGTACCTCAAGTAGTCAAATCCTGTCGAAAGTTTTTATTGTAATACACATCAATACCTATTAGTATCGGTTGCATGTAGGTTGAATTTGTCTGTACTTGAAGTGCAGTTGATGTGTACCTCAAGTAGACAATGCCTGTTGAAAGTTTTAATGGTTATACACATCAATATTCTTCAGAGTTGGGTGTATTTAGACTAAATTGGCCTGTACTTGAGGCACAGTTGATGTATTCCTCAAGTAGACAAAGCCACTCAAAAGTTTTAATGATAATATATATATTAGTATTCATTAGGCTTGGTTGTATGTAGATTGAATAATCTGTACTTGAGGTGCAATTGATGTTTACCTCAAATAGACAAAGCCGGTCGAAAGTTTTGATGGTAATACACATCAATATTCATTATATTTGAAGGTGTGTACATTGAATTGGTCTAAACTTGAGGTACAATTAATGTTTATCTCAAGTAGACAGAGCCTGTCGAAAGTTTTCATGGTAATACACATCAATATTCATCATAATTGATGGTATGTAGATTGGATTGGTCTGAATTTGAGGTACAGTTGATGTGTACTTCAAATAGACAAAGTCTGTCGAAAGGTTTGATGGTAATACACATCAATATTCATCAGTATTGGTTACATGTAGGATGAATTTGTCTGTACTTGATCTGCAGTTGATATGTATAGCAAGTAGACAATTCTAAAGATTAAAAGGTAACAGTCATTAGTATTCATTAGGGTTGGTTGTATGTTGATTCAATCGGTCTGCACTTGAGGCATAGTTGATGTTCACCTCAAGTAGACAAAGCCTTTCGAACATTTTGATGGTAACACACATTAGTCTTCATCAGGGTTGGTTGTACGTATATTTAAGTTGTCTGAACTTGAGGTACAGTTGATGTGAACGTCTAGTAGACAAAGCCGGCCGAAAATTTTGATGGTAATACACATCAATATTCATTATATTTGAATTCATGTAGATTCAATTGGTCTTAACTTGAGGTACATTTGATGTATACCTCAATAAGACAAAGCCTGTCGAAAGTGTTGATGGTAATACACATTAATATTCATCAAAGTTGGGTGTATGTAGATTGAATTGGTCTGCACTTGAGGTACAGTTCATTTATACCTCAAGTAGATAAAGCCTAACGAAAGATTAAATGGTAACACACATTAGTATTCATCAGTGTTGGTTGTATGAAGATTCAATCAGTCTGCACTTGAGGTACAGTTGATGTGTACCTCAAGTAGACAAAGGTTTCCGAACATTTTGATGGTAACACACATTAGTTACTACCACTGGGTCGATGCCTCTGCTGGTGGACTATTAGTCCCCGAGGGTATCACCAGCCCAGTAGCCAGTACTTCGGTACTGGCATGAAAATACGGATTTTTTGTGTTATTAAAATTTGCTGTTACAAAATATTATAAATTATTGTAAATTAAAGAATGTATCTCCCTCATGCAAAGCTCTGATTCCTTTCACGAATTTGGCTATACCTTTTGGACCTTTTTGATTACAGCTCTTCATCTTTTATATAAGCTTTGGATTTTCAAATATTTTGACCACGAGCATCACTGAAGAGACATGTATTGTCGAAATGCGCATCTGGTGCAAGAAAATTGGTACCGTTAATTTAATTAGTATTCATCAGGGTTCGTTGTATATACATTGAATTGGTCTGTATTTGAAGTTCAGTTGATGTGTACCTCAAGTAGACAATGCTTGTCGAAAGGTTTGATGGTTATACACATCAATATTCATCAGAGTTGGGTGTATGTAGGTTGAAATGATCTGTACATGAGGTACAGTTGATATGTACCGCAAGTAGGCAATTCTCAAGATTAAATGGTAAAACATATAAGTATTCATTAACGTTGGTGGTATGTAGATTCAATCTTTCTATATTTGAGGTACAATTGATGTATATCACAAAAATACAAAGCTTTTCGAACATTTTGATTTTAACACACATAAGAATTCATCAGGCCAGGGTTGGTTGCGTGTATAATGAATTGGTCTGTATTTGAGGTACAGCTGATGTGTACGTCGAGTAGACAAAGCTTGTGGAAAGTTTTGATGGTTATACACATCAATATTCTTCAGAGTTGTTTGTATCTAGACTAAATTGGTCTATACCTGAGGTGCAGTTGATATATACCTCAAGTACACAAAGACTGTCAAAAGATTTAATGGTAACAGACATAAGTATTCATCAGGGTTAGTTGTATTTAGATTCGATGGGTCTGTACAACAGATACAAAGGATGTGCACTTCATTTAGACAAAGCCGCTACAAAGTTTTGATGCTAATATAAATAGCTTTTATCATATTTGGTTGTGTGTAGATTAAATAGTCTGTAATTGAGGTTTAATTGATTTTTACCTCAAGGAGACAAAGCCGGTCCAAAATTTTGATGGCAATACATATCAATATTCATTATATTTGAATATATGTAGATTGAATTGGTCTTAACTTGAGGTACAATTGATGTGTCCCTCAATTATACAAGGCCTGTCGAAAGTTTTGATGGTAATACACATCAATATTCATCATAGTTGGGTGTATGTAGGTTGAATTGATCTGTACATGAGGTACAGTTGATATGTACTGCAAGTAGGCAATTCAAAAGATTAAAAGGTAACACTCATAAGTATTCATTAGGGTTGGTTGTATGTAGATTCAATCGGTCTGCACTTGAGGCACAGTTGATGTGCACCTCAAGTAGACTAAGCCTTTCTAACATTTTGAAGATAACACACATAAGTATTCATCAGCATTGGATGTACGTATATTGAATAAGTCTGCACCTGAGGTATAGTTGATGTGTACCTCAAGTAGAAAAAGCCTGTGGAAAGTTTTGATGGTAATACACGTCAATATTCATCAAAGTTGGGTGTATCTAGACTGAATTAATCTGCATTTCAGATACAGTCGATGTGTACCTCAAGTACACAATGCCTGTCGAAAGTATTGATGGTTATACACATCAATATTCATCAGAGTTGGGTGTATCTAGATTGAATTGGTCTGTACTTGAGGTGCAGTTGATGTGTACCTCAAGTAGACAGAGCCTGTCGAATGTTTTGATAGTTATACATATCAATATTTTTCAGAGTTGGGTGTATCTAGATTGAATTGGTCTGTACTTGAGGTTCAGTTCATTTATACCTCAAGTAGACAAAGCCTATCGAAATATTAAATGGTAACACACATTAGTATTCATCAGTGTAGGTTGTTTGTAGATTGAATTTGTTTGTACTTTAGGCACAGTTTATGTATACGTCAAGTATACACAAAGCCTGTCGAAAGATTAAATGGTAACAGACATTAGTATTTATCAGTTTTTGTTGTTTGTAGATTGAATTAGTCTGCTGAATGTTTTGATAGTTATACACATCAATATTCTTCAGAGTTGTATCTAGACTGAATTGGTCTATACTTGAGGCACAGTTTATGTATACCTCAAGTAGACAAAGCCTTTCAAAAGTTTGATGGTAATACACATCAATATTCATTATATTTGAATGTATGTAGATTGAATTGGTCTTAACTTGATTTATAATTGATGTGTACCTCAATTAGACAAGGCCTCTGGAAAGTTTTGATGGTAATACACATCAATATTCATCAGTATTGGTTGTATTTAAGTTGAATTTGTCTGTACTTGATGTGCAGTTGATATGTACAGCAAGTAGACAATTCCAAAGATTAAAAGGTAACACTCATAAGTATCATTAGGGTTGGGTGTATGTAGATTGAACTGGTCTGTACTTGAGATACAGTTCATGTATACGTCAAGTACACAAAGCCTATCAAAAGATTAAATGGTAACACACATTAATATTCATCAGTGTTGGTTGTTTGTAGATTGAATTGGTCTCTACTTGAGGCACAGTTGATGTATACCTCAAGTAGATAAAGCCTCTTAAAATTTTAATGGTAACAGACATTAGTATTCATCAAGGTGTGTTGTATTTAGATCCAATCGGTCTGTACTTGAGATACAAATGATGTGTACTTCATGTAGACAAAGCCTTAACGAAGTTTTAATGGTAATATAATTAATTTGTTTAACATGTTTGGTTGTATGCTGATTAAATAATCTGTACTTGAGGTACAATTGATGTTACCTCAAGTTGACAAAGCCGGTCGAAAGTTTTGATGGTAATACACATCAATATTCATTATATTTGAATGTATGTAGATTGAATTGGTATGTACTTAAGGTACATTTCATCTATTCCTCAAGTAGACACAGCCTATAGAAAGATTAAATGGTAATACACATCAATATTCATCAGAGTTGGGTATATGCAGATTGAATTGGTCTCTACCTGAGTTTATTTGTACGTCAAGTAGAAAAAAAACTGTCCAAATAGATGTTGGTAATAGTTATTCCTGTTCATAAGGGTTGGGTGCATGAAAATTCAATTGGTCTGTATGACGTGTATCTAAAGTAGACAAATCCATTCGAATGTTTCAATGCTAATACACATTAGTATTCATCAGGGTTAGTTGTATGTAGATTCAATCGGTCTGTACTTAGGGTGCAGTTGATGTGTACCTCAGGTAAACAAAGCCTTTTAAAAGTGTTAGTGGTAACGCACATTAGTATTCATCGGGGTTGGTTGTATGTAGATTCAATTGGTCTGCACTTGAGGTACAGTTCATGTGTACGTCGAGCAGAAAGAACAAGAATATCATTGTAAGATGACCAGGGTGAAGGCTAATCAATCTCTGTGAAAGGTAATCAGAGGTAACCAAAGTCAAAGTTTTTGTTAGGTGACCAGAGGTAACCAAATCAAATATCTGTGTAATGTGACAAGAACATCATTGTAAGGTAACCACAAGATACCATAGTCAATATATGTGCAAGGTGACCAAAGGTTACTAACGTCAATATGACTAGAGGAAACGAATGTCAATATATGGGTAAGGTGACCAGAGGTAACCAAATTGAATAGTTGTGTAATCTGACCAGAGTATAATTGTAAGGTGACCACAGGTAAAGATAGCCAATAACCTTTCAAGTTTACCAGAGATAACCAAATTAATCATATGCTTAAAGTGATTAGAACATCAGTGTTAGGTAACCAGAGGTAACCAAAGTCAATGTATGTGTAAGGTGACCAGAGTTATACAAAGTGAATGTACGTGTAGGGTGACTAGAGGTAACCAAAGTGAATATATGTGTTAGGTGACCAGAGGTTACCAAATTAAATATTTGTGTAATGTGAACAGCAGGATACGGTCAACAGAGATAACAAAAGTCAAAATCTGTGTATTGTGATCAGAGATCAAGGAATCGATATCTCTGATAAGTGATGTTGTGTAACTAAAGTTAACATATGTGTAAGTAAGGTGACCAGAGACAGTCAATCTGTCCAAAAAAAAACAGATGATCATTGTAAGATGACCAGGGGGAACATAGCCAATATCTGTGCAAGGTGACTAAAGGTACAGCTGATGTGTACGTCGAGAAGACAATGCCTGTAGAAACTTTTGATGGTAATACATATCAATATTCATCAGAGTTGGGTGTATGCAGATTGGATTGGTCTGTACTTGATGGACAGTGCATGTGTATCTCAAAAAGGCAAAGCCTTTCGAAAGTTTTAATGTTAACACACATTAGTATTGATCACGGTTTGGTTGTAAGAAGATACAATCTGTCTCTACTTGAGGTAGAGTTGATGTGTACGTCGAGTAGACAAAGCCTGTCGAATCTTTTCAATGTAGTACACATTAATGTTCCTTAGGTTTTGGTTTAGGTAAACGGAGTTGGTCTTTACTTGAGATACAATTGATTTGAACGTCAAGTAGAAAAAACCTGTCACAATTGTTGTTGGTAATAAACATTTCTGTTTATTAGGTTCGAGTGTATGAAAATTGAATTGGTCTGTACTTGAGGTACAAATGATGTGTACTGCATGTAGACAAAGCCTGTCCAAAGTTTTGATGGTTATATACATTAATATTTATTGTATTTGGGTGTATGTAGATAGAATTGGTTTGTACTTGAGGTTCGGTTGATGTGTATCTCAAGTACACAAATTCTTTCGAATGTTTCAATGCTAACACACATTAGTATTTATCAGAGTTAGTTGTATGTAGACTCAATCGGTCTGTACTTGAGGTGCAGTTGATGTGTACCTCAAGTAGACAAAGCCTTTCAAAAGTTGTAATGTCACATTAGTATTCATCGGGATTGGTTGTATGTAGATTCAATCGGTCTGTACTTGAGGTACAGTTGATGTGTACGTCGAGCAGAAAGACCAAGAATATCATTGTAAGATGACCAGGGTGAAGCCTAGTCAATCTCTGTGAAAGGTCATCAGAGGTAACCAAATTTAATATATGTGTAAGGTGTCCAGAGGTAACCAACGTCAAAATATGTGTAAGTTGACCAGAGGTAACCAAATCAAATATCTGTGTAATGTGATAAGAACATAATTGTAAGGTAACCACAAGATACCATAGTCAATATCTGTGCAAGGTGACAAGAGGTAACCAAAGTCAATATGACTAGAGATAACCAACGTCAATATATGTGTAAGGTGGCCAGAGGTAACCAAATTGAATAATTGTGTAATCTGACCAGAGTATAATTGTAAGGTGACCAAAGATAACCAAATTAATCATATGCGTAAGGTGACAAGAACATCAGTGTAACGTAAGCAGAGGTAACCAAAGTCAATGTTTGTGTAAGGTGACCAGAGTTATCCAACGTGAATTTCTGTGTAGGGTGACCAGAGGTAACCAAAGTGAGTATATGTGTTAGGTGACCAGAGGTAACCAAATTAAATATTTGTGTAATGTGAACAGAATATCAGGTCACGGTGATCAGAGACAACCAAAGTCAAAATTTGTGTATTGTGATCAAAGGTAAAGAAATCGATATATAAAGTTAGCATCTGTGTAAGTGAGGTGACCAGAGATTATCACAGCCATATCAATCTAAAAAGAACCAGATTATCATTGTAAGATGATCATTGGGAAACATAGCCAATATCTGTGCAAGGTGACTTGAGGTACAGTTGATGTGTACGTCGAGTAGACAATGCCTGTAGATACTTTCGATGGTAATACATATCAATATTCATCAGAGTTGGGTGTATGCAGATTGAATTGGTCTCTACTTGAGGGGCAGTTTATGTGTATCTCAAGTAGGCAAAGCCTTTCGATAGTTTTAATGTAAACACATATTAGTATTCATCAAGGTTTGGTTGTACGAAGATACAATCTGTCTGTACTTGAGGTACTGTTGATGTGTACGTCGAGTAGACAAAGCCTGTCGAACCTTTTCATTGTAATACACATTAATGTTCCTTAGGTTTTGATTTATGTAAACGTTGTTGGTCTGTACTTGAGATTCAGTTGATTTGTACTTCAAGTAGAAAAAACCTGTCAAAATTGTTGTTGGTAATGGACCTTCCTCTTCATTAGGTTCGAGTGTATGAAAATTGAATTGGTCTGCACTTGAGGTACAAATGATGTGTACTGCATGTAGACAATGTATTCTCTTTCTCCTACTTCACTTGAATGCATTATGATAATATAAAAAAAAAAGTTTGCATGTTTGGTAAGGACAAGCTTATATACATTCTGGACTAGCCGACAAGATGAAGGATTGGCCTAGTCCCTCCAATGTTTTAAAGGCGCTTCAGTACGTCGTTTTTGAGATTGACCAACTACTATGGCGATTTATTTCAAGTTAAGCCGATATTGCTGATACATCATATTGTCTAGTACCTAAAGGATAAAGTATAAAAGGTTTAAGAACAGCTTAAG
This sequence comes from Mytilus trossulus, assembly GCF_036588685.1. Classification (NCBI taxonomy): domain Eukaryota; kingdom Metazoa; phylum Mollusca; class Bivalvia; order Mytilida; family Mytilidae; genus Mytilus; species Mytilus trossulus. Next base: position 53,266,099 of record NC_086373.1, read on the forward strand.
GATTCAGTCACAACGACTTTATTGAATGGAATGAAAATCGGACATTAAGAACGCAAAATCAAACAAAAGGAATGTGCCGCCACTTACAGCTGTTATCTTAATGCTAGCAAGTTGAAGATTTGGTTTGTTTGCTTGCTTGCTTTGTTTGTTTGTATTAGTGTTTGCTCAATAGATATAGGAAGATATGGTATGCGTGCCATTAAGACAACTCTCCATCCAAGTCACAATTTATAAAAGTTAACCATTATAGGTAAAGGTACGATCTTCAACACGGAGCCTTGGCTCACACCGAAACAGCAAGGTAAATAGGGCCTTAAAAAATACAGGTGTATAAAGTGTCCTACATCTATGATACATCTACCAGGATATCTACAGTATATCATGTGTCCTACACCAATGATACATCTACCAGGATACCTACAGTACATAATGTGTCCTACGTCTGATATATCTACCAGGATACCTACAGTATATAATGTGTCCTGTACCTATGATACATCTACCAGGGTATCTACAGTATATTATAATGTGTCATACAACTAAGATAAATCTACCAGGGTATATACGGTATATAAAATGTGTCATACAACTAAGATAAATCTACCAGGGTATATACGGTATATAATGTGTCCTACAACTAAGATAAATCTACCAGGATAAATACGGTATATAATGTGTCCTACAACTATGATAAATCTACCAGGATACATACAGTATATAATGTGTCCTACATGTATGATACATCTACCAGGATACAAACAGTATATAATGTGTCCTACATCTATGATACATCTACCAGGATACCTACAGTATATAATGTGTCCTACATCTGATATATCTACAAGGATACCTACAGTATATAATGTGTCCTACATCTGATATATCTACCAGGATACCTACAGTATATAATGTGTCCTGCACCTATGATACATCTACCAGGGTATCTACAGTATATTATAATGTGTCATATAACTAAGATAAATCTACCAGGGTATATACGGTATATAATGTGTCCTACAACTAAGATAAATCTACCAGGATAAATACGGTATATAATGTGTCCTACAACTATGATAAATCGACCCGGATACATACAGTATATAATGTGTCCTACATGTATGATACATCTACCAGGATACAAACAGTATATAATGTGTCCTTCACCTATGATACATCTACCAGGGTACATACAGTATATAATGTGTCCTACACCTATGATACATCTACCAGGGTAGCTACGGTAAATTATGTGTCCTAGATCTATGATAAATCTACCAGGATACCTACAGTATATAATGTGTTCTACATCTATGATAAATCTACCAGGTTACCTATGGTATATAATGTGTCCTACATCTATGATACATTTACCAGGATACATACAGTTTATAATGTGTTCTACACCTATGATAAATCTACCAGGATATATAATGTGTCCTACAACTATGAAACGCATCTACTAGGGTACATACAGTATATAATGTATCCTACACATATGAAACATTTACCAAGGTGCCTACAATATATAATGTGTCCTACACCTATAAAACATTTACCAAGGTGCATACAATATATAATGTGTCCTACAACTATGATACAACTACCAGGGTACCTACAGTATATAATATGTCCTACACCTACGATACATCTACCAGGGTATCTACAGTATATGATGTGTCTTACAACTATGATACATTTACCAGGGTATCTACAGTATTTAATGTGTCCTACAACATGATAAATCTACCAGGGCATCTACGGTATATAATGTGTTCTGCACCTATGATACATCTACCAGGGTATCTTCAGTATATTTTAATGTGTTCTACAACTAAGATAAATCTACCAGGGTATATACGGTATATAATGTGTCCTACAACTATGATAAATCTACAAGGGCATCTACGGTATTTAATATGTCTTACACCTATGATACATCTTCCAGGGTACAAACAGTATATAATGTGTCCTACATCTATGAAACATCTACCAGGATACATACAGTATATAATGAGTCCTACACCTATGATACATCTGCCAGGATACCTACAGTATATTTTAATGTTTCTTACAACTATGGTGCATCTACCAGGATACGTACAGTATATAATGTGTCCTTCACCTATGATACATCTACCAGGGTACATACAGTAAATAATGTGTCCTACACCTATGATACATCTACCAGGGTATCTACGGTATATTATGTGTCCTAGATCTATGATAAATCTACCAGGATACCTACAGTATATAATGTGTTCTACACCTATGATAAATCTACCAGGATATATAATGTGTCCTACAACTATGAAACGCATCTACCAGGGTACATACAGTATATAATGTATCCTACACATATGAAACATTTACCAAGGTGCCTACAATATATAATGTGTCCTACACCTATAAAACATTTACCAAGGTGCCTACAATATATAATGTGTCCTACAACTATGATACAACTACCAGGGTACCTACAGTATATAATGTGTCCTACACCTACGATACATCTACCAGGGTATCTACAGTATATAATGTGTCTTACAACTATGATACATTTACCAGGGTATCTACAGTATTTAATGTGTACTACAACTATGATAAATCTACCAGGGCATCTACGGTATATAATGTGTCCTGCACCTATGATACATCTACCAGGGTATCTTCAGTATATTTTAATGTGTTCTACAACTAAGATAAATCTACCAGGGTATATACGGTATATAATGTGTCCTACAACTATGATAAATCTACAAGGGCATCTACGGTATTTAATATGCCTTACACCTATGATACATCTTCCAGGGTATCTACGGTATAGTATGTGTCCTACAACTATTAGAACAGACTCTACAGGCGAAAGGACTCAGGCGAACATGTATCAGGGCGAACGAACCCGATACCAATTAATGTTAACGTCAAGTAGACACAGCCTGTCGAAAAGTTTTATTGTAATTTCTATGATAGAAAAAGGGGATGAAATTGCTGTTCGTTAATGATAAAAATTAATCTATGTGTTTTGCAAACTGTTTAACAACAAAATTTAAAACTGGTTTCATAAAACCATGAGTAAGTCTGCTTCCCTCTTGTAGGTCTCCAATATTTTCTAATACGTCAACAGCTTTAAGTAAAATTCATTCCATTCAGTGGTTCTCTTAAAGAAGACATCTGTATGTATTTCCCGTGGGGTCCTATGATAAACTAAGTCCCCCACTGGCGACCATCTTGGATGATGGATCGGCTACAAAGTAAGAACACTTGGTCAGTACTTCATAAGGAACATTCATGCTATGTTTGGTTTCATTCCATTCAGTGTTTTTTTTAAAAGAAGACATTTGAATGTATTTGCCAAAGGGTCCTATGTTAATCTAAGTCCCCCGCTAGCGGCCATCTTGGATGATGGATCGGCTACAAAGTAACAACACTTAGTCAGCACTACATAAGTAACATTCATGCTATGTTTAGATTCATTTCATTCAGTGGTTCTCTATAAGAAGACATTTGAATGTATTTGCCAAAGGGTCCAATGTTAATCTAAGTCCCCCGCTGGCGGCCATCTTGGATGATGGATCAGCTCCAAAGTAACAACACTTGATCAGCACCTCATTTGTATGTATATCTCATAGGGTCCTATGTTAAACTAATTCCCCCGCTGGCGACCATCTGGGATGATGGATCGGCTACAAAGTAACAAAACTTGGTCAGCATCTCATATGGATCATTCATGCCATGTTTGGTTCCATTCCATTCAGTGGTTCTCTAGAAGAAGTTTAAAATGTAAAAAGTTAACGGCAACGACGACGGACGACAGACGCCAAGTGATGAGAATAGCTCACTTTGCCCTTTGTGCCAGGTGGGCTAAAAATACAACTTTTTTTTCAAGTAGTCACTGAACCACGAACATTAAGTCAAGGACAATGGGCAAGTGACAGACGGAAACTTCGTAACATAAGGCTTCTGTATAGAAAGTATGAAGCATCCGGCTCTTCCACGTTCTAAAATATAAAGCTTTTAAGAAGTTAGCTAATGCCGCCTCCGTCGTAGCCGCCTCGACAAAAATGGAAAATTTAATTCTCAAAGTATGGTCTGATACCCCAAATCAACAAAAAGATTAGATTCAGTATACAAACAAAATGCATAAACATTTGATCTTCGATGTAATCAAACAAAGTTTAATTTTAGACCCTTCAAACCTTAATATGTACTAATTTCAAAACAGGATCCAAAATCCAAAATCTAAATACACAATGAGATTCAGCATATCATATAGCCGAAATTATTCAGTTTTTGATAAAATCAAACAAAGTTTTTTTTTAGAAACTTATAGATTAATTTCTTTTCAGGCAAAAGTACAATTTCAGAGTTTTATAAACTTTAACACAAATTATCGCCTGGAAACCAAAAACTCCTTTAGGACTGAACTCCTTGTTTCTGCAATGAGATTTATTTGTTTATCTTGTCTTATTTTTTTTTTATCTGTTTTGGAAATAATCGTCCTTTAAAATAAATAACTGCTCTTAGAAGTTTTCTGACAGTTTTTTTGTGAATGGACAGTTGGTACATCTCAAGATTTTGAACTCATGTCTCATTTCAGAATGTGGTCACTTTATTTGTAAATTCATTTCTAATTCATTTAGTGTTGTAGCAAATTCATATTGTACATAATTCAATAAAATAAATAAACAAAAGATTCCATGAACAATAATGCCTAACAGCAGACAAAATACAAAAAAATGTTTTAAAAGTTATTTATGATGTAACAAAATAAAAGATTAACACTGAATCAGTCTACAAGCATCCAACTCTCGTGAATACTAAGGTGTGCAACCATAAAAACTTTCAAAATGCTATGTCTACTCGATGTACACTGTAGTACACCACACTGTAAAAATATTATTGAGAAAGCGCAGGTGGGATTTTTTTAATTTCCATTTAATGTCTTAAAGAAATGCACTTCGAAATAACTGAGTTCTCCGGCCTATTAGTTGAAATGACCCGAGGTAACCAGAGTCAATTTATGTGTTTGGTGACAAAAAGTAACCAGAGTGAATGTTTGTGTTATGTGAGCATTATTGTAAGGTGACCAGAGGTCAACATAGTGAATATATGTACAAGGTGATTAGAGGTAACCAAATTAAATGAGTGTGTAATGTGACCAGAGCATCATTTTAACTGGACCAGAGGTTAACATAGTCAATATGTGTCCAAGGTGACAAGAGGTTACCTAAGTCAATATATGAACAGCGGTTTAGGGTGACCAGAAGTAACCAACGTCAATATATGTGTTTGGTGACCAGAAGTAACCAAAGTGAATAATTGTGTTATGTAAATTTATTGTAAGGTGACCAGAGGTCAACATAATGACATTATGTACAAGGTGACCAGAGGTAACCTAAGTCAATATATGAACAACGATGTAGGGTGACCAGAGGTAACCAACGTCAATATATGTGTTTGGTGACCAGAAGTAACCAAAGTGAATGATTGTGTAATGTGAGTATTATGTTAAGGTGACCAGTGGTCAACATAGTGAATATATGTACAAGGTGACCAGAGGTTACCAAATTAAATGAGTGTGTAATGTGACCAGAGCATCATTGTAACTGGACCAGAGGTAAACATGGTCAATATATGTCCAAGGTGAGCAGAGGTAACCTAGGTCAACATATGAAGAGCTGTGTAAGGTAACCAGAGGTAACCATAGTCAATATTGGTCTGGGAACACAGTTATCGTCCCTTGATTTTCGTTGTCTACGAATATCGTCCCTAGTGTGAACAGTGTGTTACTTGCTATTTTTTTTATACCCTTTCCAAATTCATTTCTTCATGTTTATGCCTCAAAAGGCAAGTAGGGGATGAAACTACACTGTAAAAAAATTTGGGTCATGGATTTTAAAGGAAAGATATCACTTCTTTCGTTATAGCAACGTTGACACTTTTGTGAATTTAGGACGAACAGACTCTACAGGCGAAAGGACTCAGGCGAACATGTATCAGGGTGAACGAACCTGATACCAATTAATGTTAACGTCAAGTCGAAAAGTTTATTGTAATTTTTATAAAATTGCTGTTTGTTTAATGGTAACCAGATGCAAGGCAAAGCTTTATACGACCGCAGAGGTCGAACCCCGAACAGTTTGGGCAAGTATGGACACAACATTCAAGCTTGATACAGTTCTGAATTTGGATTGTAATTAAATAGTTGACACAGCATAGGTTTCTGACACAGAATGAATGTGGTCTAATGAACTTAAACATTTGTTTTTGCGTTTGAGCAAATCACTATGCTGTTGAATGTTGATCCCCTCAAAGAAAAAAATTGAAGAAATTTTCTTTTTCAATTTCTGAAATCTGAAATGAGAAAAATTGTCCCCCCCAATTCTTATTTACCCACCCCCACCCCCAATTTTTTCACCTTCCCCTTTCCCTTGTTCCAAAAATAATCTCCATTCAAATTTCTAATGGAGTTTGCAACAATAACTACTCATTTAAATATATCATAACATATTGAAATATAAAATGACATACAGTCATGGTTAAAATTAATATTAATTAATAGTAACTTCTAAAAAAAGATTACGGCTAATCATCTCAAGACAATATCATTCCTTAATACATAATTTGCAAGCAGTGTAATCAAACATATATATAACAGTATATTTTAAATGGAATTGGATTACCTCCCTTACACTGCTTTTAAATTGTATAAATTGTCCTTTATCCAGAAAAACCCTTGTTTTTCCTTCTTTTTGCCCCTAATTGCTAAATGATTTGAAGCATAACCCCCCATTACCATTCCTTGGTAGTATGGAAACTTGTCGTACAATTTCAGAGAGATTTATACACTTAAACACAAGTTATTGACTGTTTGGCCCCAACTTTTAGAAACCCCCCTTGGAGCAAGAACCCCAAAATTCAATTCCAGCCTTTCCTTTGTAGAAAGAAACCTTGTAGTATAATTTTAGAAAGATCCATACACTTAAACACAAGTTATTGTCTGTAAACTTAGAAAAATGCTTCTTTTTTGGCCCTTTTTTGGCCCCTCATCCCTACATGTTCGGGGAAATCAACCCCAAACTCAATCCCAGGCTTTCCTTTGTTATATTGAACCTTGTAGTACAATGTCAGAGAGGTCCATGCAGTTACACACAAGTTATTGTGCGGAAACTAGAAAAATGCATGTTTATGGGCCCTTTTTGGCCCTTAATTCCTATGCTCCATAACCCTTAAATTAAATCCCAACCTTCTACTTATGGTATTAAACCTTGTGGTACAATTTCAGAGCAATTGAATTACTTATACACAAGTTTTTGTCCTAAAATTAGATAAATGCTTGTTTTGGGCCCCTTTGGGCACCTTATTCCTAAACCTTTGGGACCATAACCCGAAAATCAATCCCAACCTTCTTTTTGTGGTTATAAACATTGTGTTAAAATTAAATTGATTTCTATTTACTTATATAAAAGTTATTATCCGGAAACCATCTGTCTTCGCACGGCGCTGACGACGACGACGTGATACCAATATACGGAAAAAAAAATACTTTTGCGGTCGTATGAAAATTAATCTATGTGTTTTGCCAACTCTTTAACAACAAAAGTTAAAGCTGGTTTCATAAAACCATGAGTAAGTCTGTTTCCCTCTTCTAGGTCTCCAATATTTTCTAATACGTCAACAGCTTTAAGTAGAACATCTCTGAAAAAAAGAATAACTGATGTGTTAGTCTTTGTTAACAGAGATATAAAAAGACTTATGTCTAGGGGGATGGTGGCGTATTCATAAAATGAAACAATCTGTTCATTAAGGACAAGTTTTTGACTGAACTACCAATGTGCCACTCAACTTTAGAGCAAATTACTGTGTCTGAAGTCGATTGGCACACTAATAGTATACATGCATATTTGAGTACAATATTGCATATTGGAATGCAAATGCAACAAGTAATCAACAACAAATAGAAAACTAACGATTAAGTATAATAAAGATGGAAGGGGAATTATATGTCAATCTTGAAGGATTTCTTGTTGCCTTAAATTTCTTTTTTCACATAATTATGTTGTTTTTATTTAATTTAAATTTCTGTTATCTTATAATCGTCGAGAATATATTTTGGTTGTGGTGAAGTTAAACATTATCATTTTGATGGCAAAAGTTTACCCTGGCCCATAGCCATCTGAGCTAAAGCCGGCTATTCTTAATATATTTTTACTTCATCATGTTTCTACACAACCATATCCTGAATTAATCTGAAATTTGTCGGATTAAATATGAATGTTCATCCTATCTTTTGCACAGTTATTTTATTCAAGTAATTGCCAAACAAGTATATCATAAAACATTCCAAAATAACCTTGGCCTCTGAAAAGCAAATGGCTATTCCTTCATCATACTCGAAAATACATAATCTTTATTTTCTTGACAGCTTTTAACTATTTTCATAGCATACTTTATGCAGCTAACATCTTTTTTATCTAGGATTATTACCAAAGAGGAGGGGCTTGTAAAATTTAATTGCTTACCGAACTTCATTAGCTTCTTTTCTTGATGAGCATATTTTACTAAGCCTTGAAAAGATTTCGCTCTTTTCAACAATGTTGCTGAAATCATCAGCCAAGTCTTTTGCCTCTCCTTCTGTAAGGCCTGAAAATAAGCTTATAGAAGTCTTGATGTTCCTTCTTATAACAATTCCTGGTGGAATATTTGCCACTGATCTGCTCCTCTGGAAATAAAAAAATAGTACGTTTTCAAACACATTTTATCCTTTTCAACATTTCTTACCAAAATAATTTCTTAGGGAAGATAATGAAATAAAGGATTGAACAATTGCTGATATACTCACAACAAAGCCAGGAATGACAAGTACCGTAGAGCTAATTGGGTAATAGTGAATTGATTAATAAATATAATCAATGAAGAAGAAAAAAAAATATATCGAAACACTGTACATTTGGTGAAATAACAATATTTAGTTTCCACCTTTAAATTACCATTTGTTTTAACATGTTTCAATGATCCTATAAAGCAAAAAGAATTAATTTAAATGCTAGGCATTATCAAACTGGAAAGGAATTAATAATTTTATCAAATCTCATTATTCAAATATTGACTTTAAATGAGGAAATGCAACAACTTGAAGTGTCAAGGACGTTTTTCCTAGTCGGATTTAATCAAATGTCGTTACCTTTAACAACTGACAGACCATAGTCGATGAAAGGTTTTCAGGAGATCCAACTCGCCTTTTTACTTCCTCCCTACTAACGTCATAGAACTTCTTTTTTCCTGTTAGGCTTAGTCTACCAGGAACCATAACTGGCCAATCATTGCAGGAAGCTACAATTTGAAAACAATTGTTGACATTATATGCATTGCATCATTTTTATATCAAAATATATTATATACTTGGTTATATGAATTAAAATTTATACTTTAATGTATCTGTATACTTGACTGTGTAGCTCTACAATTCTTTCTGTTGAGCTAAGCTGACGACCATTTCAAACATTCAAATCAATCCAAAGCTTTATTTAAGGTTGGCATGTCACAAAACAATAACAAAATGTCTTTGAGCTTTCTTTAAGCCGACATTATTTTTTCAGAAGGTGGTGGCAGGAATTCAAGTGGATAGACAATTCATCATTGCATCATTCTTTATCTGTTCCAAGTACGGTTTATTCATTTTCAATTGTTAAAAACTAATTCGAACATTTTGTTGGTCAGAATATTTATTTCCATCTTGTCTTGGCAAGTAATTTAGAGTTGTAACCGTCCCATACTATTCATTTCAAAATTCATCCTACCCACTCCTATTATCAAATGGTTATGCTCTTATCACTGTCCTAGATATTGAAACTAGCAATGCTTGGAGTGAAACATTAACACGAAAGGATTAGCTTGTATTTTCAGGGTAGAGTTTTCCAAAGGAGGCATTTCAGTTGCAACCCATAGTTATTAAATTATTCTATTTAAAATAGGGATGTATAACAAAATGTTAATTGTATATTTGGAAATACCACAGCTTGAATGAGATAATTCGGGGTTTTACCATCTCTTTCTGCTGGCGAAAGCTTTTGCTGGGCTTCTTTTGCAAGCTGCAACATTTCTTCCTCCCAGGAATCATAACATAACTTCGAATCTGCAATTATATAAGAAAGTGTTTGCTTCATTCAGCTTGTCACTTTCTTTATTTATAATTCTCAATCCTACACACATTACATGCACAAGGTCTGTGCATTAGAAAAGGCTAAAGTGACGAATGAAAATAGCTTAAACTTACAAACATTGATTTAGAAATAGAACGTACATCGTTATCAAATCAACAATTATCTCTGGTGCTCCTGAAATGTTATGATGTGTCACCAAGATGACTAGTGCAAAAAGAATAACAATGAATGCAATGACTATAACAAACTTTGGCACAGAAAATACAGTTACATTTTTCCTGAAAGCACATGACGTAATGCAAAAACAATTATAGGCTTTGTCCTGCCTCCCAAAATAATATATAAATATAAAATTCAATATCTGTGTTAGGTTTCCAGTGATTACAAAAGTAAATATTTGTCTTAGGTCAAGAGCAATTACAAAGATCAACATCTATTTATGATGATAATTGGTAACGGAAAAGAAGAACCAGAGTTTACAGAAGTCAATATTTGAATATTACACTTTGCTTGACTTGACACAATTTCTGTGTATGATGACAGAGTACACTAGTGGAATTGAATATCTATATGAGATAACCACACAAAACCAAATGCAATGTCATTGTAAGGTGACCAGATGTAAACAAGAGTCAACAATTGCATGGCGTAGGTATTTGACCACAGAAAACCACAATAAACCACAATAATATCTGATGAAATAGAACAGAGGTTACAAATTGCAATGCCAGTGTAAGGTGACCTGAAGACACCAAAGTAAATATTTGTTTTAGGTCAAAAACAAAATTCAATATCTGTGAATGATTACAAATGGTAACGCAGAAGAGTGACCAGAGTTAACAGAAGTCATTATTCAATGGTGTATTTGTCCAGAATTCACTGAGGTTAATAATGTGACCAGAGGTAGTAAAATTTAATATCTTTGTAAGGTGACCAAGGTTACTACTTTAAATATCTGTGAAAGGTGACAAGGATATAACCTAATTAGATTTATGCTTTGGATGTAAGGTCACCATAGGTAACCATGATCAATACATTTTTACAGTGACAAGAGTTAACAAATGTCTAGATTTGTGCAAAATGGCCAGGTGTAACCAAAGTCAAAAAGGTGGTCAGAGGTAACTAAATTCAATATATGTGTATGGTGACCATATGTAACCAAAGTAATTATTAGGTCAAGAGCAATTACAAAATTTAATGTCTATGTATGATGACTAAAGGCTACATTTGCAATATCTGTGAAAGATGACCATAGGTAACCAAAACTTATATATGCATAGCACGAGTATGTGACCATAAATAACCAAAGTAACTATCTGCTGTATGTGACCAAAGCGTAAATATTTCAATACCTGTGAAAGGTAAATATTTGTCTAAGGACACATATATATGCATGTGTAAGTAGACCAGAGGTTTCCAAACTTAATGTCTTGGTAATATGACCAGAGGTAACCCAAGACTATTTCTGCAGGTGTTTTGCGACCAGATTCAACGAAAGTTAAATTTGTGTTAGCCAAAGGGTTCCACAGTGTTTCACATACATGTAGTTAACAATCTTATCATCACCACCAGTCATTTTAAGGCCTATTTGAATTTAAAGGTAACTATTTTGTATTGGTTACCTAAGCTACACATAAGACCCATAACATATCCGTTTCATCTTGACCTCTTCTAGAAGTTCTACAACTAATCTCATTTAATGTTATCTTCATATCAACTGCAGCTGCACAAACAATATTTCAACTATCAACTATATTTACAAAATACATATCAAGTAAATACATACCACCTTCATCTTCATTTTCTGTTGTCTTCTGCAAAAGAAGAGAAAAAATATTATGACCTAATTATGAAATCAATATACTTATCAGAAAAAATCTTACGACCATAAATTTGAAGTGATTAAAAATATTTCGATAAACTAGTAACACATTTTTTATTGTAACATGCTCTTGGTGCAAGTACACAATGGTACCATTTCAAATTCTTTTTTTCAGATTTGGTTTTGGCTATGATGATCATGGAAAACAATGTTTATTCTGTTAATTGTTATAAGTGTATTGAATACAATATTATAGTAATCTATATCCATTTTCAAGTCATGATGCATATCAAACCTGTTCTCTCTTTTGACTCTCTGATTGACTTTGACTTTCTACAATGGAATAAAAAAAAACGTGAAACAGTTGCTTGTAAAAGCTGATATTTGGTTCAAGAGTTATAAATTCAAATCAACCAGAAAATTTAATGGTTTCAATTAAGTCATAACTGCCATTATATAAAAATCTTTCACAAATACATCAGTTCAAATTAAATACAAATCGATCACCAAATATTGGTACTACATAAAAAAAAATACCAGGAGCAGAGGCATACACATTCTGTCGCCATCATTACATTTTTCAACAACAAATCAAATGAATACATACCAACTTCAACACACTTATCTTCAGCTCTCTGCAAAATAAAAGATAAAGCATTATAACCTAATTATGAAATCAAATCATCTATCAGAAACAATCGTCTAAGGATATATATGAACAGATCAAAAGATTTTGGTAAATAATCAGACATTACTCATTATAAAAACACTTTGACACTGGTTGCCATATGCATTCCAATTTGTTTTATTGTCATATGGTGATTACAATGATTTCTATTCTTGCTGAACCGCTGATGTATATCAAACCTGCTCTCCTATATTTTCTGTCTGTGGCTTTCTATGATTATCTGAAAATGAAACGTAATAAACGCATTAAACAGTTTCGTGTTACTTTTGGAAGAATAATCAAGTCCTATAGCAATTCAATACAACCATAACGAAAAATAAAAGTAGTTATTAATCAAGCTAAAGTAGCCATTTAATAAAAATCGGTTACTAAATATTGATATTACAAACAGAAATACTGCAGGCATAAGCATAACAATATTGTCGTCATTTATATATATCTAAAACATATGAAATGAATACATACCAGCTGCATTTTCTTTTTCGTCAGCTTTCTTCAATAAAAAAGATAAAATAATTATGAACTCATGATGTAATCAAATCATCTAGTATAAACTATTTTATAAGGATAATTCTGTTATAAAATTCTGACATTATTCATTGTAACATGTTTTGACACTTAATTTCACTTCAAATAATGTGTATGCTCAGACCTGCTTTGATTGCGATGATCATTGAAAATATAATTCATCGTAATGACTGTAATAGATATAATGAATTATATATAACAATATTCTCTATTTTTGATGAACCAATGGAGTATATCATACCTGTGCTCCTCTCTTTTGTCTCTTTGAAGGTATTTCCTTTCCTACAAAAGAATTAGAAAAAAGATCATATAACAGTCTCTTGTTAATTCTGATATTTGTTACAAGTCATTTTAATTCAATGCAGAAGAAATGTAACTGCATGTTTGTTTTATCATGACAAAGTAACAAGTTTCTAAACATATGTCACCAATTATCAAAAACGCAAAGAGATATAAGCTATGGTATCATATCATTATTCTGTTATAATCCTTTATAGTATATATTGAACAACAAAACAAATGGATACATACCACCTTTTTCATTCTTTTTTTCAGCTTTCTGTAAAATAAAAGATAAACAATAATATGGAATTTTATGAAATTAGTTCGTTTTTCGTAAAATATCTGATGAGTATGAATATAACGTTACTAAGTACATTTGATATACCAGAAAAACATTGTTTTGTTGAATGTAAAATGCTCTGTTTGCCAGCTCAATTTCAATTTTGCTGTCAGTTTTATTTTTTTTACTATGACGAACCTTGATTATACTAATCTTTCAGTTAAGTGGTGAATGTAATGTTCTAATAATATATATTAGTATTCTTGCTGAATCTATGATTTATGTCAAACCTGTTCTCCTGTATTTCCCTTCTGGGACTGTCCTTGATTACCTTAAAATATAAAAATAGAAGCATTAAACAGTTTTGTGTTACTATTGGAAGAGTAAACATGTCATAGTATTTCAATACAACCATAAAGAAAAATAATAGTAGTTATTAATCAAGCAAAAGTAGCCATTTAATGAAAATCGGTCCCTAAATGTTGATATCATAAAAAGAAATACTGCAGGAATAAGCATATATTTAACTATATTGTCGTCATTATTATATATCTCAAAACAAATCAAATGAATACATACCAGCTTCATTTTGTTCAGCCTTCTGCAATATAAAAGATATGATACAAAACTTTTAGGAATTTTTTGTCCTCAATGGTCTTCAACTTAGTATTTTATTTGTTCTTGAACATTGTTTTATTTGAGCGTCACTGATGAGTCTTTTGTAGACGAAACGCGCGTCTAGATAAATATAGAATTGCAGTCTTGGTATCTATGATGAGTTCATTTATGATTATAACCTCATAAAATAAAATTACCTAGCAGAAACTATCTTATAATGATAATTCTGGAATAATATTGAAGCATGTTTTGAGACTGAATGCCACATTAAATTATGTGTATGCTCAACTCTGCTTTTGTTTACGATAATCATTGAAAATATCGTTCATCGTGTTAATTGTAATAAAAGTATGGAATTCTATATACATGTAACAATAGTATTTGTTCGTGCTGAAACAATAATGTATACCAAACCTTTACTCCTCTCTTTTGCCTCTTTGATGGTCTTTCCAATTCTACAAAAGAATAAAGAAAAAACATTAACAGTTGCTCATGAATGCAGATATTTGGGAAATGTCCTTTTAATTCAATACAACCAGAAAATATTAAACTATATATACATGTTAATATACAATTAGGAAATGTGGTATGGTTCACAATGAGACAACTATCCACCAAAGTTAAAATTATAGGCATTCATAAGGCCTTCAACAAAGAGAAAAACTGATACCGGATTGTCGACTTTAAAAGGCCCGATATAAAAATATGAAACAATTCAATTTAGAGGATTATCGGCCTTATATAGAACAAAACAATTTACGAAAAACAAGCATGACAAACATAAAACAACGAGAACCGGTTGAAATTAACTGCATGCTTCTGACTGGAGACAGGCTAAAAAAAAAGTACCAGGTGACCAGCAGTTACAAAATGCAATGTCGTTGTTAAGTAAGCAGAGGTTATCGAGTACAATCGTTGTGTATGGTGACTAGAGGTACACGTGAAACCAAATTCAATATATGCGTACTAACTTATAATCCTGGTACCTTTGATAACTATTTACACCACTGGGTCAATGCCACTTCTGGTGGACGTTTCGTCCCCGAGGGTATCACCAGCCCAGTAGTCGGCACTTCAGTGTTGACATGAATATCAATTATATGGTCATTTTTATAAATGTCCTGTTACAAAACTTTGAATTTTTCGATAACTAAGGATTTTCTTATCCCAGGAATAGATTACCTTAGCCGTATTTGGCACAACTTTTTTGGAATTTTGGGTCTTCAATGCCCTTTAACTTTGTACTTGTTTGGCTTTATAACCATTTTGATCTGAGCGTCACTGATGAGTCTTATGACCACGAAACGCGCGTCTAGTGTACTAAATTATAATCCTGGTACCTTTGATAACTAATTACGATATGAAAAGATACCAATTTCAATATCAGTATATGTTGACCACAGATAACCAAATTCAAAATCAGTACTGTAACAATTTTATCACATGTGAAAGGTTGTCAGGGATATCCAAAAGAGGTATCCTGAAAGATGACATGTGTACACTTATATTAACTGATCCAAGTAAAAACAAGAGTGAATATATTACCAAACCAGACATAATGAAAAAAAATATTTGTAGGTTAATGGTCAGGAGTAACAAATAGAATTCAATACCTACTGTTACTATGGGTATTCGAAGTTCATTATATTGAACGGTGACCACAGGAAGCCATGGTCTTCACAGTTCAGTGCCCTTGTGACGAGTGAAAAGAAAATATTCTATCTGATATAAGAAACATACAAATGTTTAACCTTAGTTTGACCATGATCTGAAACATATATTCATTAATCTGTTTAAAGGTAATTACCTGTACTCCTTTGTTTGATATCAGTCAACATAATCCTACAAAAATTAATAAAACAAAAATCAATCTTAACTCGAGGTAAGGAGCTAGTCTATGATTTTCACATATGGGGGCATCTGGTTGGTATGCAAACGTTTGGGTAGACTTTTTTTATTCAAATGAACTCCATCCTACATCTGCCTCTGAGCTATCTTAAGATTTTCAATTACATGCACATGTAAGAAAATATAGAAAGTATTGGTAAAATATTCATTTCTTTAACCTGTTTTTGTATCTGGTTTTATTCTTTTGATTCTGTCATACAACAATAAATGAAAATTAGCCAGGTTCATGCATTTAAGAGTAAATGGTTTATTGAACAAGAGGCTCTCAAGAACCTGAATCGCTCACCTGTAATCGTTTTGCTTAAATCTTTCATCATTGATTATTTTTGCTTTTTTGCTTATATATCAATGAGTGGCTTAAAATGCAATTTAAATGTTCATTGGATTGCTTATATTTTCTTCAAAAGCAAATAAATGCATTTTACCCATACGTTCCATTTTAGCCATAGTGTCTGATGTTTCCTGACGTGCAAGGAAATAAAATACAAATGTTATACCCGATTCATTTGAGAAGATTTTTACCGTTAAAAACACATGTGTAAAATTGTCCTTAAATGGGCAATAACTCTCTAATGGGTCATTTGACAATTTTAGTCATATTAAACTTGTTTGTAGGTCTTACTTTGCTGAACATTTTTTTGCTATTTACAGTTTATCTTTATCTTCAATAATATTTAAGATAATAACCAAAATCTGCAAAATTTCCAATTAGTTCTTGACCTTTTCAACATTTTTTATCCGATATCAGATTTGCTCTAAATGCTTTAGTTTCTGATATGTAATCCAAACACTGCATTTGACCCCTATGTTCTATTTTTAGCCATGGTGGCCATGTTTGTCGATGGATCAAAACTTCGGATACAATTCATTAACTAGATACCCAAAGAAACATTTAGTTAAGGTTTGAAGGTATTTGGCCCAGTAGTTTCAGATGAGAAGATTTTTGAAATAGTTTACGACGACAGACGACGACAGACGACGACAGACGAACCCAAATACGACAGACGACGCCGACGACGACGATGACGACAGACGACGACCACGGACGACAAGTGATGGCATAAGCTCACATCGGGCCCAATCGGACCCCGGTGAGCTAAAAATGAAGCATTTCAAGTTAGATTCACTTGCATAAATATGGGTTACCAGCACAAACCTAATATGTGAAGCAACTATATAATAGATATCTATGAAGAGCGTAATGTAAATCACGTAAATAATCTGTTGTTTGTGTAGTAGTTGAACTTACAAATCATTCAAATCTTTCATTTACACGTGTTATAAGAAGCTAAATAGAGAGTACAATCATGTACTGTGTATTCGGAAATAACTGCGATGTTTTATCATTGCGAAAATGCGAAAAGGTTAAATTGTAATCGCAATAATTCAAAATCCAATTTTAGATTTATTATTATGAATGAAGCGAGTTTTTCTCAGTATCATAAAAAATAGTCGCATTTCGGTCTAAAAATGACAAAATTGCAATAATAAATGTAGCAGCACACAATAATTTCTGAATTTATTACAATACTTTTGATTTATTCTATTTTTAGAACCACAATATTAACATGATTAATGAAAAGAATAGCACTATTTTTAGAGGTTACCTGTACCAGGCTCCTTTCGGCGTAACAATTAACATTGTGAACAGTGGCGGATCCAGATGGGATGGTCAGGGGTTTGAACCCCCTTATTACGATCAATGATTATGCTTTTGAATGGGGACATATTGTTGGAATCCCCTTTATTCTGGGTTCGCCCCTAGTGCACATGTCATATTATAACCTAGCTGATATATAACGACTAAAACCCGAATATCACGTTTAATAAAATCAAACTTGTGTATTACAATGCAGCATACAAAAAGTATGATTTAGCCATACAAGTTTACCTGACTTCGCTGTCTTCTCGTTTCGATCCCTCATTTTTTCTCTTTTTGTATTGCATGCTGAAGTTCAATAACTCATGAATGTTGGAATAACCCGCATGCTATTTATAGATCTCTAGTACGTATTCTCAAAGTCACCATCCGATGCAGATGCAGGATTTTTTAAAAGTTGGGAGCCGGATCCGACATACTTAATACAATAACTAAAGAATAGAATAGAATATTTTTTTATTTCCCAAATTACAGGGTCCATAAAGGGCATAAAATCAGATACAATTGATTTACATAATTGGTATATAAAATATAAAATATGTATCTCTTATCATTGAGAAAATATGTTGTTTTTTTTTTCTTTTTGCTTTTGTCTGTTTGTTTGTTTATTTTTGTATTTGTATCTGTATTTTGTAAATGTCGGCTGGTATCATTTCTGTATAGGAATTTACACCAATAAAATTATTTGATTTGATTTGATTTGATTTGATAATTGGTAACAACAACAATAATAGTCACTTGAAAATATATATTTAGTATATTAGCATTGGTCAGAATCAGAGCCAAAAACCACATATATATTGTGAATAAAAGAATAAAGTTACATTATATGCATTCATTCTCAAATCATTTACTTGACTTAGTGTCAATATGCATACCTGATCTCTTTAATTCAAAACAGTCACAAATATAACAGACCAGTTTTTCCATAAGAGTTACATTTTCTTGAGTCAAGAGCCATAAAAATTTAGAAGATTTATTTAAATTTTTAAAATTATAACAATTGTCAGATACGTATTGAAAAAAGTCTTCCCTTTGAGTATCATAAAGAGGACATTCTAACAAAAAAATGAAGCTCATCTTCAACTTTACTTTGAACAAAGACGCTCAGATCTTTCTTTATATTTTTACTAAATATGCAGCAATGGAGACAGGGCCCCTGACCACCTCCCCATCTCCTAAAACCTCTCCAGAACATCAATTGCAATATACATAATTTTTAAAGAAGATCTTCTGTTAAAAACTAGTGTTTCGGACCTATATATGTAATTAAAAGTACATTTTTGTTTGTTTTAAACAATTTTACAAATTCTAAAAAAAAAATCATCGAAACCAGTGTTATACGTTGACCAAACATAAGGTACAAAAAAATAAAGGTAATACATCTGTTAGTTTTGCAGTAATTGATTATTTTTGAAGTCTCATTTATATATAAATAAGAAATAGCCATAAGTAATTTGGGTTATATATGAAATAATTCATAAATGAAATCGAATGCACAAACACATTTCAGTAAATTATTGCGAGTTCCTGTGATGTGCCCAACATATCCTATCATTTTTTCCCTATGTCTGACTGTATTTTGTACAGACGATTCTCCAATTAGACAATGCTATATAAAACATAATGAAGAATTTTAAGATGTGCAAGGTATGAGTCATCATGCACATCACAATGACGTTGGTGTCCTGTATACCAGTATAGTATATTATATTGTTTGTATCTTTTTGTTGACGGTTTCAGGTGCAAGAATGGTCGATCATCTAGGTTGCCCTTGGAAAAACGCGTACACAATATTTTCCGAAAAGGAGTAAAGCAATTTTTAAAAACATTTTTTTTTTAAGTGTGGCAACATGTCAACATGTCATATTTGCTGTATTTGTATAAATTTTTAATAATCAAATCTAAGTGTGTATTTATTTGCCCTTGTGAAAAACTAAATTTACCAATATCTGTCTAATAGACCACAATAAATAAAAATATAGCTTGACTATACATTAGACAGGTCTGTGCCGATGATTTGCCATTAATTCTGTATATAGTGTACGGAAGTCATCGGGGTCGTTTGACCTCCAAAAAATAAGAAACATAAAATTAATACTGTGGATTCATTGATATTCGTTGGATACCAATTTTCGGGGATTTCGTGGGTACAGGAGAACCACGAATTCAAATATTCAACGAATAACAAATTGTCTAAAGGAATGAGTGTAGACTTTGCCAAAACCACGAAATTAAATATCAACGAATAAGTAAACTTTCCTCAAACCACAAAAATTGGTACCCACGAAAATAAATGAATCCACAGTATGCTACTATGTTACACAACTCCATGAGTGTAAAACAGATGTCAATTTGGATTTCCCTATAGATGTACATGTATATGTATTAAACAAGTACCAAAAATTAAATCGAATGCACAAACACATTTAAGTCAATTATTGCAAGTTCCTGTGATGTGCCCCACATATCCTATCATATTTTTTTTCACTATGTCTGACGTTGCATTCACAAGGGACCAGTGTTATATATGGTGTACTACACCCTCCAACGTTACATTCACAAGGGACCAGTGTTATATATGGTGCACTACACCCTCCAACGTTACATTCACAAGGAACCAGTGTTATATATGGTGTACTACACCCTCCAACGTTACATTCACAAGGGACCAGTGTTATATATGGTGTACTACACCCTCCAATGTTTCCTTCACAAGGGACCAGTGTTATATATGGTGTACTACACCCGCCAACGTTACATTCACAAGGTACCAGTGTTATATATGGTGTACTACACCCGCCAACGTTACATTCACAAGGTACCAGTGTTATATATGGTGTACTACACCCGCCAACGTTACATTCACAAGGTACCAGTGTTATATATGATGTACTACACCCTCTGACGTTACATTCACAAGGGACCAGTGTTATATATGGTGCACTACACCCTCCAACGTTACATTCACAAGGTACCAGTGTTATATATGATGTACTACACCTTCCCATGTTACATTTACCAAGGACCTGTGTTATATAAGGTGTACTACACCTTCCTATGTTACATGTACCAGGTACCCGTGTTATATATGTTGTACTACACCCTACTATGTTTCAACCACCATAGACCTGTATTATATAGAATGAACTTCACATTCCTATGTTACATCCACCTGGGACCTGTGTTATATAAAATGCACTACATCCTCTTATGTTAAAACCACCAGAGACCTCTATTATATAAAATGCACTTCACCCTCCTTTGTAACGTTGGAGGGTGTAGTGCACCATATATAACACAGGTCTCTGCTGAATGTAACAGGAGTGTGTAGTGCGCCTTATATAACACAGGTCCCAGGTTGGTGTAACATAAGAGGGTGTAAATCCGCCTCTGCCTACACCCTCTTATGTTACATCAACCTGGGACCTGTGTTATATAAGGCGCACTACACACTCCTGTTACATTCAGCAGAGACCTGTGTTATATGAGGCGCACTACACCCTCCTATGTTACATTTACAAGGGACCCGTGTTACATATGGTGTACATCCTCCTGTTACAACCGACATGGACCTGTGCCTTATATGGTGTACTACACCCTCCTATGTTACATTCCACAGGGACTTGTGTTATATAACGTGTACTACATCCTTCTTATTTTACATCCACCAGGGACCTGTGTTATACAAGTTACACTTCACCCTCCTATGTTACATTCACCAGAGACCTGTGCTATATAAGGTGTACTACATCATCCTATGTTACATCCACAAGGGACCTGTGTTATATAAGGTGCACTACACACTCCTATGTAACATTCACCAGAGACCTGTGTTATACAAGGTGTACTACACCCTCCTATATTACATTCGCCAGGGACCTGTGTTATATAAGGTGTACTACATCCTCCTATGTTATGTACACCAGGGACTTGTGTTATACAAGGTGCACTACACACTCCTATGTTACATTCACCAGAGACCTGTAATAAAAGGTGCACTATATCCTAATATGTTACATTAACCAGGGGCTTATATCATATAAGGCATACCGTACACCCTCCTTTGTTACATTCACCAGAGACCTGTAGTAAAAGGTGCACTATGTCCTCATATGTAACATTCACCAGGGTCTTATATCATATAAGGCATACCGTACACCCTCCTATGTTACATTTACAAGGGACCCGTGTTATATATGGTGTACTTCACCATCCTGTTACAACCGACAGGGACCTGTGCCTTATATGGTGTACTACACCCTCCTATGTTACATTCCACAGGAACTTGTGTTATATAAGGTGTACTACATCCTCCTATGTTACATCCACCAGGGACCTGTGTTATACAAGGTGTACTACACCCTCCTATATTACATTCGCCAGGGACCTGTGTTATATAAGGTGTACTACATCCTCCTATGTTATGTACACCAGGGACTTGTGTTATATAAGGTGCACTACACACTCCTATGTTACATCCACCAGAGACCTGTAATAAAAGGTGCACTATATCCTCATATGTTACATTCACCAGGGGCTTATATCATATAAGGCATACCGTACACCCTCCTTTGTTACATTTACAAGGGACCTGTGTTATATAAGGTACAGTACATCCTAAAATGTTACATTCACCAGGGACCTGCTTACTATTCTGGACAAAGAAAGATAACTCTAATTAAAAAAAATTGCTATTTCACAATATTGTGCAATAAGATATTTCTTGCCATTGTGCAATTGAAAAGACTTGCTATTGCACAATACTTAATTTTAATAATTTAAGATCCTGATTTGGACCAACTTGAAAACTGGGCCCATAATAAAAAATCTAAGTACATGTTTGGATTCAGCATATCAAAGAACCCCAAGTTTAATTTTGGACCCTTTGGACTTTAATTTAGACCAATTTGAAAACAGGACCAAAAATGAAGAATCTACATACACAGTTAGATTTGGCATATCAATTTGGTATATTCTCTGTAACATTTAAAATATGATCCTCTTATAATTGGATTAAAGGGATATTTAGAAAGTAATGCTCCTTTATCCATCAAAAATGTTCTTTTCCTCTTTAAATCTGAATCAAAATATTTACATTTTTTGGTCTTTTTTTTATTTTTCATACTTTTTTTTAAAAATACAAGCTTTTAAAGCAGCTAATTTTAGTATGTCAGCAAACTGGGTAGCTGCTTTTTCTGAATCAAAATCTTGCTTTAGAAAATCATCTATTTTAGCCTTGCAAAGTGGGTGGCATAGAGCATCTCTAAATTTTATTGGCGAGGAGTTACTCCAAATGTATCCTCCTGTTAAATCAGTCATATTTATGTTACATTTTGACGAATTCTTAATATAACTTGCCATAATATTGAAAGAAAGGCTAGCTAACAATGACAATCAGAAAAAGTTGGTAAAAAATCTGAAACCTCAAAACTAAGTATATTTGACATTAAACCTTCTGATACTACTACATAATCAACTACACTAGATGGTCCTAGATCTATGTATCAATGATAAAAAAAAAATGAGATTTTGCAAAAACATTTGTACATTGTACTTTTTTTTTAATTGTACTAGTTGACGATGGTACGAGTTTGTACCGGTACGACTTTGCAGTGGTACGAGTTGACATTGGTACGAGTTGACCAGTTCTATTGACGGGTTTTCAATCGTAACTACTCGGCCATTCTCGCTATGCAGTACAATATCCTCGTGCAACCAGAAAGGCCGAGTAGTTCCGAGGGTTTTCACAGAAATTATCTCCACTTGATTCTCGAATAATAAATACGGGGTTCTAACGGACATTCAAGATGGCTGAACACACATCAAAATCGTTTAAAGAAGGTGAGTTAAGCAGTACAGATCAAGAAGGATATTCATCAGAATCAAGGAGAAAACGGATGAGACGGTCATCGTTTTCTAGTCCCCCGAGGTCCCATTTACCACAAAGGGTATCTTCTTGGAAACGGCACCATGCTTCAAGGATTGGAATTCATTTTGCCAAGCAATATGTGCAGGGACTAGACGGGTTGAAGCCACACATTTCTAAAACTTTGAATAATCTCACGAAGGAGCAAACTGAATATGTGAATATTGTTATGGAATATCTAACTTTCAATTTTGTTTTAAAAGATTTTGTTGGGTTTCCTCAAGAGATAGTCCGAGAAATTGACAAGATTATTGAGAAACTAA
Source organism: Mytilus trossulus (assembly GCF_036588685.1). Lineage (NCBI taxonomy): Eukaryota > Metazoa > Mollusca > Bivalvia > Mytilida > Mytilidae > Mytilus > Mytilus trossulus. The sequence continues at coordinate 53,290,240 of NC_086373.1, forward strand.
GTCAAGATGACCTGCAGATTCTTCAAGAAGAAGAGTAAGTAGGAAGATGTCTGCATTTGGATCTCCTGTAGTTGGTGATCACAATACTGGTATATATATACATGTATATTTATTGTCCACAATACTGGTATAAAAGTTTTGTACCAGTCATTTTGCCAGTATTGCAATGTTTTGTAACTTTAAAAAAAACAAAAACAATACTGGGGGTTACACTAAAGACCTGAAAGTGGACCTGAAAAGACCTGAAAGTAAACGACTAAAATTATTCAAATTGCAATAACTTTTTTATTATTCATGTTATTGGATGGAATTTCTTCAAGTTGGAATTTTATTAATTGTTAATATCCACATTTTATTAAAATTTAAATTTTTTAAATTAAAAACAAAATTTTGATGCCAAAAGTTGCACCTGAAGGGAGAAATGAAAAGACCTGAAGAGACCTGAAAATCTATGTTCGGACTAATTCTAACTTCAATAACTTTTTTAATATTGAATGGTTATCTTTCAACTTTAGATTTTGTGAAACTAAAAATTCAGTATAATGATAAAATTTAAAAAAAAGATATGAAAAATATCGTTGAAAACTCGGACCTGAACGGAAAATTAAATAACATAAATTTGCTTGAAAAGACTGTGGTCAAATTTATTCAAAATCTTTAACTGTTTTCAATCAATCTCCTTGAAGTATGAATAACTGATATACCAGTATTGTAGTTCTATTGTTGATTATATTTTAAGGTCTATAAGGAAAAAATGAATATTAAGCAAAATTAGATATTGAAGATCAAAGTGAGATTAGATTATCATGAAGCCAAGCAGATTATAGAGGATAATTGCGAAATCAATAAACAACCAGTTAAAAATAATTACTACATGTATACACAACGTGGCGGTACCCAAATTGCACCTATTTTTAGTGTTTCCTGCAGCTTTTAAAAAGGGAAGGGTAATTGTTAGCTCAGAGGGCACATTAAGCGCGATGGACAACAATTTTAGGGCACTAACTATAAACAGGCAATTTCTATAAAATGGATTCATTTAAAACATACTAGTTAGTTTAATGCTATAAAAAGTACATATATACATCTGTAATCAATCATTAAAACAAATGTTAAACAAGAAAAAGTGAAATATTTAAAACAATAAACACAATTTAGCTAGCTACAATGTAGCTCTAGCTTGAATTCAAAAGGGGCAGGGTGCCAGGTTTTACTGTATAGGTGGGTTTTTTTTTTTTAAATAAAGATGCATTTCAACTATAGTCTTTATGTCATTGTTTGTGTAGTTATGTATAGTACATCTTCATCAACATACAATTTTTATTATGTTTTTATAGTTTAACTTCACTCCACCCATTATCAAAGAATATGGTTTGATTATATCTATATAAGAATTACAACTTTTATAACATCAATAAGAAGTTTTAAGGTCATTTACTGGCTATACAGCCATTGCAGGGTTGGAAATTAAGAAAATTATGTGCAATTCTAATTTGATAATCTTGAGAACATGGATTGCTAATAAATAGTATAATTATCAAGTAGAAATTGCAATATTTTTTTTCCAATATATATGTTCAAAGACAGTTAATATCTTTAAGGTAACATTATTATGTTATTATATATTCAATTGGTCATTTATTCCTTATTTTGGTACTAGATAATATTTTTAGAGCTCAAATTTGTAATAGGCTTAATCAGGGGAAGAAACTCCAAAATCAATTTCCACCACGTTTGCGTTAACTGTGTTGAGATGGAAGGCATTTCTGTAACGGCATAGTTTTATTTTGATGACTTAAATTCAATTCTAAAGTCATGAAAGTCTTCATTTATACACTCCTCCATTGTGACTTGGAGATCGAAAAAGCTAAATACACTCAGCTAAATACACTCGCTGACACATTCATTAAAAGTATGACAAAAAGATACATTGTCCTAATTAAATTACTTATATAGTTATTAACACCTTTGAAGTCTTTTATCATTGTAATTGATTGTAATGACATGATTAACCTGGGGGCAATCACACAGGTATCATATGTAATTAACTTGTAGATCAGAAATCGATAAAACAAAATTTCACCAAAACGGCACAAGAGAATTTTGGAAAAGGACGTCAGGGCAGAAGGGCGCTGATGAAGGCACACAGACGATAAAGGCATGGCGTCTAGAATTTCGACAAAATTAGGGCAGGGCGCCAAATTTTTTTCCCAAAAAAGGGCAGGGCGCCATTACACGCCAAAACCACCTGTAGGAAACACTAATTTTGACAGTTTTTTACCTACGTTTTTTTATAATCAAGAAATAAATGTCCTTAATGTGTTTATTTTGTAGCCCTATCCTTCGTTATTGTATAGGTACACCAATTTAATTTTTAATCCATATTGAGTCATAAAAAAATAGGTGAAAGTTTGAATCAACCTTCAAACTATCCATGATTCTGTAATGAGGAGTACCCAAATTGCATCCATGCTTTAATTTACATCTTCAAAAGTCTAATAACCGAGCTTTTGTTTATTTTTTTCAAATATTTTGAACAATTGGATATTAGTCCATGCTTACTCTTCATATTTTACGAAATGGATATTATAATATATTGTATTTAAAAAGGTGATGTTTTGATGACGTAAATAAAGTCCTTTGAAGCAGTAAGCGTGGGTACATAGCCACACTACACTGCGTTATACAGATAAAAGTTAACTATCTTAAATAAAAACAGCAAACATGCAGAAGAACGATTTCTGCGAATCATATATATACATGTACATGTAAATAAACTGTGAATATCGAGGAAATATTTAAAATTTCATGACAGTGAATTAGCTCATATTTTTATGCCGATACTTATATGTATATACAAACACTTTTAATATTCCTTTTAATGATGATAGATGTCTACCTGTGTGACTTTTATATTTTAATCATTTAGAGATGTACATGTACTTTTGCACTGGTGGTGGAATACTCATGATTGAGGTGCTCCTTTGTTGGAGGAAGTTACGATAGACAAGTTACAAGTTACAAGATAAGATTTTGTCCATCATGCACCGGAAGTGTCATTTTATGCGATTTTGTATTGAGATTCAGATTGAAAAATACTTTATAAAGCACAGGGCAAACATCTAGGATGGAAATTCGGAAAATATTTTTTTTTTTGTCTTTACATTTATAGATCAAAGGTCAACATTATTTGTTGTCAGAGTGGTAAATACATGTAGGAGGGACGGTTTAATTGCCCATCAAGACAATTATAAAAAAAACAAAGCAAGTGTGTCAGTTGAGAGAAACAGCAAAAAAAGCAATATATATATATATAGTTTATCCAATATTTAAATTTCATTTCTTCTCTCACTGTCCTCTAAATTAGTATATCATTACATGTACCTACTGGCTACAATTTTTATTCAAAAACTGCTGCAAAAATTACCTTTACATGTCATTTCATTGGTTGGTTTGCTGTAAGGCCAAAAAAAATATATGTCTGTTTCCTGCTTCCAAGGCCAAAAAATCAGGGTCGGTAGGTCGGGATTTTTATTTATTTTTTTTTTTTTTTTTTTTTTGCACTTCCTGTCAGATTTGCAGTCGGTTATATGTCATGTTTGGTTAGGGTCCTGTACCCCAAAATGATTTAATCCCTTTAAAGAAGCTTTAATTGAATAATCCTCCAAGTGCTGACATTTTTAAACTCGCTTATTGTGGCACATTTGTGCTGGGAGCAGCCATTTTTTGTTTGGGCATAGTAAAATACAGATCTGGATCGGACCGGAAACGATTTTTTTCCCGACTGGAACCGAATTTTTCCGAATTTGAATAAAAAGATTTAGGGTCGGGGGGTTTGAGTTAGGGTCGGTCGGGAAACAGGAAACAGACATATATTTTTTTTTGGCCTAAGGTTTCTGTCCCATAGACTTTCCTAAATTTTTACACATAATAAACAAATGGATTTCATTTGTTTGTGATGCAAAACAGTGCTAAGAATCATATATTAACTACAATTAAATACTTCAATATTTATTGGGACCATCAGGGCAAGTTACTTTTTTTCCGGACAAGTGAACTTTACAATTTTACTTTCCCACAACAAATATTTCCACACCCCTGATTAATTACTGAGTTTATATTTATTTTGTAGAATAAAAGAGGAAGCTAATACTGGTCTTCTGGAAAATTTAAAAGAAGATGACTTGCCAAATATGCAGCTTGAAGATATTGTTAGTCATGTAGTCAAGCTTTTAGCACACAAAGCAAGATCAGAGTAAGTTGTATTATTTTATAAAATGTATGTTGGTCAGATGGCAGAAGGGCCAATTACACTGTTGCTGGTGTAGGGTTAATCACTGAAAGTTGAACTTGATGACACTGATTTACGTATCATTTCCTGTCATGAATATTTTATTGAAATAATATATAAATTTCACTGAAAAATCACCACCAGCAGTGATTTTTGTCTCGCCTATGACAAAAATGGCAGTATGCGAGACATTGGGATTACAATCTTGCGAAGGCATTAACTATTTGTACAAAGCTTTATATTTCAGAAGGGAGAAGACTTGGATCCTTCATACCTTGCAGTGTTTTCCATAGAAAGTTTTTGATGCATGGGGAATTTGAAGCACCCAGCTTGATCCTACATTTTTATGCCCCCACCTTTGATAGTAGAGGGGCATTATGTTTTCTGGTCTGTGGGTCCGTTCCTTCGTCCGTCTGTCCGTTCGTCCGTTATAGTTGTAGGTCAAGGTTGTTTTTTATGAAGTTGAAGTCCAATCCACTTGAAACTTAGTACACATGTTCCATATGTTATGATCTTTTTAATTTTAACGCCAAATTAGAGTTTTTACCCCAATTTCACGGTCCACTGAACATAGAAAATGACAGTGCGAGTGGGGCATCCGTGTCCTTGGGACACATTCTTGTTAGTAATACATTGAAAATTGAAATGTGTCGATCGAAACCTTGTTTGCAATCACAATCATATGAGATTACATGTGCTTTATTAAGCATTGCATTATAAATGTCTATTTCAAAAGCTACTGAATACATTCATTGTTTTAGATTCTATCATGTTGAACATGTTGAAGGTACAGTGTATTTTATCAAAGATATTAGAAATAAGTTCAGTTGAAGTTGATGATTGAAAATAAAATAACCAGTCTGTGATACAAATGTAGTGTTTATCTACAAATGTGTATTATTTTTAAGTTCTCATTCTTCAGTTATTTAAGTTCAGTGCCAACTAACTTGAAATTAATAACCAGAATCTGAAAGACTTCCTTATGCAGCATTGTGCAGTGATAGGATTTACTGTGTCTATGAGTACATATTATCTGTGCATTCTGATGAAGGTATAATTTTTCCTTCTTAAGATCATGTAGTGCTAAACCGTTTTTAGCTCACCTGTCCCGAAGGGACAAGTGAGCTTATGCCATCACTTGGCGTCCGTCGTCGTCCGTTGTCTGTCGTCGTAAACTATTTCAAGAATCTTCTCCTCTGAAACTACTGGGCCAAATACTTTCAAACTTAAACTGAATGTTTCTCAGGGTATCTAATTTATAAATTGTATCCAAAGTTTTGATCTATCAACAAACATGGTCGCCATTACTAAAAATAGAACATAGGGGTCAAATGCAGTTTTTGGCTTATAACTCAAAAACCAAAGCATTTAGAGCAAATCTGACATGGGGTAATATTGTTTATCAGGTGAAGATCTATCTGCCCTGAAATTTTCAGATAAATCAGACAACCCGTTGTTGGGTTGCTGCCCCTGAATTGGTAATTTTAACGAAATTTTGCTGTTTTTGGTTATTATCATGAATATTATTATAGATAGAGATAAACTGTAAACAGGAATAATGTACAGCAAAGTAAGATTTACAAATAAGTCAACATGACGGAAATGGTCAGTTGACCCCTTTAGGAGTTATTGCCCTTTATAGTCAATTTTTAACCATTTTTCGTAAATCTTAGTTATCTTTTACAAAAATCTTCTCCTCTGAAACTACTGGGCAAAATACTTCCAAACTTTAACTGAATGTTCCTTAGGGTATCTAGTTTGTAAATTGTATCCGAAGTTGTGATCTATTAACAAACATGGTCGCCATTGCTAAAAATAGAACATGGGGGTCAAATGCAGTTTTGGGCTTATAACTCAAAAACCAAAGCATTTAGAGCAAATCTGACATGGGTGTACCATTGTTTATCAGGTCAAGATCTATCTGCCCTGAAATTTTCAGATGAATCAGACAACCCGTTGTTGGGTTGCTGCCCTTGAATTGGTAATTTTAACGAAATTTTGCTGTTTTTGGTTATTATCTTGAATATTATTATAGATAAAGATAAACTGAAAACAGGAATAATGTTCAGCAAAGTAAGATTTACAAATAAGTCAGCATGACGGAAATGGTCAGTTGACCCCTTTAGGAGTTATTGCCCTTTATAGTCAATTTTTAACCATTTTTCGTAAATCTTAGTAATCTTTTACAAAAATCTTCTCCTCTGAAGCTACTGGGCCAAATAATTCCAAACTTTAACTGAATGTTCCTTATGGTATCTAGTTAGTAAATTGTATCTAAAGTTTTGATCTATCAACAAACATGGTCGCCATTGCTGAAAATAGAACATAGGGGTCAAATGCAGTTTTTGGCTTATAACTCAAAAACCAAAGCATTTAGAGCAAATCTGACATGGGAAATATTGTTCATCAGGTCAAGATCTATCTGCCCTGAAATTTTCAGATGAATCAGACAACCTGTTGTTGGGTTGCTGCCCCTGAATTGATAATTTTAAGGAAATTTTGCTGTTTTTGTTTATTATCTTGAATATAATTATAGATAGAAATAAACTGTAAACAACAAAAATGGTAAGCAAAGTAAGATCTACAAATAAGTCAATTTGACCAAAATTGTCAATTGACCCCTTAAGGAGTTATTGCCCTTTAAAGACTTTTTTTTCACAATTTGTTCATCATGTTGACTTACTTTAAAAAATCTTCTCCTTTGAAACTGCTTTATCAATTTCAGCCAAACTTAGGCTAAATGAGTTTCAGAGTATCTAGTATAAATTTTATATTTTATTTCCTTGTATGTCAAGAAACATAGCTCCTATGGCTAAAATAGAACATAGGAGAAAATGATTATTTTTTTTGGCTTTTGAAGAAAATAGGACGATCCAAAAAACATTTAAATAAATTGAAAAGTCAAAATAATCATTGATGAGAGATTTAACCAAAAGAATTAAGGTGAGCGATTCAGGCTCTTGAGAGCCTCTTGTTTTTTAAATAAGAACCAGTGTTTTTTTACTACATATTTAGTGTAATTGTATTTGTACAGGTTGCACTATAATAAACCATTCATTCATTTAGCTGGGTAGGTAGGGTATCTGGAACCACACATATATTTAATATATTTGGCCCAAGAGGAAAAAAATAATTCTGCAACTATAAATGAATATAGAAAACATAAATTGAAACAACTGTTATCATGGGTATAGTTACATTGTGTTCTCAGTAATGAATTGAACAATATGAACATTTAACATAAAGGATATAGAACATCGCTGCGACGCGACAAATGATGTTGACAAAATTACAATTTTTTTTTTATGCCAAATGTGATGCTATCCAAAATTTCTGGGAAGAACACTAAGTCTAAATGGTGCTAGTACTTGATATTTGTGCATTGTATTGTCAAAAACAGCCCATATTTATGTAGCAGAAGGATTCTACTGTCCAATAAATAACTAAAAGTTTACATTAACAATTTGGTAAAACGACTTTATTTTGGGGCCAAAAAGGGGTCTTACCGGACCTACTCCTTTGTACTATACAAAACCTTGCTGCTGCCAAAAATTCACATTGGTCAAAGTTAAAAAAAAATTATCCCTATTTGGCTATAGCATGTATAGTTCCACAACAGTGTCAGTGGACTTCTTAGTTTTTTTTTCACAGAAAGGAAGAAAAGCATAACTTTTGTAAAGTAAAACTTACATTGACTAAACTCAGTGTCCTCCCCAGGCCACCATTGAATAATTGAGAAAAGCATATGCAGATCTATAATTGGAATTTATGAGAAGGTGATTTAGTGTTTTATGGGAAGCTTCAATCTTCATGCATGAACATAATATAAGCCTTAATTCTATGTAATATTTTGTGTAAAAAATGCATCCTAAGATGATCTAAGATTGAAGCTTCCCATAAATCATTAAATTACCTTTTCATAAATTCAAATTATAGATCTGCATTTGCTTTTTTCTATTATTTAATGGAGACATCCTTATGCTTACATATATATACATACATCTTCTCAGACATTAATATATTGATACTTTAAATTGTTTTAGTATCAAAATTTGAAAACAAATGGTATAGTTGCTGAGAAAAGTATGTAAGATAGTGGAAAACAGAACAGTTTAAAAAACAGCCTTGATACTTGAGATTTTTTTACACAAGCAAGGCCATATAATGGTAAAGTGATGTCGTTGTCCGAAGACATTTGGTTTCTGGACAATAACTTGAGTATAAATATATGGATCTCTATGAAATTGTAGCACAGGGTGTCATACGAAAAAAGGAAGGTTGGATCAATGGGATTATTTTGGGGGTAATGGCCTTAACCATTTAAGAATTATAGGAGCCAAAAACAAGCATTTTATAGAACTTTATATAAATTTCTCATTTCTTGACCAATTTCAATGGGGTTCTTTAATATGCTGAATCTAACTGTGTTTTTATGCCCCACCTACGACAGTAGAGGGGCGTTATGTTTTCTGGTCTGTGTGTCTGTCTGTTTGTCTGTCCATCTGTTTGTCTGTCTTTCCTGCTTCAGGTTAAAGTTTTTGGTCAAGGTAATTTTTGATGAAGTTCAAGTCCAATCAACTTGAAACATAGTACACATTTTCCTTATGATATGATCTTCTTTATTTTAAAGCTGAACTAGACTTTTGACCCCAATTTCACGGTCCACTGAACATAAAAAATGAAAGTTTGAGTTTCAGGTTAAAGTTTTTGGTCAAGTAAAGGTAGTTTTTGATGAAGTTGATGTCCAATCATCTTGAAACTTATATTTAGAACACATGTTCCCTATGGTCACAATGGTATGATCATCTAACTGTACTTTTAAATTTTCGATTTTGTGCTCCAATTTCAAATTGCTCCACATCAAGGTCCAAAATTATTGTTTTATTTCAATAAAAGTTGAATTCTTGGTGTTTTTTTCAAATTTAATCACGTCTTCAAGTTGGTCTAAAGTTTTTGAAAAGGGTAAAAAATAAAACTTTGATATTTTTGGAAAAAAGTTCTTTGTGTACTTGGATATGCTGAATCTAACAGTGTATTTAAATTTGTAATATTGGACCATAAAAGGTAAAAGTCTAATTTCAAATTTTTCAGTTCTATGACCACACTCGTTCTGTGTCAGAAACCTATGCTGTGTCAACATGGTCAAATATTTAAGCACAATCCAAATTCAGAGCTATAACAAGCTTGAATGTAGTGTCCCAAATTACTTGCCCCAACTGTTTAGGGTTTGAACTATGCAGTGGTATCAAGCTGTTCCCTACAAATCATTTGATTATAAGCTGTGATAAAAAACTTAACCAACTCTTCCATAATTATCATCATTACTTTTGCCTTGGTTTTCTATTAACTGTCCACAGCACTCACAGTGCTTTGATTTTATGTTCAATGGCCATCAATTCATTGATCTTTTTGTTTCACAACAGCTTTTTATTTTGCGGTAGTATATTGGTATCACTTCGGCATCGTCAACGTCATGGAACAATGTTAAATCTGCAAAATTGGAAGCAAATTTTTGTTTTTCCCTTGCTGGGATTAATAAATTCAAACTCATATATTGAAGTTGTGCATGACATGTTATCAAGATTATCAGTTTCATCAATTTCAAACAAATTCATATGCAGTTAAACTTGATTAGTTATATATTTACCACAGGGACATCAATTGGTCTAGATCTTACAGACACAACCATTGTACTTAGTACTAAAACATCACAGTTCATGTTAACAACAATATTTACTTGATTTATATCTTCAAGACATCATCTTTGTTTGTCTAGTCCCTTTTAACATGATAAAATTGAGGTTGATTTTTATTTTCAGAATTTCAAAAAAAGCTTTTAAAAGAGTGACACCTATAATTAATGTGCAGAAGTTTATTTACCACATTAAGAAATTTATAGATGATATAATACGTTACAATCTGATGAAGAAATCAAGGTTGGGTGTACCTGAAGGATTGTTAAAACAGCTTTTTGGTAAATTTGCAGAACTATGTTGCTTAGAGGTAGAGTAAGTAGAAATTATATCCCTTTAACAAGTTTAACCCTTTACCATTTATTACAAGAAGCTGTATTGTAGGGCCAAATCTAGGATTTTGAAAGGGGGAGTCATTTATCCCTCCTGGAGAGACTAGGGAGAAATGCTAAACTTTTAGAAGTGCCATTTGGTTGATGATACATGCCATTGTTTTATATTTATTCAGTTGTTAAGTCAAAAAATTGTTTCCTGTCTTCAAATAGAATTTCTGCTTTAAATTGAAATGGGGGCCTCGGTGGCCGTGTGGTCTAAGTAGTTCAACAACTGTATCACAGCCTGTCAATGCTGAGGTTGTGAGTTTGAGTCCCACACAAGGCAGGTTCTTTCAACACCAATCTTAATTGACTAGAATTGTCAGTTTTCCAACTGAGGGTCTGTGGTTCTCTATGGGCACTCAGGCTTCCTCCACCTATAAAAACTGGCCGCCATGAAATTGGCTTTAAGCATCAATCAATCAATCAATAAAATTTAAAATGAAATACAAAAAGAGTTTTAAAAAGATATTTTGAGTTGTCTTACTTATATATAGTTGAAATAAAATATACATAAATAAGCTTCAGATACAAATATGTTTAAGCAGGAACTGATCAGTTTCTGTAATAAAGTGATTACTGTAAAAATTATGACCTGATTTGCCCCAAAATCACCATTTTCATGAACTGGAATGAAACAATAGATCATCATTGGGGTATCTAGTTTAAAAAAAGGTGTGGCGTGACCCAGTCAATCAACCAAGATGGCGGCCATGGCTAAAATAGAATGTAGGGGTAAAATGTAGATTTTGGCTTATAACTCTGAAACCAAAGCATTTAAAGCAAAGCTGACATGAGGTAAAATTGTCTATTAGGTCAAGATCTATATATGCCCTGAAATTTTCAAATCAGACAACCCATTGTTGGGTTGCGGCCCCAATTTATAAGTAATTCTAAGGAAATTTTGCAGATTTTGGTTATTATCTTGAATTTTATAATAGATAAAGATAAACTGTAAACAGCAATAATGTTCAGCAAAATAAGATCTACAAAAAAGTCACTGTTACCAAAATTGTCAATTGACCCCTTAAGGAGTAATTGCCCTTTATAGTCAATTTTTTTACGCCCGTCAAAATTTTGACGGGACGTATTATGGTATACATATGTCTGGTGTCTGTCCGTCCGTCTGTCCGGCGTAAATATGTTGCACCTGCAATGTTGCAATTGCAAGAATTTTTTTTAATTGGAGATATCTTTCTTTGTCCAGAATCAACTTAAATCTTTGTTATATATACAATATACAATGTATTTTCACTTTTTACTACCAACTGATAAATTAGAATAATCTTTACCATTCAGTGATAACAAGCAGTTTTTTTTACATCTTGATATTTAATGATGTATTTAAATGAGTATTTATTGTTGCAAACTCCATTAGAAATTTTAATTGAGATTAGTTTTGGAATAAGGGAAATGGGATAGTGATTAAAAAAAATGGGTTCAACTTTCTCATTTGAAATTTCATAAATAAAAAGAAAATTTAATCAAACATTTTTTTGAGAGGATTAATAAGTGAATTGCTGTAAGAGAAAACAAAAAGTTTAAGTTCATTAGAACACATTCATTCTGTGTCAGAAACCTATGCTGTGTCAACTATTTAATCAAAATCCAAATTTAGAGCTGAATCCAGCCTTAATGTTGTGTCCATACTTGCCCCAACCGTTCAGGGTTCAACCTCTGCGGTCGTATAAAGCTACGCCCTGCGGAGCATCTGGTTGATTATGGGCCAAGTTTTCAAGTTGGTCCAAATCAGGATCTAAAATTATTACATTAAGTATTGTGCAATAGCAAGTCTTTTCAATTGCACAGTATTGCGCAATGTCAAGAAATATCTAATTGCACAATATTGTGAAATAGCAATTATTTTTTTTAATTGGAGTTATCTTTCTTTGTCCAGAATGAATTTAAATCTTTGTTATATATACAATATACAATGTATATTCACTTTTTACTACCAACTGATAAATTAAATAATCTTTACCATTCAGTGATAACAAGCAGTTTTTTTTTACATCTTACTATTTTATGATGTATTTAAATGAGTAGTTATTGTTGCAAACTCCATTAGAAATTTTAATTGAGATTAGTTTTGGAATAGGGGAAAGGGGGATGTGATTAAAAAAATTGGGTTCAATTTTTCTCATTTGAAATTTCATAAATAAAAAAGAAAATTTCTTCAAACATTTTTTTGAGAGGATTAATATTCAACAGCATAGTGAATTGCTCTAAGAGAAAACAAAAATTTTAAGTTCATTAGAACACATTCATTCTGTGTCAGAAACCTATGCTGTGTCAACTATTTAATCACAATCCAAATTTAGAGCTGATTCCAGCTTGAATGTTGTGTCCATACTTGCCCCAACCGTTCAGGGTTCAACCTCTGCGTTCTTATAAAGCTACGCCATGCGGAGCATCTGGTTTATTTCAGTTATATATTCATGATATTCATACATATACTGTGGATTTCTTTATTTTCGTGGGTACCAATTTTCGTGGATTGATGAAAACTTGCATATTCGTGGATATGTAAATTCGTTGTTTTTTTGCAAATTCTGCATACATTCCTTTAGAATATCAGTATTTCTTTGAACATTTAAATTCGTGGTTCCCCTGTACCCTCGAAATCCACGAAAATTGGTATCCAACGAATATTAATGAATCCACAGTATATAATTATGTAAGAGGTTTGTAGTAGAAATACAAAATATTTTAACAATATTATAAAATATTTTTTTTAGATTTTGTAATCAAGCTAATCAATCTGTTTGGGAAAATTTAGATGGAATAGAAAAGGTTACTTCTGAACCAGATCTGAGACTTTATAAGTGTGGATTTAAAAATGAGTACAAAGGAGAAATGATATCAGTTATTGAGGTAATGTAGCAACAACATACAACAATTGTTAATTATGTCTACCCTACAATGGTAAGGAAACATATTGTTTTTGTACTGTCTGTCCGTCTGTCCCTCCATCATCAATCTGTGACAAACAATTTTCATCACTTGACATTCATTGAAAATGGATGAGACTTGGAAGGATTACTTATTATGGTAGTTATATGTGCATTTGTCTTGGCTTTGCAAAATAAATCCATTTTTTAAGTGTTGACCAGAGTATAATATGGACTCACAAGTAAAAGTGAACTGCAGTTCTTTAGCATTCACATTTCCCACTTGACAGCAGTTTTTTAGCATTCACAGTTACCAAATATAAGGCAATGAATAATTTGCATAAAGGAATTCCAATAGCATTCCATAGCTGTTTCTTAGCAGTTTATTTAGCCTTCACAGTTCTTTGGCAGTTATTTTTAACGAAAAATTTAAATGAGATCTAAATATTCGTGAGAACTGCTATAATACAGACTTGGGGTTATTGTAATTGTAATCGTTAATAAGCTGTAATTGATTACAATTTTTCTAGTAATCAGTGTAATCATTAATCAGCCAAAAATCTTATTACATGTAATTTAATTTAATCAATTACTTTTCAAAATACCCTGTAATCATGATTACTTTTTGATTACATTCTGATTAAAGTGAAACAATCTAAAATTGTGTTTTTGGTCATTAAATCAACTTCTTTGTTATTCATATTTGATTAATTTTAAACATGCTAAAATGGTTTGGTTTCTTTAAGCATGTCTACTTCAGTAAAAAATAAAAATAGTATTGAAAAGTCACTATTAGCTTAAGCATGTTAAGCAGAGACATATAATACAATTATATACCTTTTATCTTAGTAAAACATATTGTACATACAAGTATATTCATGGTTTTATAATGATCTTCATATTAATATTTGATTATAACTGTTATAGATTCAAGTCAACTTTCCTTTGGTTATTTTTTGTGATTTTTGTCAACTTTGAATTGACAGGTAGGAGACTAATTAAGGTTTGTTTTTATTGCAATTACCAATTGAGTATAGCTGTAGGGAAATATATATGATAAAAGATAAATTAGACATGACAATTTATCTTATTAGCACAAATTAAATAAAAGTTGGACAAATATGTTGTTTAAAATTAAAAAAAAATGTATATGTACTGGACATTTAAAATGCAATGATTTTTAGTACTTACATATTGTTTACAATTTGATTAAACATTTCTATTAAAATTTAACATAGTTTTAACTAGTAACTTTATTTCATCCATATTTAAAGTTTTAAACTTCCATAAACTGCACCTTGCAATACATATAAATTATGAAAGAGGTCAGAAGACAAACGAAAAAAACTCTTGATTATGATATTTCTTTACTAAATTTAATTCAAAATAATTTAGAGATCATTGGTGATAAAGTGTAATGTATATATATGTAGTGAAATTTGGTGTTTATTTAAATAGAAGAAGTTTAATTTGAAGTTATTATTTTATAATTGAACCAAATAAAATACTTTCTCAAAAATACTATAGTTATATTGAACGTTTATTCATTCACATAATCAAAATGTTTTTATTTTTAAATTCATTGTAATCAGATGTAATCGTGATTACTTTGCCAATGTAATCATTAATTTAATCAGATACTTTCAGAAATGCTGTAATCATTAATTTAATTAAAGTAATTGAACCCATCTCTGCTATAATAACAGCTATCAAATAATGAATATTCATGAGAACTGCTATAATAACAGCTGTCAATAATGAATATTCATGCCAACTGCTAAGTTTTACATCCTAATATGGTTTTATAAACTGCTAATAACCATTGTGTAATGCTATCAGATCTGCCAAAAGTTGCAATACAAAGGGGACACATGATAAATCAATTTACACTGTACAAGATATGAAAGCAAAAATTATTAGAATTCTAATATTTTACTGCAAGTCTTCATGAAATTTCAAAAAGCAGTAACTATACAATCTAATAACAAACTTAATATTAAGGGAATGTAAAATAAATTGTGAGTAGCACTTACTTTAGCTGGTCTTAGACCCTTAATTAATTATGTAAGTGGCAGTAATGAAATATTAACCATGTTAACAATTAAAAATGCACTTTAATTATCAAGACTTTTAAAAAAGCTGCTTACTTAAGAGCTACTACTACTAAGAGGCTAATTACTCCCTTGACTAAGTGATTTTCAAATTAGAAGTTATTTCATTGTTATCATTATTTTATTACCAAACATGCCAAATGTGCTGTGTTTTTAGCTCACCTGGCCCAAAAGGCCAAGTGAGCTTTTCTCATCACTTGGCGTCCTGCGTCCGTCGTCGTCGTCCGTCGTCGTCGTCGTCCTGCGTCCGGCGTTAACTTTTACAAAAATCTTCTCCTCTGAAACTACTGGGCCAAATGTAACCAAACTTGGCCACAATCATCATTGGGGTATCTAGTTCAAAAATTGTGTCCGGTGACCCCGCCAACCAACCAAGATGGCCGCCATGGCTAAAAATAGAACATAGGGGTAAAATGCAGGTTTTGGCTTATAACTCAAAAACCAAACCATTTAGAGCAATCTGACATGGTATAAAATTGTTTATCAGGTTAAGATCTATCTGCCCTGAAATTTTAAGATGAATCTGACATTCCGTTGTTAGGTTGCTGCCCCTGAATTGGTAATTTTAAGGAAATTTTGTTGTTTTTGGTTATTATCTTGAATATTATTTTAGATAGAGATAAACTGTAAACAGCAATAATGTTCAGCAAAGTAAGATCTACAAATAAGTCAACATGGCCAAAATGGTCAGTTGACCACTTTAGGAGTTATTGCCCTTTATAGCCAATTTTTAACCATTTTTCGTAAATCTTAGTAATCTTTTAGAAAAATCTTCTCCTCTGAAACTACTGGGCCAAATTAATTGAAACTTGGCCACAATCATCATTGGGGTATCTAGTTTGAAAATTGTGTCCGATGACCCGGCCAACCAACCAAAATGGCCACCACGTCTAAAAATAGAACATAGGGGTAAAATGCAGTTTTTGGCTTATAACTCAAAAACCAAAGCATTAAGAGTAAATCTGACATGAAGTAAAATTGTTGATCAGGTCAAGATCTATCTGCCCTGGAATTTTCAGATGAATTGGATTATTGGTTGTTAGGTTGCTGCCCATGAATTGGTAATTTTGAGGAAATTTTGCTGTTTTTTTTGTTATTATCTTGAATATTATTATAGATAGTGATAAACTGTAAACAGCAATAATGTACAGCAAAGTAAGAACTAAAAATAAGTCAACATGACCAAAATAGTCAATTGACCCCCTAAAGGAGTTATTGCCCTTCATAGTAAATTTTTAATAATTTTCACAAAATTTGTAGATTTTCACTAACATTTTCCACAGAAACTACTGTTATAGATAGAGATAATTGTAAGCAGCAAAAATGTTTAGTAAAGTAAGATCTACAAACACATCACCATCACCAAAACACAATTTTGTCATGAATCCATCTGTGTACAATTTTTAATATTAACATAGACCAAGGTGAGCGACACAGGCTCTTTAGAGCCTCTAGTTTATATTAAAAAAGAGGGAAGAAAGATACCAAAGGGACAGTCATAACTCATAAATCTAAAACAAACTGACAACGCCATGGCTAAAAATGAAAAAGACAAACAGACAAACAATAGTACACATGACACAACATAGAAAACTAAAGAATAAACAACATGAACCCCATCAAAAACTAGGGGTGATCTCTGGTGCTCTGGAAGGGTAAGCAGATCCTGCTCCACATGTGGCACCCGTCGTGTTGTGTATGTGATAACAAATCCCGTAAATAGTCTAATTTCGGTAGGTCACATTCATGAAAGGAAAGGGGATTGTAGTTACGACGTAAGGAACATATATGATATCATTTGTGAAACGGTTATTCCATAACGGTCAACCAATTCGTGATGGCGTCCGTAAAATTTAAGAAGGGATGATTTCAACTTCACCATTTAGAACTCTTGGTTTAATAGCTTCCTTGTGAGCAGTAACCCTCTATCAAGAAAATCATGATAGGAAATGCAAGCACGGGAATATCGTATCAATTGGGAGATATATACCCCGTATGCAGGTGCTGCTGGAATATTGCTACTTAGAAATGTGGACCAAAAGACAACAGTAATATATCCTCTTTCTCTTTTTAGCTCACCTGGCCCAAAGTAACTTTTACAAAAATCTTCTTCTCTGAAATTACTGGACCAAATTTAACCAAACTAAGCCACAAATATTAATAGGGTATCTAGTTTAAAAATTGTGTCTTGTGACCCGGCATACCAACCAAGATGGCCACCATGGCTTAAAATAGAACATAGGGGTAAAATGCAGTTTTTGGCTTATAACTCAAAAAACAAAGCATTTAGAGCAAATCTGACATGGGGTAAAATTGTTAATCAGGTCAAGATCTATCTGTCTTGAAATGGTTGCTGCCTCTGAATTGGTAATTTGTAAGTTTTTACTAACATTTTCCACTGAAACTACTCGGCCAATCATTATAGATAGAGATAATTGTACGCTGCAAGAATGTTCAGTAAAGTAAGATCTACAAACACATCACCAAAACACAATTTTGTCATGAATCCATCTGTGTCCTTTGTTGAATATTCACATAGACCAAGGTGAGCGACACAGGCTCTTTAGAGCCTCTAGTTTCTTTTCCATTTTCTACCTGATCCTGACAAAATTTGACTAACTGATAATTAAGACATGTAAGAAACATGGAAAAAGGAATCTGGCCACTACATACACTAAAACCCAAATTTTGCCTAAAATTTTTACTTCATCATAACTTCTCAAACAAGCTGTGGATCAATCTCTAGATAAAAAAAGATGTATAGAAGAAACACTGTCTCTTAAATCTTCTGCTCTGAAACTATTGGGCCAAATGTCATGAATATTGAGAAACTTTACCTGAATGCCCTCTGTTGTTTTCTTAGTTTGTTGTCTGTTAACTTTAATACTCTCACTGCATTATATAGTATTTACAAAAATATTTTCAAAATGATAATTACATATCTGATCAATTTTATTGCTTAACAAAAGAGAAGTAAAAAAATAATTTGTATGAGTTTGTATTACTACCCCCTTCACCTCCAATATAAAAAACAGTCACTCTAGGTATCATATTTTGTTGTTTCAGATAATCCCCTTACCTGCGTGTCAATTAATGATCCTCAAAATTAATTCATCCATGAAGAATTGGTCAGAAAATGTAAAGGGCTAGCTAAACATATCTTTTTTGAAATTTAATCTTGAAATTGAAATTTTATGATGTTAGGCTTTTTGCTTATTTGGGGCCATTGCTGATCAATTAATAATTAGGGCTCCGCCTTTAGGCCGGTCGCCCTATAGTGATCAGTCTGTTAATCTGTCCATCTGTCTGTCCGTCCGTAACACTTTAACTTTGTGTCCGCTCCATATCTAGAGAACCATTATTAAACTTCATACTTTACATGTTTATTAACCACCACCAGAGGGCGTGTCATGATGGGTGTACAACTTCCTAGGTCAAAGGTCAAGGTAAAAAAAACTTTGGTTTCAGTTGACAACCTTGTGTCCTGTGGTGAAGATCGTGTCCGCTCTATATCTTGAGAACCGTTATGATTTCAAAGTTTATACTTGACATCCATTTTAACCAACACCAGAGGGTGTGTCATGATGTATGTACAACTTCCTAAGTCAAAGGTCTGTCTGTCTGTTGGTCTGTCCATCACTAACAAATTTGATCCACACTATATTTTGAGAGGACAGCTGTTATTATTTCATACTTTATACCTGACAAACATTTTCAATTTAACAAATATATTAACCAACACCAGAGAATGTCTCATAATGTATGCATCCTAGGTCAAAGGTCAGTTCATCGGTCTGTCCATCCGTTCGTTGTTCTTAACAAATTGTGTCCGCTCTACCTCTCGAGAACCGTTAATATTTCATACTTTATACTTGGTGGGTCATAATATACTGAAGGCATAATTCTAAAAATATGTGACAAATATCAATTGGGCAGCACTTTTAAACATATTGTTCAAACATCAATCCGTATATCCAGAAGTCACCTTAGAGTAGTCAACAATGAGTTCACATCATGCAGTCATATCACTTTTATACTATGAAAGTAAGTTGAGAATATTTATCAGTTTTAACTTAAAATCTTAGAATAAAATCACACATGAGACTATGTAATAACTTCAAATAATGCTTCATAATATCAGACTATCCATACAACTTATTTACCCCACGTTATTGACAGCGGGACCCACAGAGATGGCTCCTTTCTCAATGGTATCTAGTTAGAAGTCTTGTTTCTGGATATAGCATGATTGATGTAAGAATATTGGAACCTTTTCTTTCACTTTTTAATTAGGTAAAGCCTAGTGATGAAGATTTTGACAGTAATGAACCACCAAAAAAGAAATATAAAGGCAGCCCTAGAGGATCAGCAACAGATATATATAGTTCAGCAGAAAATAGTGATGCAATAGAGTTGGATTTACATGACTCTGTGCTTGGACAGCATGCTGGGGAACTATTGTTAGATCTCCACAGAGAATTTATCAATAAGGAGGCAAATTATTATGAAGAAGATAAAAAAATAAATATGCTAGGCATGATTGTTAATGGTACATACGTAAGTAATAATGTAAATCAGATGATTAAGTTGCTATTTGAGTCAAATGTAGTTTTTGGCTTATGTATATCAAAAACTAAAGCATTTAGAGCAAATCTGACAAATGTAAAATGTTAATTAGGTCAAGAACTACCTGCTTAAAAATTTCAGACGAATCAGACATAATTTTAATGAAATTTTGCAGTTTTGGGTTATTATCTCATGTATCTTCAATATTATCATAGATAAAGATAAACTCTAAACAGTAAAAATGTTCAGTAAAGTAAGATCTACAAATAAGTCAAATGATAAAAATTTTAGGAGTTTGTGTCCTTTAAAGGTAATTTTACATGATTTGTTCATTATGTTTGTTACTTTCAAAAATCTTCTCTGAACCTATTGAAGCAAATTCAGCCAAACTTGGGCTGAATGAACCTTAGGGTAACTAGTATGCATTTTATGTTTTATTTTCTTGTACATCAAATTTGATTATGAATTGCTTGTCAATTACTTTCAATTATACATGTTATACTGGAGTATTTGATTGGAAGTTTAAAACATTTCTTGTTTCTCTGATGCACTCACAAATGTAAACTGTATTTTTAGCTCACCTGGCCCAAAGGGCCAAGTGAGCTTTTCCCATCACTTTCTGTCCGGAATCGGTTGTCTGTCGTTGTCCGTCGTCGTTAACTTTTACAAAAATCTTCTCCTCTGAAACTACTGGTTCAAATTAATCCAAACTTGGCCACAATCATCATTGGGGTATCTAGTTTAAAAAAATGTGTCCGGTGACCCGGCCAACCAACCAAGTTGGCAGTCATGGCTAAAAATAGAACATAGGTGTAAAATGCAGTTTTTGGCTTTAACTCAAAAAACAAAGCATTTAGAGCAAATCTGACATGTGGTTAACTTGTTAATCTGGTCAAGATCAATCTGCCCTGAAATTTTCAGATGAATTGGACAACCGGTTGTTGGGTTGCTGCCCCTTATTTGGTAGTTTTAAGGATATTTTACTGTTTTTGGTTATTATCTTGATTATTATTATAGATAGAGATAAACTGTAAACAGCAATAATGTTCAGCAAAGTAGATAAACTGTAAACAGCAATAATGTTCAGCAAAGTTAGATTTACAAATAAGTCAACATGACCGAAATGGTCAGTTGACCCCTTTAGAAGTTATTGCCCTTTATCTATAGTCAATTTTTAACCATTTTTCGTAAATCTTAGTAATCTGTTACAAAAATCTTCTCCTCTGAAACTACTGGGCCAAATTAATCCAAACTTGGCCACAATCATCTTTGGGGTATCTAAGTTAAAAAATGTGTCCGGTGACCCCGCCATCCAACCAAGATGGCCGCTACGGCTAAACATAGGACTAAAATGGAGTTTTTGGCTTATAACTCAAAAACCAAAGCATTTAGATCAAATCTGAAATCTGGTAAAATTGTTTATCAGGTCAAGATCTATCTGCTCTGAAATTTTCAGATGAATCGGACAACCCGTTGTTGGGTTGCTGCCCCTAAATTGGTAATTTGAAGGACTTACTGTTTTTTATTATCTCGAATATTATTATAGATAAAGATAAACTGTAAACAGCAGTAATGTTCAGCAAAGTAAGATTTACAAATAAGTCAACATGACCGAAATAGACCGAAACCGTTAAAAAAATCAAATAGTATGTCCTTGGTACATGTACTTTCAATTTGTAAATTGTAAAAATCAATATGTTTGGTTTTCATTTCTTAATTTTGTAAATTTTTATATAGTAGAGGGGCATTATGTTTTCTGGTCTGCCTCTGTTCGTTCGTCCATTCGTCTGTCTGTTTGTTCGTCCGTACAACCATTCGTCCCACTTCAGGTTACAGTTTTTGATCAAGGTAGTTCTTGAAAATTGTGAAAATATTTTGGTCGTATATTGGTATCACGTTGGCATCGTCATCTGTGTTTTCGTCGTCGTCCAAAGAATTTAGTTTTCGCACTCCAACTTTAGTGAAAGGGAATAGAAATCTATGAAATTTTAACACAAGGTTTATGACCACTACAGGAAGGTTGGGATTGATTTTGGGAGTTTTGGTCCCAACATTTTAGGAATTAGGGGCCAAAAAAGGGCCCAAATAAGCATTATTCTTGGTTTTCAGACAAATGTTTTTTAAAAGTTAAAGTCATTAACTGATAGTATTTACATTTAGGTTTACTTGACTGTGTTAGATATGACATGGAAACACTATCAGAAGTTAAGGAATAACAAAATACTGGATGATAATGATAAAGCTACTATCTATTATACCCATGCAAGAAATATTCTACAGGAAAGGTCTCGAAGAGTTTTAATAGAAGAGTTTCTGAGACTCAACAACATGGAGTTGGCTTGATTTTTAAGAGGTAAATAACAATTTATTTTTCAGTTTCAAGTGTTTGCATCTACTTTCAGGGATTCTATTATTTTAACTATATTTCCACAAACCTCCTCTTTTTGCCTTGCAATAGGAAGTACAGGTCTAAATTAGACCCAATAGGAAATATTTAAAGAATGGGTGAACCAAATAAAAAAAATATCAGAGGAATATTGTTTATGAGGTACTGACTTGAGATTGTCCCTTTGTTGCCATTTGTCCAGCAAATTGAAAACTCCAATGCCTAGAATTAAAAATAAATAATTAGATCTTGCAAAATAGTTTGCTTTTGTACCAGCTGATAAAGCATGAAGCTATGCTATTTTAGTATGACAAAAACATTATATTATTTAAAGAGTCCATGACAACTCACCCTGTTTCCAAATCGCCCTGACTTCCTACAAAATAGTCCCACTCTCTGCCAATTTGCAGAACTAATGAAAAGGGTTGAAATCCTGCTGAATTTAGGCCTGCCAAATAGCCCAACTAAGTAACAGTTCTTGTTTTCAAAATTCCAATAGGGAACATACTTTATATAATTGTATCAATAAACCAATTTTTCAAGACATTTCGACCATTGGTCTTCTTCAGTTCTTTATTTTTCCTCTTAACTACATGGAAATAAAGAACTGAAGAAGGCCAATGGCCGAAAAATCTTGAAAAATTGGTTTATTGATACAATTAAGTAAAAGTTGTTAAATCCTGCTGAATTTAGGTCTACCAACTCTCCCCACTAATGAATGGGCTTCAAACCTCGTTTTATTTAGGCCTGCAAACTTGCCCCAACTAATGAATAGGAGTTTAGTTTCGCTGTATTAAGACAGACCAACTCGCCCCACTTATTAAAAAAGTCATATCCAGCTGAATTTAGATCTGCCAACTCAAATTTAATAGATTTCAAACCATAAACAATACCTACCAATCAATTTTTTTATACGACCGCAAATTTTGAAAAAATTTTCGTCGTATATTGCTATCACGTTGGCGTCGTCGTCGTCGTCGTCGTCGTCGTCGTCGTCGTCGTCGTCGTCGTCGTCGTCGTCCGAATACTTTTAGTTTTCGCACTCTAACTTTAGTAAAAGTGAATAGAAATCTATGAAATTTTAACACAAGGTTTATGACCATAAAAGAAAGGCTGGTATTGATTTTGGGAGTTTTGGTCCCAACATTTTAGGAATTAGGGGCCAAAAAGGGCCCAAATAAGCATTTTCTTGGTTTTCGCACTATAACTTTAGTTTAAGTTAATAGAAATCTATGAAATTTTGACACAAGGTTTATGACCACAAAAGAAAGGTTGGGATTGATTTTGGGAGTTTTAGTTTCAACAGTTTAGGAATTAGGGGCCAAAAAAGGGCCCAAATAAGCATTATTCTTGGTTTTCGCACAATAACTTTAGTTAAAGTGAATAGAAATCAATGAAATTTAAACACAATGTTTATGACCACAAAAGGAAGGTTGGTATTGATTTTGGGAGTTTCGGTCCCAACAGTTTAGGAATTAGGGGCCAAAAAGGGACCCAAATAAGCATTTTTCTTGGTTTTCGCACCATAGCGTTAGTATAAGTAAATAGAAATCTATGAAATTTAAACATAAGGTTTATGACTATAAAAGGAAGGTTGGTATTGATTTTGGGAGTTTTGGTCCCAACAGTTAAGGAAAAAGGGGCCCAAAGGGTCCAAAATTAAACTTTGTTTGATTTCATCAAAATTGAATAATTGGGGTTCTTTAATATGCCGAATCTAACTGTGTATGTAGATTCTTAATTTTTGGTCCCGTTTTCAAATTGGTCTACATTAAGGTCCAAAGGGTCCAAAATTAAACTTAGTTTGATTTTAACAAAAATTGAAACCTTGGGGTTCTTTGATATGCTGAATCTAAAAATGTACTTAGATTTTTGATTATTGGCCCAGTTTTCAAGTTGGCCCAAATCGAGGTCCAAAATTAAACATTGTTTGATTTCATCAAAAATTGAATAATTGGGGTTCTTTGATATGCCAAATCTAACTGTGTATGTAGATTCTTAATTTTTGGCCCAGTTTTAAAATTGGTCTAAATTAAAGTGCAAAGGGTCCAAAATTAAACTAAGTTTGATTTTAACAAAAATTAAATTCTTGGGCCTCTTTGATATGCTGAATCTAAACATGTACTTAGATTTTTGATTATGGGCCCAGTTTTCAAGTTGGTCCAAATCAGGATCTAAAATTATTATATTAAGTATTGTGCAATAGCAAGTCTTTTCAATTGCACAGTATTGTGCAATGGCAAGAAATATCTAATTTCACAATATTGTGAAATAGCAAATTTTTTTTTAATTAAGAGTTATCTTTCTTTGTCCAGTATAGTAAGCAAGAAATATCTGCAAGAATTTTTTTTAATTGGAGTTATCTTTCTTTGTCCAGAATCAACTTAAATCTTTGTTATATACAATATACAATGTATATTCACTTTTTACTACCAACTGATAAATTTAAATAATCTTTACCATTCAGTGATAACAAGCAGTTTTTTTTACATCTTAATATTTTATGTGTATTTAAATGAGTAGTAATTGTTGCAAACTCCATTAGAATATTTTAATTGAAATTAGTTTTAGAATAAGGGAAAGGGGGATGTGAATAAAAAATTGGGTTCAATTTTTCTCATTTGAAATTTCATAAATAAAAAGAAAATTTCTTCAAACATTTTTTTGAGAGGATTAATATTCAACAGCATAGTGAATTGCTCTAAGAGAAAACAAAAATTTTAAGTTCATTTGAATACATTCATTCTGTGTCAGAAACCTATGCTGTGTCAACTATTTAATCACAATCCAAATTTAGAGTGGAATCCAGCTTGAATGTTGTGTCCATACTTGCCCCAACCGTTCAGGGTTCAACCTCTGCGGTCGTATAAAGCTACGCCCTGCGGAGCATCTGGTTAACAACTACCAAACCTATATATATCTTTATTTCTCAACAAACCAAATTACAATGGTATAGAGATACACACAATAATTACATAGTGTATATGTACAGACATACAAAAATTATACGAAAGCAAGAGGAGGTACATATCATATATTACGATATACATATTAAACTAAATGATATCAAGTACATGAATTACCCAGGAGAGCCTAAATGAATATTTACAATTCTTATATATTTGCACAAGTTATTAAGATCAGAAAGATTTTTACTATTCATCAGTTCATTAAATTTCAATGCATTTGGTTGATTTCTATATTTTTTTCTCAAAAACTGTTTACGATCATCATTGAATACAGAACACATAAAAATATAATGAAATTCATCTCCGATGTCACCAGAATTACAAAGTAAGCATTTTCTATTTTCTCTTGCAACGTTTTGCCATCTACCAGTCTCAATAGGAAATCTATGACTTCCTGTTCTCAATCTACATAATGTAATAATATTTCTATCATCTAAATGTTTAAAATAATATTCAAATTGACAGTTTTCTTTATACATACGGTAGTTTATAGCTTTTGGCGATTCTTGCACGTTAGTGTGCCATTTCTGTTTAAATTGATCAACAAGATTTTGTTTAACAATAGTATAAAGCCATGTATCGTTTACAAAATATTGGGTATCCCACACAAATGATAAACCAGATTCATCAAGAATGGATTTAACATGTTTCAACCATGTCATATCATTTTTTATAACCTGCTTTAACTTCTTTTACTTACTTTACTTACAAAAACACATAGGAATGTACAGACTGTTTAAAGAAAATTTTGAACCAGAGGAATACTGCATAATAGTTTTACCCTTTTGTCACAGAAGTGCTTTCTCTTAATTTAGATGTGGTGTGCTCCCCTTAGGATTGAAACAGAGAGATATGAAAATATTGTTTTAGAAAACAGAGTGTGTCATATATGCATGATATGTGATGTTTTTATTGAAGATGAAGCACATGTTTTATTAAGATGTCCTCTTTATGACGATTTTAGAAACCATTTATATTATGTTGCTGAAACTTTTAATGATAACTTTGATACTATAGATGATAACTAAAAGTTAGTGTTTTTATTCTCAAATGTAAATATGAAATGTGTGTGTGCCAAAACCTGTCATTTGATTTTAAAAAGGCATAGACATTTTATATATTGTAAATAGTATTTTATTTCATATTGTGTATAATATTATATCTATATCTATACACTTTAATAGTCTTTTATAATTATGTATAGAATGGTTCTCATTTGATTTAGTGTTATTTTACAATGTATAAATATTGATTGTTCTTGTTGAGAGATGAGACTTAAAACATTGAATTGAATTGAATACAAAAACACCTTAGACATTATTGTAATTGCAATAATGGACATTCTCTTTGATTCTAATTTGAAAGTCACATTTGTCTTTTACTGATTGCTCATTAGCAATTTATTTTACATAGACAAATGATTGCTATAAAAACAAATTGCTGTCTTATTGGAATCCTTAAATTGTTGTGATAATATATTGCATTATGATATAATTAACTGGTTTCTTTATCATTATTATGGAAATAAGTAAGCTTGTTTTGCATTGCTGCATCAAGTACTGTTTTTTTTCTAAAGTGATGGATAAAATGATTTTTTAAAATAAATACCACTATTTCATAATAATAGATAACGCATCGCAAATTTTATTTTAAGAAATGAAGTATCATTTAATTTTCTATCAGAATTAAATACTGATCTTTCCTTTTTATTCTAAACCAGTGAGATTTAAACCCTTTTCATAAGTGAGAAAATTTTCTGGTTTGTCATTTCTGAGTTCTGGGACTTTTAGTAGTCATATTTAACACACTATTTATACGTCTAAGGGTATCCTCATGCATGTTTTTCTACACAGCCATTTTATTTGCTTCTGATTAGATAAATGCCTTCTGAATATCCCATTTTATTTTTGCAAACTTTCAATGCAATCTGCACATAAAGGGTGTATCATGCGGTCTTGGCACAAATGCTCTTTATAATAAGATATATATTCCAAATTGATTTCAAGTGTCTAAAATAAAAAAAATGAGGTAAAAACGTACTATGTGTTTAAAAATACTCCAAATTTTTTTACTATAATTTCAATGAAAATTGAGATGTAGATATAATAAGCTATTCCAAATTGATTCCAGGTGTCAACAATATAAAATAAGGTAAAAACATAGTTTCTGTTAAGAAATTAAAAATTCTGAGAAACATCTTTGTGCGCTAGGATTTTATGAATTCATAAATTTTATATACAAGTATAATATGCTATTCAATATGTGCAACTAGTTGAGAACCTTTCTATCAATGCTTTTCAAATTTAATACTTTGTACGGATGACAAAATGAAGATCAAATTTGATTTTGACAAATTTGACTTTTATCATTTGGGAGTTATGGCTCTTAATTACTCTCAATAATTCAATGTGTGTATCAAATTAAATTAATTTTCTATTTTAAGATTTATACCTGACAGCTTTTTCTATTGTAGATTACCTTAACTTTACTGGTATTGCATGGTAAGCAGAACTGAGAACTAACATGTGAATGAAAGCCATTAAAGCTATATATATAACTCTAAACCTAGAGACCTGCTGATGAAAAGATTGAGATATTCTGCTAGAATCTTTTGTAAGGCTGAGTAATTAAAAAGTGAATTATTTGTACACTGCATATAAAAGGCTTTTTTTCAATTTGCTAAAAATTTTAAGTTTGAATTAATTTCTACAAACTGATTAACTTGGAAAATATAATAGTTCATTGCTTGTAAACGATTGTTAGTATGAAGCAAGTTGAGTGTAGTGAAAATTATTCCTTCCATCAAAATAAGTGATGTTTTGTGTCTTTGGAACAATTTTGAACTCCTTTTCTACACTTTGTTAAATGTGGATTCAATTTTCCTAAATTTCAAAACCTAAGTGGATAAGCTTTCAAATAGAAGTTATTTCCAACCCTGATTTATCTAATAAGTAGTCCCATATGATTTTATTCTGAGTTCTAAAATGTAAACAAATAAATGCAATCAAGATATCAAATATGGAATTATTGGGGTTCTTTGATATGCTGAATCTAATTAAACATATTGAAATCTTGAATCAAAAGTTCAAATTTTAGTGAAAAAATAACCAAAAGTAGGCTCTTTTCACACCTTGTCCTTCTGGCAATCAGGTGATATCTTTTTGCTCCAAAGAGTAACTCATTTGCGCCACAACTTAATTGCAAGAAAACTTCTTTTGCGCCACCTAGTTCTCAAAACTAGGTATCATTTGCGCCAATAAAATTATCATTTAATTGCACCAATTTTATTTATTTTTGAGGTTGAGTTGGATGCAGTTTTCTTCTTTCTATATAAATTAACTGACGCACATATCTTAAACAGTAAAATCTTTCTTTTCTAAATGTTCTTCAATTTAGAAGAGCTCTGAATTTATTAATTTTGAAGGTCGCTCTGACAACATATGGTTGCTTTTCTTTTGCATTCGTTTCATGAATATGATCTAATTCTCAATTCAAAATAATTGTACACGATTCATGTGTGAAAAGCCTAGCACAACACGACTTAACTGTACATCTCCACCTTATTTCTCCAGTTTTCTTTACAATTGCCTGAGGAAATTTGTGTTCTTTAACATGATGACTGGTTTTCCTCTATCAGACTCCATTTTCTTGAATGGTATAGTAGACATCTTGACTCGTGAAAAAATATTCTTTTACTTAATAATTTATTTTTTTTCATTTCATTTATTGGCGCAATTAATACCATCAAAATAAAAGAGAGTATTGCGATTAATACCTTTTCAAAACTGCAATTGGCACAAATGGATTATGCCCTGGAAATCTATGTAGAATTGTTTTATATTATAATCAATAATGTTTTATTTACAAATGTCCTTATTTTTCATATTACTTTAAATTACCTCATGTTTCATATCTATATTTTGTTTTTAATTATACATATAGTCATTGCTTTTTACTTTTTACACCGTCAGCTTTTCAATTATTTGCTAATCAATTTATGATACATGTATGTATTTGGAGTTATACACATCATTTGTATGTTTATTTATATTCTTTTTGTTAAAGGGCAAATAATCATTGTTAAATCTTTTATACATATTTGATTCCTGTTATATATTTTTATGCTTAGCTGTCACTGTTAAATTTTATTTGGGTCAAATAAATTTACTTAAACAGTATAATGATGCTCATATGCCAGTTTTATTAATTGAATAAGATACTATAATTAATCCCTTTTTTCTCTCATTACTTGGCGACTGTCGTCCGTCTTCGTCTGTTGACAAAAATGTTCTCCTCTTTAACCACTGGGCCAATTGGAATCAAAATTGCCCCACAATCATAATTGGGGTAACTAGTTCAATAAATTAAAATGCCAGATTTGTCTTTATCTTGAAAACCTTTTTAGATATAGAAAATCTGACTGAGACAGGAGTGTTCAAAATGTTAAAAAGTTCCTCTTCTGTGTTTACATAAAAACTGTCAGATGACTTCTTTAATAATAATAGGAGTAATTTCCCTTAAGGAGGCTCCCAGGTAAAAAAAATATCAACAAAAACATTTGTTTTTTCATTACAAATTTTATTTATTACAATATTAGGTATTACTTTATAATAAGGTACAAAGATCACACAGACAAATCGATTCGGGTTGGCCACAAATGACTTTAAGACTGTTTGTATCATTGAAAAAGCTCCAAATTATCTCCCTTTGGTGCAAAAATGTCGTATATTATTGATATCACATTGTAAGTGTTGTCCAAAGACGGATGGTTTCCGGATAATAACTTAAGTATTAGTTAATAGAAATCAATAAAATTTTAACACAATGTTTATAACTACAAAAGGAAGCTTGGGATTGGTTTTGGGAGTTATGGTCCCTAAGGTTTAGGAATTGGGGCCTAAAGGGCCCAAAACAAGCATTTATCTAATGTCAGTACAAAAAGTTGTGCATAAGTATTTCAGTTGTTCTGAAATTGTTCCACAATGTTTAATACCATAAGTAGAAGGTTGGGATATATATTTTCGGTAATGGGGCAAACAGTCTATCAATAACGAGCCAAGAAGGGGCCATTTTTTTGTAGTTTCAAGAAAATAAATTGGAGTGAACTTTCTTTGTCCAGAATGGTTGTTGAATCACCTAAAACCAATGCTTTATGAAATCTTTCTTTGTCCAGAAAACTGTTAATTCAGAAATTAATGAAAGGTTTTTTATTGGGAAAAATGCGACAGAGTTGTCAACGCAATAATTTAAACTCACATTTTGAAATGTTTTATAAAATTAAACACGAATTTTCTCAAAATCGTAAATATAATCAAATCACCAAACTGAAATACTATATACTAAAAAGTAACTACACACTCAAATATTTTTTGGAAAAATTGTTACTTTTTAACTCACCTGACCTGAAAGCTTTTCTCATCACTTGGCGTCCATCGTCTGAAACTTGTACAAAAATCTTCTCCTCTGAAACAACTGGTCCAAATTTAACCAAACTTGGCCACAATTATCCTTGGGGTATCTAGTTTAAAAAATGTGTCCGATGACCTGACCATCCTACCAAGATGGCTGCCATGGCTAAAAATAAAACACCGGGGTAAAATGTATATTTTGGCTTATATCTTTGAAACCAAAGCATTTAGAGCAAATCTGACAAGGGGTGAAATTGTTGATCAGGTAAAGATCTATCTGCCCTAAAATTTTCAGACGAATCGGGGAAACTGTTGTTGGGTTACTACCCCTAAATTGGCAATTTTTTAAGAAATTTTGCTGTTTTTGGTTATTATCTTGAATACTATTATTGATAGAGATAAACTGTAAACAGCAGTAATGTTTAGCAAAGTAAGACCTACATATAAGTCAACATGACCAAAATTGTCTGCCAACCCCTGAAGGAGTTATTGCCCTTTATAGTCAATTTTTTTCAATACAACCGCAATTCAATTTTTTGGTCGTATATAGGTATCACGTTTGAGTCGTCATCTGTGGCATCCTAATACTTTTAGTTTTCGCACTCTTAACTTAAGTTTAAGTCAATAGAAATTTATGAAATTTGAACACGAGGTTTATGACCACAAAATGAAGGTTGGGATTGATTTTGGAAGTTTTGGTCCCAACAGTTTAGGAATTAAAGGGGTAAAAAAGGGCCCAATTCGGCATTTTCTTGGTTTTTGCACTATATCTTTAAGGCAATAGAAAAGAATGAAATTTTAACACAAGGTTTATGACTACAAAAGGAAGGTTTGGATTGATTTTGGGAGTTTTGTTCCCAACAGTTTAGGCATAAGGGACAAAAAAAGGGCCCAAATAAGCATTATTCATGGTTTTCACACAATAACTTTAGTATAATTCAATTGAAATCAATGAAATTTAAACACAAGGTTTCTGAACATTAAAGGAAGGTTGGGATTGATTTTGCACCATAACTTTAGGAGTAGGTCCGATAAGGACTGATTCTGGCCTTAAATTTCAGGTTCATCTGACGAAAGATTTTGACCACTTTTTAAACACTTAAGTGTCTATTTCATTTGAATCAATTAGTTTACGTGAAAGATTTTAACTGATTTGGCCATTAAAAACGATCTGATTCAAGCTCAAATATGAAAAAGCCACCAAATATGCCGAAAAATGTCACTTTTCAGATGTTTTTTGTCGAAAATGAAAGTGGCCGCCAAAAAGGGCCAAAATAAGCATTTTCTTGGTTTTCGCACTATAACTTTAGTTTAAGTTAATAGAAATCTATGAAATTTTGAAACAAGGTTTATGACCACAAAAGAAAGGTTGGGATTGATTTTGGGAGTTTTGATTTCATCAGTTTAGGAATTAGGGGCCAAAAAAGGGCCAAAAAAAGCATTATTCTTGGTTTTTGCACAATTACTTTAGTTTAAGTAAATAGAAAACAATGAAATTTAAACACAATGTTTATGACCACAAAAGGAAGGTTGGTATTGATTTTGGGAGTTTAGGTCCCAACAGTTTAGGAATTAGGGTCCAAAAAGGGACCCAAATAAGCATTTTTCTTGGTTTTCTCACCATAACGTTAGTATAAGTAAATAGAAATCTATGAAATTTAAACACAAGGTTTATGACCATAAAAGGAAGGTTGGTATTGATTTTGGGAGTTTTGATCCCAAAAGAATAAGGGGCCCAAAGGGTCCAAAATTAAACTTTGTTTGATTTCATCAAAATTGAATAATTGGGGTTCTTTGATATGCCGAATCTAACTGTGTATGTAGATTTTTATTTTTTGGTCCCGTTTTCAAATTGGTCTACATTAAGGTCCAAAGGGTCCAAAATTAAACTTAGTTTGAATTTGACAAAAAATGAATGGGTTGGGTTCTTTGATATGCTGAATCTAAAAATGTACTTAGATTCTTGATTATTGGCCCAGTTTTCATGTTGGTCCAAATCAGGGTCCAAAATTAAACTTTGTTTGATTTCATCAAAAATTGTATAAATGGGGTTCTTTGATATGCCAAATCTAACTGTGTATGTAGATTCTTCATTTTTGGTCCTGTTTTCAAATTGGTCTACATTAAAGTCCATAGGGTCCAAAATTAAACTTAGTTTGATTTTAACAAAAATTGAAATCTTGGGGTTCTTTGATATGCTAAATCCAAACATGTACTTAGATTTTTGATTATGGGCCCAGTTTTCAAGTTGGTCCGAATCAGGATCTAAAATTATTATATTAAGTATTGTGCAATAGCAAGTCTTTTCAATTGCACAGTACTGCACAATGTCAAGAAATATCTAATTGCACAATATTGTGAAATAGCAAATTTTATTTTAATTAGAGTTATCTTTCTTTGTCCAGAATAGTAAGCAAGAAATATCTAATTGCACAATATTGTGCAATAGCAAGATTTTTTTTAATTGGAGTTATCTTTCTATGTCCAGAATCAACTTAAATCTTTGTTATATACAATATACAATGTATATTCACTTTTTACTACCAACTGATAAATTAGAATAATCTATACCATTCAGTAATAACAAGCAGTTTATTTACATCTTAATATTTAATGATGTATTTAAATGAGTAGTTATTGTTGCAAACTCCTTTAGAAACTTTAATTGAGATTAGTTTTGGAATAAGGGAAAGGGGGATGTGATTAAAAAAATTGGGTTCAATTTTTCTCATTTGAAATTTCATAAATAAAAAGAAAATTTCTTCAAACATTTTTTTGAGAGGATTAATATTCAACAGCATAGTGAATTGCTCTAAGAGAAAATAAAAGTTTTAAGTTCATTAGAACACATTCATTCTGTGTCAGAAACCTATGCTGTGTCAACCATTTAATCACAATCCAAATTTCGAGCTGAATCCAGCTTGAATGTTGTGTCCATACTTGCCCCAACCGTTCAGGCTTCAACCTCTGCGGTTGTATAAAGCTACGCCCTGTGGAGCATCTGGTTGTAACTTGTACACAAATCTTCTTTTCTAACACTATAGGCCAAATTTAAACAAACTTGGCAACAATCATTACTAGGTATCTATTTAAAAAAGTGTCTAATGACCCCGCCTACCAACCAAGATGGCTGACATCAGTATTTACAGTAACAGGTGAGCGACACAGACTCTTGAGAGCCTCTAGTTTAAATCTGCATAATATACAGGTGAAATATTCTGTAAATTTAGAAAAAGAATTAATCTATACAGTGCTTGTGATCAATTTGTATGATTTGTTAAAATTTTGTACAAAATTTTTATTTATAAAATATAAGTTATTTGATTATGTAATTGAGGGAGTGTATTTTTGTACTTTTTTAATTGACATGTTTATACTCCTTAATCTTACAACAGTCATGACGTAACCAATTGAATTTTAATCAATTAATTTTAAAGTTCCATTCAATATTTGTATATATTGTATAATCATATGTGAATTTTAAAAGGTTATTACTTTTTACATTTATTCATTTACATGTATGTACATCTCACATATAACAGTTTATGTTATTTTAATCATATAATTTTAATTGTTCAATCACTTTTGAATATGTTATATAAATATATGTGTACAATTTGAAGTTAATCATTATTATTAAAATTTTGTAATACGCTATTGTCTCTTTGTCTATATAACATTTAAATCAGTAACTGAAAGCAAGCTCAAAACCTAATGATAAGAAAACTTGCCTTTTATATATCATTCTTCATTACATCAATCAGGGTATCTGTGGGGTGGGGTGTAAGGTCTATTGCAGTTTTGACCATTCTTGGTTCAAATGATAGGTACTTATCTAAGAGGGGGTGCAATAAGGCGTCTGTTAACATGTTATCAGCACATTAATTTTGCCAAAAACAGTTAACAAATATAAAATGCTGATATCAGTTAACACCAAGCTGAACTTTAATCTACCATTTTTAGCTCACCTTGCCCAAAGGGCCAAGTGAGCTTTTCTCATCACTTGGCGTCCGGCATCGTTAACTTTTACAGAAATCTTCTCCTCTGAAACTGCTGGGCCAAATTAAACCAAACTTGGCCTGGAAAAACAATTATACCAAGGATGTTTCAAAAGATAACCCATCTAACATTCGTTATTTTATTACTATCTAATTACACAATAAAAACCAATGAAAGAGCACCATTCGTTTGATATGTTTGGACTTGATTTTGCCTTTTGATTTTGGATTTTCCTTTTTGAATTTTCCTCGGAGTTCGGTATTTTTGTGTTTTTACTTTTTATAGTACTATCTTACTACACAATAAAAACCAATTATACCAAGGATGTTTCAATAGATAAACCATCTAACATCATAGAATTATATTACTACATCATAAAAACCAATTATACCAAACATGTTTCAATAGATAGACCATCTAATATCATAGTACTATCTTACTACACAATAAAAAACAATTATACCAAGCATGTGCCATAAGATAGACAATCTAACACCATAGTACTATCTTACTACACCATAAAAAATAATTATACCAAGCATTGCCATAAGATAGACCATATAACATCATAGTACTATCTTACTACACCATAAACACCAAATATACCAAGGATGTTTCAACAGATAGACCATCTAACACCATAGTACTATCTTACTACACAATAAAAACCAATAACTTCAAGCATGGTTCAATAGATAGCCCATCTAACATTATAGTACTATCTTACTACACCATAAAAAAATAATTATATCAAGCATGTGCCATAAGATAGACCATCTAACATTATAGTACTATCTTACTACACCATAAAAACCAAATATACCAAGGATGTTTCAATAGATAAACCATCTAACATCATAGTACTATCTAATTACACAATAAAAACCAATTATACCAAGCATGGTTCAATAGATAAACCATCTAACAGCATAGTACTATCTTACTACACAATAAAAACCAATTATACCAAGCATGTTTCAATAGACCGATCATCTAACATCATAGTACTATCTTACTACACAATAAAAACCAATAACATCAAGCATGGTTCAATAGATAGCCCATCTAACATTATAGTACTATCTTACTACACCATAAAAAAATAATTATACCAAGCATTGCCATTAGATAGACCATAAAACATCATAGTACTATCTTACTTCACCATAAAAACCAATTATATCAAGCATGTGCCATAAGATAGACCATCTACCATTATAGTACTATCTTACTACACCATAAAAACCAAATATACCAAGAATGTTTCAATAGATAAACCATCTAACATCATAGTACTATCTAATTACACAATAAAAACCAATTATACCAAGCATGGTTCAATAAATAAACCATTTAACAGCATAGTACTATCTTACTACACAATAAAAACCAACTATACCAAGCATGTTTCAATAGATAGACAATATAACATCATAGAACAATATTACTACACTATAAAAACAATTATACCAAGCATGTTTAAATAGATAGACCATCTAACATCATAGTACTATCTTACTACACAATACAAACCAATTATACCAAGCATGTTTCAATAGACAGATCATCTAACATCATAGTACTATCTTACTACACAATAAAAAAACAATTATATCAAGCATGTTTCAATAGATAGACCATATAACATCATAGTACTATCTTACTACACAATAAAAGCCAATTATACCAAGCATGTTTCAATAGATAGACCATCTAACATCATAGTAATATATTACTACAGAATTAAAACCAAGTATACCAAGGCTGTTCAAATAGATACACCATCTAACATCATAGTACTATCTTACTATACAATACAAACAAAGTATACCAAGCATGTGCCATTAGATAGACCATCTAACATCATAGTACTATCTAACTACACAATAAAAACCAAATATACCAAGCATGTGCCATTAGATAGACCATCTAACATCATAGTACCTTCTTACTACAGAATAAAAACCAATTATACCAAGCATGTTTCAATAAACCATATAACATCACAGTACTCTCTTACTACACCATAAAAACCAATTAAACCAAGCATGTTTCAATAGGCAGATCATCTAACATCATAGTACTCTCTTACTACAGAATAAAAACCAATTATACCAAACAGGTTTCAATAGATAGACCATCTAACATCATAGTACTATCTTACTACAGAATAAAAACCAATTATACCAAGCATGTTTCAATAGATAGACCATCTAACATCATAGTACTATCTTACTACAGAATAAAAACCAATTATACCATGGGTGTTTCAATAGATAAACCATGTAACATCATAGTACTATCTTACTACACAATAAAAAACAATTATACCAAGGATGTTTTAATAGATGAACCATTTAACATTATAGTACTACCTTACTACACCATAAAAAACAATTACATCAAGCATGTTTCAATAGATAGCCCATCTAATATTATAATACTATTTTACTACACCATAAAAACCAATTATACCAAGGATGTTTCAATAAACCATCTTACATCATAGTACTATCTTACTACACCATAAAAACCAATTACACCAAACATTGTTTCAATAGATAAACCATCTAACATCATAGTATTATCTTACTACACAATTAAAACCAATTCTACCAAGCATGTTTCAATAGATAAACCATCTAACATCATAGTTTATCTTACTACACCATAAAAACCAATTATACCAAGGATCCAATAGATAAACCATCTAACATCATAGTACTATCTTACTACACCATAAAACCCAATTATACCAAGAATGTTTCAATAGATAGCCCTTCTAACATTATAGCACTATCTTACTACACAATAAAAAACAATTATACCAAGGATGTTTCAAAAGATAAACCATTTAACATCATAAAATTATATTACTACACCATAAAAACCAATAATACCAAACATTGTTTCAATAGATAGACCATCTAATATCATAGTACTATCTTACTACACAATAAAAACCAATTATACCAAGCATGTTTCAATAGATAAACCATCTAACATCATAGTACTATCTTACTACACCATAAAAACCAATTATAATACCAATAATGTTTTAATAGCTAGACCATCTAACATTATAGTTCTATCTTACTACACAATAAAAACCAATAATACCAAGCATGTTTCAATAGATAGACCATCTAACATCATAGTTCTATCTTACTAAACAATAAACACCAATTATACCAAGCATGTTTCAATAGATAAACCATCTAACATCATTGTACTAGAAAATGATTGGTTTTTGTTTTCCTGTTTGGTCCGTTATTCCAGAACTTTTGAGGCAATTACCCCAAAAATCAATTCCAGCCTTCCCTTTGTGGTATGGAATCTTTTAGTACAATTTCAGAGGTATCCATACACTTGAACACAAGTTTTTGCTGGAAACTATAAAAATGCTTGTTGTTTGTCCCTTTTTGGCCCCTTATTCCTATACGATTAGGGCAATTGCCCCAAAACTCAATTCCAGTATTCCCTTTGTGATGTGAAACCTTGTACTACAATTATAGAAAGATCCATATACTTACACATAAGTTATAATCATGAAACTAGAAAAATGCTATTTTTTGTCCCTTTTTGACCCCTAATTCCTACTATTTTCAGGCAATTACCCCAAAAATCAATCCCAGCCTTCCCAGTGTGATATGGAACCTGGTGGTGCAATATCAGAGAGATCCATACACTAACACAAACAAGTTATTGTCTGGAAGTTACAAAAATACTTGTTGTTGGCCCCTTATTCCCTAACTATTGGTACCATAACCCCCAAAATCAATCCTTATATTCCTTTTGTGGTATTGAACCTTATGGTAAAATTTCATAGAGGTCCATTCTCTTAAACTAAAATTATTGTCAGGAAACCAATGTGTCTTCGGACAATGACTACAACAACGGCATACCAATATACAACCTTGTATAAAAATCTTAATACAAATTTAGATTTGGCATTTCCCAAAAAAAACAATAATTCAATTTTTGATGAAATCAAACAAAGTTAATTTATGGACCCAATGTGGAACAAATGGAAAACAGTGCCCAAAATCATATAACTAAATACAAGGGTAGATTCAGCATTTTGAAGAACCCCAAAAATTCAAGACTTTGGAATTAAACCACATTGAAATTGATCAAGAAATAAGCAATGTATATACAAAAAAGGGACGAAAGATACCAAAGAGACACTCAAACTCATAAATCTAAAACAAACTGACAACGCCATGGCTAGAAATGAAAAAGACAAACAGACAAACAATAGTACACATGACACAACATAGAAAACTGAAGAATAAACAACATGAACCCCAAATTTTTTTACAAAGTA
Source organism: Mytilus trossulus (assembly GCF_036588685.1). Lineage (NCBI taxonomy): Eukaryota > Metazoa > Mollusca > Bivalvia > Mytilida > Mytilidae > Mytilus > Mytilus trossulus. The sequence continues at coordinate 53,329,255 of NC_086373.1, forward strand.
TTTGAAAAGTATTTTTTGAGCCCCTTTTTTCTAAACAGCTTGTGCCATAATCCCCCAAAACAATCCCAAACTTCATTGTTTGCTATGGAACCTTGTTCAATTTCACAGAGGTCCATACAGCTATTTACAAAGTTACTGTCTGGAAACCATAAATCTTTGGCCGAAGCCAACAATGTCATAAAAGATAGCAGTCATATAAAAATAGAATCTGGGATATAATAACCTTAAACATGATCATGATGATAAATAAAATCAGAAAAAAAAACTGACACCCAAAATTTAATGTCGGTTTCTTTTACAATGTATTACAGGTACACTGCATCATCTTTATTAGAATACTCATTGTTAATTGTTTATACCTCCTCACTACACATGCATATAATTATGATAATCAGACGATCAAGTATATTAGATCTTGTATAAAAAATACATATGGTCTGCAAAATAGTACTATAAATTTTCTCTAGAAAGGTTAAAGTTATGCCACTAAAATTCAAACTTGATCTGTGTTTTGCGTAATAAGCATTGTGTATAAGTTTCAAACATTTGGTCGAGTCAAACTATAACATCCATAGCTAAGGCTGCGGCATAAAAATGTTGGTTATCCCCATTATTATTCAATCTATTGATAACTTACCTTACTAACCTTATAGATCTATCTATAATCAGCTTGAATGTTAAATAGAGCTGATCCATTGAATTTGTCTTCTTTTTCTGTTTATTGAGGAAGTCAAATCAACCTGTTCAGTCACTATAAAGTGTTACAATTCATATTTAGACGCAACACATAAATAGTGACCAAAAAGGTACCGCAATCTCAGGATGAACGCTTAAATAAAAAAAAATATGTACACACCTCTCATGTTTAACCCCGCAAATTTCTGTATTTATGTTCCTGTCCCTAGTCAGGAGCCTGTAATTCAGTGGTTGTCCTTTGTTTATGTGTTACATGTTTTTTGATAGATTGGTCCGTTAAATGTCTCGTTTGAATTGTTTTAAAATATCATTTCGGAACCTTTTATAGCTGACTTTACGGTATGGGCTTTGCTAAATGTTGAAGGCCATACGGTGCCCTAAAGTAGTTAACTTCTGTGTCATTTGAAAATGTGTTTTCCAACATAAATAGGTGCTTCATTAAGCGGGAAACACGAAAAACCATCATAAAAGCCAAGAAAACCAACATAAAGGCAAATATCAATTATAGTGAAAATCTTCTCCCAGCACCGCCTAGACATGCCATTGAGGTATATTATAGCTCAAACTAATGCTTAGGGTGTCTACTACATGCCTGAATCTTTATTCATACTGAAATATGTGAAAGTAAGCCAAAATAATATTTAATCGACCCCTACTCCCAATTTGGATCGCCAGACGCCAATATTAAGCATACCTACCCCGGATCATTTCACCCTAGAGACCAAACTGAGCATGTCATTGGTCTATACAAGGTGTCATTTTTACCGTAAAGGACTTGGCTAACTTTAACATGTGTTTTCCAACATAAATAGGTGCCTCATGAAGCGGGAAACACGAAAAACAATCATAAAAGCTAAGAAAACCATCATAAAGGCAAATATCAATTATAGTGAAAATCTTCTCCCAGCACCGCCCATACATGCCATTGAGGTATATTATAACTCAAACTAATGCTTAGGGTGTCTACTACATGCCTGAACCTTAATTTATACCTAAATATGTGAACGTAAGCCAAGACAATATTTAATCGACCCCTACCCCCAATTTGGATAACCAGACGCCAATATTGACCATACCTAACCCGGATCTTTTCACCCTAGAGACCAAAATGAGCATGTCATTGGTCTATACAAGGTGTCATTTTTACCTTAAAGGCCTTGTCTAACTTTAACATGTGTCTTCCAACTTAATTAGGTGCCTCATTAGGCGGAAAACACGAAAAACCATCATAAAAGCCTAGAAAACCAACATAAAGGCAAATATCAATTATAGTAAAAAACTTCCAGCAGCATCGCCCAGACATGCCATTGAGGTATATTATAGCTCAAACTAATGCTTAGGGTGTCTACTACATGCCTGAATCTTTATTCATACTCAAATATGTGAACGTAAGCCAAAATAATATTTAATCGACCCCTACTCCCAATTTGGATCGCCAGACGCAAATATTGACCATACCTACCCCGGATCTTTTCACCCTAGAGACCAAACTGATCATGTCATTGGTCTATACAAGGTGTCATTTTTACCTTAATGGCCTTGGCTAACTTTAACATGTGTTTTCCAACATAAATAGGTGCCTCATTAGGCGGGAAACATGAAAAACCATCATAAAAGCCCAGAAAACCAACATAAAGGCGAATATCAATTATAGTGAAAATCTCCCCCCAGCACGCCCAGACATGCCATTGAGGTTTATTATAGCTCAAACTAATGTTTAGGGTGTCTACTACTTGCCTGAATTTTTATTTATACTGAAATATGTGATCGTAAGCCAAAAAATTATTTCGTCGACCCCTACTCCCAATTTGGATCGCCAGACGCCAATATTGACCATACCTACATGTATACCCCGAATCTTTTCACCCTAGAGACAAAACTGAGCATATCATTGGTTTGTACAAGGTGTCATTTTTACCGTAAAGGCCTTGTCTAACTTTAACATGTGTCTTCCAACTTAATTAGGTGCCTCATTAAGCGGTAAACACGAAAAACCATCATAAAAGCCAAGAAATCCACATAAAGGCAAATATCAATTATAGTGAAAATCTTCCCCCAGCACCGCCCATAAATGCCATTGAGGTATATTATAGCTCAAACTAATGCTTAGGGTGTCTACTACATGCCTGAACCTTAATTTATACCTAAATATGTGAACGTAAGCCAAGACAATATTTAATCGACCCCAACCCCCAATTTGGATAACCAGACGCCAATATTGACCATACCTACCCCGGATCTTTTTACCCTAGAGACAAACCTGAGCATGTCATTGGTCTATACAAGGTGTCATTTTTACCGTAAAGGCATTGTCTAACTTTAACATGTGTCTTCCAACTTAATTAGGTGCCTCATTAGGCGGAAAACACGAAAAACCATCATAAAAGCCTAGAAAACCAACATAAAGGCAAATATCAATTATAGTAAAAATCTTCCCCCAGCATCGCCCAGACATGCCATTGAGGTATATTATAGCTCAAACTAATGCTTAGGGTGTCTACTACATGCCTGAATCTTTATTCATACTCAAATATGTGAAAGTAAGCCAAAATAATATTTAATCGACCCCTACTCCCAATTTGGATCGCCAGACGCTAATATTGAGCATACCTACTCCGGATCTTTTCACCCTAGAGACCAAACTGAGCATGTCATTCGTCTATACAAGATATCATTTTTACCGAACAGGCCTTGGCTAACTTTAACATGTGTTTTCCAACCTAAATAGGTGCCTCATAAAGCGGGAAACACGAAAAACTATCATAAAAGCCAAGAAAACCAACATAAAGGCAAATATCAATTATTGTAAAAATCTTCCCCCAGCACCGCCCAGACATGCCATTGAGGTATATTATAGCTCAAAGTAATGCTTAGGGTGTCTACTACATGCCTGAACCTTAATTTATACTGAAATATGTGAACGTAAGCCAAGATAATATTTAATCGACCCCCACCCCCAATTTGGATAGCCAGACGCCAAAATTGACCATACCTACCCCGGATCTTTTCACCCTCGAGACTAAATTGAGCATGTCATTGGTCTATACAAGGTGGCATTTTTACCGTAAAGGCCTTGTCTAACTTTAACATGTGTTTTCCATCATAAATAGGTGCCTCAATAGGCGGAAAACACGAAAAACCATCATAAAAGCCTAGAAAATCAACATAAAGGCAAATATCAGTTATAGTGAAAATCTTCCCCCAGCACCGCCCAGACATGCCATTGAGGTATATTATAGCTCAAACTAATGCTTAGGGTGTCTACTACATGCCTGAATAATCATTTATACTGAAATATGTGAACGTAAGCCAACAAAATATTTAATCGACCCCTACTCCCAACTTGGATCGCCAGACGCAAATATTGACCATACCTAACCCGGATCTTTTCACCCTAGAGACCAAAATGAGCATGTCATTGGTCTATACAAGGTGTCATTTTTACCGTAAAGGCCTTGTCTAACTTTAACATGTGTTTCCCAACATAAATAGGTGCCTCATTAAGCAGGAAACACGAAAAACAATCATAAAAGCCAAGAAAACCAACATAAAGGCGAATATCACTTATAGTGAAAATCTCCCCCAGCACCGCCCAGACATGCCATTGAGGTTTATTATAGCTCCAACTAATGCTTAGGGTGTCTACTACATGCCTGAATCTTTTTATATATTGAAATAAGTGAACGTAAGCCAAGAAAATATTTCATCGACCCCTACCCCGAATTTGGATAGCCAGACGCAAATATTGACCATACCTACCCCGAATCTTTTCACCCTAGAGACCAAAGTGAGCATGTCTTTGGTCTATACATGGTGTCATTTTTACCGTAAAGGCCTTGGCTAACTTTAACATGTGATTTCCAACATAAATAGGTGCCTCATTAAGCAGGAAACACGAAAAACAATCATAAAAGCCAAGAAAACCAACATAAAGGCGAATATCACTTATAGTGAAAATCTCCCCCAGCACCGCCCAGACATGCCATTGAGGTTTATTATAGCTCCAACTAATGCTTAGGGTGTCTACTACATGCCTGAATCTTTATATATATTAAAATAAGTGAACGTAAGCCAAGAAAATATTTCATCGACCCCTACCCCGAATTTGGATAGCCAGACGCAAATATTGACCATACCTAACCCGGATCTTTTCACCCTAGAGACCAAACTGAGCATGTCATTGATCTATACAAGGTGTCATTTTTACCGTAAAGGCCTTGGCTAACTTTAACATGTGATTTCCAACATAAATAGGTGCCTCATTAAGCAGGAAACACGAAAAACAATCATAAAAGCCAAGAAAACCAACATAAAGGCGAATATCACTTATAGTGAAAATCTCCCCCAGCACCGCCCAGACATGCCATTGAGGTTTATTATAGGTCAAACTAATGTTTAGGGTGTCTACTACATGCCTGAATTTTTATTTATACTGAAATATGTGAACGTAAGCCAAAAAATTATTTCGTCGACCCCTACTCCCAATTTGGATCGCCAGACGCCAATATTGACCATACCTACCCCGGATCTTTTCACCCTAGAGACCAAAGTGAGCATGTCTTTGGTCTATACAAGGTGTCATTTTTACCGTAAAGGCCTTGGCTAACTTTAACATGTGTTTTCCAACATAAATAGGTGCCACATTAAGCGGGAAACACGAAAAACCATCATAAAAGCCAAGAAAACCAACATAAAGGCAAATATCAATTATATTGAAAATCTTCCCCAGCACCGCCCAGACATGCCATTGAGGTATATTAAAGCTCAAACTAATGCTTAGGGTGTCTATTATATGCCTGAATCTTTATTTATACTGAAATATGCGAATGTAAGCCAAAAAATATTTCATCGACCCCTACCCCAAATTGGATAGCCAGACGCCAATATTTACCATACCAACCCCGGATCATTTCACCCTAGAGACAAAACTGAGCATATCATTGGTCTATACAAGGTGTCATTTTTATCGTAAAGGCCTTGGCTAACTTTAACATGTCTTTTCCAACATAAATAGGTGCCACATTAAGCGGGAAACACGAAAAACCATCATAAAAGCCAAGAAAACATTCATAAAGGCAAATATCAATTATAGTGAAAATCTTCCCCCAGCACCGCCCAGAAATGCCATTGAGGTATATTATAGCTCAAACTCATGCTTAGGGTGTCTTCTACATGCCTAAATCTTTATGTATACTGAAATATGTGAACGTAAGCCAAGAAATAATTAATCGACCCCTACCCCCAATTTGGATAGCCAGACGACAATATTGACCATACCTACCCCGGATCTTTTCACCATAGAGACCAAACTGAGCATGTCATTGGTCTATACAAGGTGTCATTTTTACCGTAAAGGCCTTGGCTAACTTTAACATGTGTTTTCCAACATAAATAGGTGCCTCATTAAGCGGGAAACACGAAAAACCATCATAAAAGCCAAGAAAACCAACATAAAGGCAAATATCAATTATAATGAAAATCTTCCCCCAGCACCGCCCAGACATGCCATTGAGGTATATTATAGCTCAAACTAATGCTAAGGGTGTTAACTACATGCCTGGATCTTTATTTATACTGAAATATGTGAACGTAAGCCCAAAATAAATTTAATCGACCCCTACTCCCAATTTGGATCGCCAGACGCCAATATTGAGCATACCTACCCCGGATCTTTTCACCCTAGAGACAAAACTGAGCATGTCATTGGTCTAGACAAGGTGTCATTTTTACCTTAACGGCCTTGGCTAACTTTAACATGTGTTTTCCAACATAAATAGGTGCTTCATTAAGCAGAAAACACGAAAAACCATCGTAAAAGCCAAGAAAACCAACATAAAGGCAAATATCAATTATTATAGTGAAAATCTTCCCTTAGCACCGCCCAGACATGCCATTGAGGTATATTATAGCTCAAACTAATGCTAAGGGTGTCTTCTACATGCCTGAACCTTTATTTATACTGAAATATGTGAACGTAAGCCAAGACAATATTTAGTCGACCCCCACCCCAATTTTGGATAGCCAGACGACAATATTGACTATACCTACCCCGGATCTTTTCACCATAGAGACCAAACTGAGCATGTCTTTGGTCTATACAAGGTGTCAGTTTTACCGTAAAGGCCTTGGCTAACTTTAACATGTGTTTTCCAACATAAATAGGTGCCTCATTAAGCGGGAAACACGAAAAACCATCATAAAAGCCAAGAAAACCAACATAAAAGCAAATATCAATTATAGTGAAAATCTTTCCCCAGCACCGCCCAGACATGCCATTGAGGTATATTATAGCTCAAACTAATGCTCAGGGTGTTTACTACATGCCTGGATCTTTATTTATACTGAAATATGTAAACGTAAGTCCTAAATAAATTTAATCGACTCTACCCCCAATTTGGATCGCCAGACGCCAATATTGAGCATACCTACCCCGGATCTTTTCACCCTACAGACCAAACTGAGCATGTCTTTGGTCTATACAAGGTGTCAGTTTTACCGTAAAGGCCTTGGCTAACTTTAACATGTGTTTTCCAACATAAATAGGTGCCTCATTAAGCGGGAAACACGAAAAACCATCATAAAAGCCAAGAAAACCAACATAAAAGCAAATATCAATTATAGTGAAAATCTTCCCTTACCACCGCCCAGACATGCCATTGAGGTATATTATAGCTCAAACTAATGCTTAGGATGTCTACTACATGCCTGAACCTTTATTTATACTGAAATATGTGAACGTAAGCCAAGACAATATTTAGTCGACCTCCACCCCCAATTTGGATAGCCAGACGACAATATCGACTATACCTACCCCGGATCTTTTCACAATAGAGACAAAACTGAGGATGTCATTGGTCTATACAAGGTGTCATTTTTACCTTAACGGCCTTGGCTAACTTTAACATGTGTTTTCCAACATTAATAGGTGCTTCATCAAGCGGAAAACACGAAAAACCATCATAAAAGCCAAGAAAACCAACATAAAGGCAAATATCAATTATTATAGTGAAAATCTTCCCTTAGCACCGCCCAGACATGCAATTGAGGTATATTATAGCTCAAACTAATGCTTAGGGTGTCTACTACATGCCTGAATCTTTATTTATACTAAAATATGTGAACGTAAGCCAAGAATATATTTAATCGACCCATACCCCCAATTTGGATAGCCAGACGCCAATTTTGACCATACCTACCCCGGATCTATTCACCCTAGAGACAAAACTGAGCAAGTCATTGGTCTATACAAGGTGTCATTTTTACCGTAAAGGCCTTGGCTACCTTCAACATGTGTTTTCGAACATAAATAAGTGCCTCATTAGGCGGAAAACACGAAATACCATAAAAAAGGCAAGAAAACAAATAAAGGCAAATATCAATTATAGTGAAAATCTTCCCCAGCACCGCCCAGACATGCCATTGAGGTATATTATAGCTCAAACTAATGCTAAGGGTACCAACTATATGCCTGAATTTTTATTTAAAGAGAAATATGTGATCGTAAGCCAAAAACATATTTAAGCGACCCCTACTCCGAATTTGGATCGCCAGACGCCAATATTGACCATACCTACCCCGGATCTTTTCACCCTAGAGACAAAACTGAGCATATCATTGGTCTATACAAGGTGTCAGTTTTACCATAAAGGCCTTGTCTAACTTTAACATGTGTCTTCCAACTTAATTAGGTGCCTCATTAAGCGGGAAACACGAAAAACTATCATAAAAGCCAAGAAAACATACATAAAGGCAATTATCAATTATAGTAAAAATCTTCCCACAGCACCGCCCAGACATGCAATTGAGGTATATTATAGCTCAAACTTATGCTTAGGGTGTCTACTACATGCCTGAATCTTTATGTATACTGAAATATGTGAAAGTAAGCCAAGAAAATAATTAATCGACCCCTACTCCCAATTTGGATAGCCAGACGACAATATTGACCATACCTACCCCGTATCTTTTCACCATAGAGACCAAACTGAGCATGTCATTGGTCTATACAAGGTGTCATTTTTACCGTAAAGGCCTTGGGTAACTTAAACATGTGTTTTCCAACATAAATAGGTGCTTTATTAGGCGGAAAACACGAAAAACAATCATAAAAGCCAAGAAAACCAACATAAAGGCAAATATCAATAATAGTGAATTATCCAAATTGGGGGGTGGGGTCGATTAAATATTTGTTTGGCTTACGTTCACATATTTTAGTATAAGTAAAGATTCAGGCATGTAGTAAACACCCTTAGCTTTAGTTTGAGCTATAAAATAACCCAATGGCATGCCTGGGCGGTGCTGGGGGAAGATTTTCACTCTTATGGATACTTGACTTGATGTTGGTTTTCTAGGCTTTTATGATGGTTTATCGTGTTTTCCGCTTAATTGGGAACCTGTTTATGTTGGAAAACACATCTTAAAGTTAGCCAAGGCCTTTACGGTGAAAATGACACCTTGTATAGACCAATGATATGCTCAGTTTGGTCCCTAGGGTGAAAAGATCCGGGGTAGGTATGGTCAATATTGGCGTCTGACTATCCAAATTGGGGGTAGGGGTCAATTAAATATATTTTTGGCTTACGTTCACATTTTTTAGTATAAGTAAAGATTCAGGCATGTAGTAAATACCCTTAGCTTTAGTTTGAGCTATAAAATAGCCCAATGGCATGCCTCTGCGGTGCTGGGGGAAGCTTTTCACTCTTATGGATAATTGCCTTTATGTTGGTTTTCAAGGCTTATATGATGGTTTATCATATTTTTCGCTTAATGAGGCACCTATTTATGTTGGAAAACACATCTTAAAGTTAGCCAAGGCCTTTACAGTGAAAATGACACCTTGTATAGACCAATGATATGCTCAGTTTGGTCCCTAGGTTGAAAAGATCTGGGGAAGGTATGGTCAATATTGGTGTCTGGCTATCCAAGTTTGCGGTAGGGGTCGATTAAATATTTTATTGGCTTATGTTCACATATGTTAGTATAAGTAAAAATTCAGGCATGTAGTAAACACCCTTAGCTTTATTTTGAGTTATAATATGACCTAATGGCATGCCTGGGCGGTGCTTTGGGAAGATTTTCACTCTTATGGATATTTGCATTTATGTTGGTTTTTGAGGCTTTTATGATGATTTATCGTGTTTTCCGCTTAATGAGGAACCTATTTATGTTGGAAAACACTTCTTAAAGTTAGCCAAGGCCTTAAAGGTGAAAATGACACCTTGTATAGACCAATGATATGCTCAAATTGGTCCCTAGGGTGAAAAGATCCGGGGTAGGTATGGTCAATATTGGCGTCTGGCTATCCAAATTGGGGGAAGGGGTCGATTAAATATTTTATTGGCTTACGTTCACATGTTTTAGTATAAGTAAAGATTCGGGCATGTATTAAACACCCTTAGCATTATTTTGAGCTATAACATAACCCAATGGCATGCCTGGCCGGTGGTTGGGGGGGGGGGGAGATTTTCACTCTTATGGATCTTTGCCTTTATGTTGGTTTTCTAGGCTTTTATGATGGTTTATCATGTTTTCCGCTAAATGAGGAACCTATTTATGTTGGAAAACACGTCTTAAAGTTAGCCAAGGCCTTTACGATGAAAATGACACCATGTATAGACCAATGATATGCTCAATTTGGTCCCTAGGGTGAAAAGAACCGGGGTTGGTATGGTCAATATTGGCGTCTGGCTATCAAAATTGGGGGTGGGGTCGATTAAATATTTTTTTGGCTTACGTTCACATATTTTAGTATAAGTAAAGATTCAGGTATGTAGTAAACATCCTTAACTTTAGTTTGAGCTATAAAATAACCCAATGGCATGCCTAGGAGGTGCTGGGGGAAGATTTTCACTCTTATGGATATTTGCCTTTATGTTGGTTTTCGAGGCTTATACGATGGTTTATCGAGTTTTCCACTGAATGAGGCACATATTTATGTTAAAAAACACATCTTAAAGTTAGACAAGGCCTTTACGGTGAAAATGATACAATGTATAGACCAATGATATGCTCAGTTTGGTCCCTAGGTTGAAAAGATCCGGGGTAGGTATGGTCAATATTGGCGTCTGGCTATCCAAATTGGCGATAGGGGTCGATTAAATATTTTGATTGCTTACGTTCACATATTTTAGTGTAAGTATAGATTCAGGCATTTAGTTAACACCCTTAGCATTATTTTGAGCTATAATATAACCCAAGTGCATGCCTGGGCTGTTCTGGGGGGAAGATTTTCACTCTGATAGATATTTCCCTTGATGTTGGTTTTCTAGGCTTTTATGATGGTTTATCGTGTTTTCCGCTTAATGAGGCACCTATTTATGTTGGAAAACACATCTTAAAGTTAGCCAAAGCCTTTACGGTGAAAATGCTACCTTGTATAGACCAATGATATGCTCAGTTTGGTCCCTAGGGTGAAAAGATCCGGGGTAGGTATGGTCAATATTGGCGTCTGACTATCCAAATTGGGGGTAGGTGTCGATTAAATATATTTTTGGCTTACGTTCACATATTTTAGTATAAGTAAAGATTCAGGCATGTAGTAAACACCCTTAGCTTTAGTTTGAGCTATAAAATAGCCCAATGGCATGCCTCTGCGGTGCTGGGGGAAGCTTTTCACTCTTATGGATTATTGCCTTTATTTTGGTTTTCGAGGCTTATATGATGGTTTATCGAGTTTTCCGCTTAATAATGCACCTATTTATGTTGGAAAACACATCTTAAAGTTAGCCAAGGCCTTTACGGTGAAAATGGCACCTTGTATAGACCAATAATATGCTCAGTTTGGTCCCTAGGGTGAAAAGATCCGGGGTAGGTATGGTCAATATTGGCGTTTGGCTATCCAAATTGGCGGTAGGGGTCGATTAACTATATTTTTTGCTAACGTTCACATATTTTAGTATAAGTAAAGTTTCAGGCATGTAGTAAACACCCTTAGCATTATTTTGAGCTATAATATTACCCAATTGCATGCCTGAGCGGTGGTTGGGGAAGATTTTCACTCTTATGGATATTTGCATTTATGTTGGTTTTCTAGGCTTTTATGATGATTTATCGTGTTTTACGCTTAATGAGGAACCTATTTATGTTGGAAAACACATCTTAAAGTTAGCCAAGGCCTTACGGGTGGAAATGGCACCTTGTATAGACCATTGATATGCTCAATTTGGTCCCTAAGGTGAAAAGATCCCGGGTAGGTATGGTCAATATTGGCGTCTGGCTATCCAAATTGGCGGTAGGGTACGATTAAATATTTTGTTGGCTTCCGTTCACATATTTTAGTATAAGTAAAGATTCAGACATGTAGTAAACACCCTTAGCATTATTTTCAGCTATAATATAACCCAATGGCATGCCTGGGCGGTGCTGGGGGAAGATTTTCACTCTTATGGATATTTGCCTTTATGTTGGTTTTCAAGGCTTATATGATGGTTTATCGTATTTTTCGCTTAATGAGGCACCTATTTATGTTGGAAAACACATCTTAAAGTTAGACAAGGCCTTTACGGTGAAAATGATACCTTGTATATACCAATGATATGCTCAGTTTGGATCCTAGGGTGAAAAGATCCGGGGTATGTATGGTCAATATTGGCGTCTGGCTATCCAAATTGACGGTAGGGGTCGATTAAATATTTGTTTGGCTTACGTTCACATGTTTTAGTATAAGTAAAGATTCGGACATGTAGTAAACACCCTTAGCATTATTTTGTGCTATAATATAACCCAATGGCATGCCTGGGCGGTGCTGGGGGAAAATTTTCACTTTTATGGATATTTGCCTTTATGTTGGTTTACGAGGCTTATATGATGGTTTATCGTATTTTCCGCCTAATGAGGAACCTATTTATGTTGGAAAACACATCTTAAATTTAGCCAAGGCCTTTACGGTGAAAATGGCACCTTTTATAGACCAATGATATGCTCAGTTTGATCCCTAAGGTGAAAAGATCCCGGGTAGGTATGGTCAATATTGGCGTCTGGCTATCCAAATTGGCGGTATGGGTCGATTAAATATTTTGTTGGCTTACGTTCACATATTTTAGTATCAGTAAAGATTCAGACATGTAGTAAACACCCTTAGCATTATTTTCAGCTATAATATAACCCAATGGCATGCCTGGGCGGTGCTGGGGAAAGATTTTCACTCTAATGGATATTTGCTTTTATGTTGGTTTTCTAGGCTTTTATGATGGTTTATCGTGTTTTTTTGCTTAATGAGGAACCTATTTATGTTGGAAAACACATCTTAAAGTTAGCCAAGGCCTTTACAGTGAAAATGACACCTTGTATAGACCAATGATATGCTCAGTTTGGTCCCTAAGATGAAAAGATCCCGGGTAGGTATGGTCAATATTGGCGTCTGGCTATCCAAATTGGCGGTAGGGGTCGATTAAATATTTTGATGTTACGTTCACATATTTTAGTATAAGTAAAGATTCAGACATGTAGTAAACACCCTTAGCATTATTTTCAGCTATAATATAACCCAATGGCATGCCTGGGCGGTGTTGGGGAAAGATTTTCACTCTTATGGATATTTGCCTTTATGTTGGTTTTCAAGGCTTATATGATGGTTTATCATATTTTTCGCTTAATGAGGCACCTATTTATGTTGGAAAACACATCTTAAAGTTAGCCAAGACCTTTACAGTGAAAATGACACCTTGTATAGACCAATGATATGCTCAGTTTGGTCCCTAAGATGAAAAGATCCCGGGTAGGTATGGTCAATATTGGCGTCTGGCTATCCAAATTGGCGGTAGGGGTCGATTAAATATTTTGATGTTACGTTCACATATTTTAGTATAAGTATAGATTTAGGCATGTAGTTAACACCCTTAGCATTATTTTGAGCTATAATATAACCCAATTGCATGCCTGGGCTGTGCTGGGGGAAGATTTTCACTCTGATGGATATTTCCCTTTATGTTGGTTTTCTAGGCTTTTATGATGGTTTATCGTGTTTTCCGCTTTATGAGGCACCTATTTATGTTGGAAAACACATCTTAAAGTTAGCTAAGGCCTTTACGATAAAAATGATACCTTGTATAGACTAATGATATGCTCAGTTTGGTCCCTAGGGTGAAAAGATCCGGGGTAGGTATGGTCAATATTGGCGTCTGGCTATCCAAATTGGCGGTAGGGGTCGATTAAATATATTTTTGGCTTACGTTCACATATTTTAGTATAAGTAAAGATTCAGGCATGTCGTAAACACCCTTAGCATTATTTTGAGCCATAATATAACCCAATGGCATGTCGGGCGGTGCTGGGGGAAGATTTTCACTCTTATGGATATTAGCCTTTATGTTGGTTTTCTAGGCTTTTATGATGGTTTATCGTGTTTTCCACTTAATGAGGCACCTATTCATGTTGGAAAACACATCTTAAAGTTAGCCAAGACCTTTACGCTGAAAATGATACCTTGTATAGACCAATGATATGCTCAGTTTGGTCCCTAGGGTGAAAAGATCCGGGGTAGGTATGGTCAATATTGGCGTCTGGCTATCCAAATTGGCGGAACGGGTCGATTAAATATTTCTTTGGCTTACGTTCACATATTTTAGTATAAGTATAGATTCAGGCATGTAGTAAACACCCTTAGCATTATTTTGAGCTATAATATGACCCAATGGCTTGCCTGGGCGGTGCTTTTGGAAAAATTTTCACTCTTATGGATATTTGCATTAATGTTGGTTTTCTAGGCTTTTATGATGATTTATCGTGTTTTTCGCTTAATGAGGAACCTATTTATGTTGGAAAACACATCTTAAAGTTAGCCAAGGCCTTTACAGTGAAAATGACACCTTGTATAGACCAATGATATGCTCAGTTTGGTCCCTAAGATGAAAAGATCCCAGGTAGGTATGGTCAATATTGGCGTCTGGCTATCCAAATTGAAGGTAGGGGTCGATTAAATATTTTCTTGGCTTACATTCACATATTTTAGTATAAGTAAAGATTCGGGCATGTAGTAAACACCCTTAGCATTATTTTGAGCTATAACATAACCCAATGGCATGCCTGGGCGGTGGTGGGGGAGAGATTTTCACTCTTATGGATCTTTGCCTTTATGTTGGTTTTCTAGGCTTTTATGATGGTTTATCATGTTTTCCGCTTAATGAGGAACCTATTTATGTTGGAAAACACATCTTAAAGTTAGCCAAGGCCTTTATGATGAAAATGACACCATGTATAGATCAATGATATGCTCAGCTTGGTCCCTAGGGTGAAAAGATCCGGGGTATGTATGGTCAATATTGGCGTCTGGCTATCCAAATTGACGGTAGGGGTCGATTAAATATTTGTTTGGCTTACGTTCACATGTTTTAGTATAAGTAAAGATTCGGACATGTAGTAAACACCCTTAGCATTATTTTGTGCTATAATATAACCCAATGGCATGTCGGGCGGTGCTGGGGGAAGATTTTCACTCTTATGGATATTTGCCTTTATGTTGGTTTTCTAGGCCTTTATGATTGTTTATCGTGTTTTCCACTTAATGAGGCACCTATTTATGTTGGAAAATACATCTTAAAGTTAGCCAAGACCTTTACGCTGAAAATGATACCTTGTATAGACCAATGATATGCTCAGTTTGGTCCCTAGGGTGAAAAGATCCGGGGTAGGTATGGTCAATATTGGCGTCTGGCTATCCAAATTGGCGGTACGGGTCGATTAAATATTTCTTTGGCTTACATTCACATGTTTTAGTATAAGTATAGATTCAGAAATGTAGTAAACACCCTTAGCATTATTTTGAGCTATCAACTAACCCAATGGCATGCCTGGGCGGTGGTAGGGGAGATTTTCACTCTTATGGATCTTTGCCTTTATGTTGGTTTTCTAGGCTTTTATGATGGTTTATCATGTTTTCCGCTTAATGAGGAACCTATTGATGTTGGAAAACACATCTTAAAGTTAGCCAAGGCCTTTACGATGAAAATGACACCATGTATAGACCAATGATATGCTCAGTTTGGTCCCTAGGGTGAAAAGATCCGGGGTTGGTTTGGTCAATATTGGCGTCTGGCTATCCAAATTGGGGGTGGGGTCGATTAAATATTTGTTTGGCTTATGTTTACATATTTTAGTATAAGTAAAGATTCAGGCATGTAGAAAAAACCCTTAGCTTTAGTTTGAGCTATAATATAACCAAACGGCATGCCTGGGCGGTGCTGAGGGAAGATTTTCACTCTTATGGATATTTGCCTTTATGTTGGTTTTCGAGGCTTTTATGATGGTTTATCCTGTTTTCCGCTTAATGGGGCACCTATTTATGTTGGAATACACATCTTAAAGTTAGCCAAGACCTTTACGCTGATACCTTGTATAGACCAATGATATGCTCAGTTTGGTCCCTAGGGTGAAAAGATCCGGGGTAGGTATGGGACCTTCGGGCGAAGTCAATAATAAAAGTAGTTTCTTCATCGGAAATATTTCTTTCCAATATTCTATTTGATTATTAGTATTGTATTTTCTTACCCCAGGAGTAGATTACCTTAGCCGTATTTGGCACAACTTTTTGGAATTTTGGGTCATCAATGCTCTTCAACTTTGTATTTATTTGGCTTTTTCAACTATTTTGATCTGAGCATCACTGATGAGTCTTATGTAGACGAAACGCGCGTCTGGCGTATAAAATTATAATCCTGGTACTTTTGATAATTTTTTACACCACTGGGTCGATGCCACTGCTGGTGGACGTTTCGTCCCCGAGGGTATCACCATCCCAGTAGTCAGCACTTCGGTGTTGACATGAATATCAATTAAATGGTCCTTTTTTTATAAATTTTCTGTTTACAAAACTTTGAATTTTTCGAAAAACTAAGGATTTTCTTACCCCAGGAGTAGATTACCTTAGCCTTATTTGGCACAACTTTTTGGAATTTTGGGTCATCAATGCTCTTCAACTTTGTATCTATTTAGCTTTTTCAACTATTTTGATCTGAGCGTCACTGATGAGTCTTATGTAGACGAAACGCGCGTCTGGCGTATAAAATTATAATCCTGGTACTTTTGATAACTTTTTGTATCATAAAAGGACAATAATATGTTCTTCATTTGTCACTTGTTATATAAGGTAACTTTGTGTCTTTATTTTTCGAACACCACTTTCATATGACCTTTCTTCTTAAAAGGGTAAGGCGTAAGGCAAATTTCTTGATTCATTGTTCCGCTTTCAAGATGGTGAGTTTTCCTTTATTAGCAAACTCTGCATGTCTTTCATTACTGATTGGATATGCCTTGTTATTCAAATAAACATTTTTGTGTAAATAACTAAAGAACAATCTATGCTTCAATATGAAAATATATTCTAGTGCGTATAAGCAATTAATTATCTATATACTACACTATTATATTAGTAAAATCCTTATCATTAATGGCAGCATTATGCTTTATATGAAAGAAGGTTAAAATTCATGCAACTAAAATTGATAAACATAAGTTGGTCTTTGCCTTAAGGTTGATATTTTTTTGATAAATAAAAGGGACCTTTGGGTGGATAAAATAAGTAAATATGGGACCTTTGGGCGAATTCAAAAATAAAAAATAGTTTCTTCATCGGAACTATTTCTTTCCAATATTCTATTTAATTATTAGTATTGTTTCAAAAATGGACAATAATATGTTCTTCATTTGTCACTTGTAATTTAAGGTACCGTTGTGTCTTTAATTTTCGAACACCACCTTCATATTTTCTTTCTTTTTTAAAAGGGTAAGGCGTAATGCAAATTTCTTGATTCATTGTCCCGCTTTCAAGATGGTGAGTTTTCCTTTATTAGCAAGTTCTCCAGGTCTTCCATTTCTGATCGGATATGCCTTTGTATTTAAATAAAAACATTTTGGTGTAAACAACTTAAGAACAATCTGTGCTTCAATATGAAAATATATTCTAGTGCGTATAAGCAATTAATTATCTATATACTACACTATAATATTAGTAAAATGCTTATCATTAATGGCAGCATTATGCTTTATATGAAAGAAGGTTAAAATTCATGCAACTAAAATTGATAAACATAAGTTGGTCTTTGCCTTAAGGTTGATAATTTTTTGATAAATAAAAGGGACCTTTGGGTGAATAAAATAAGTAAATATGGACCCTTTGGGCGAATTCAAAAATAAAAAATAGTTTCTTCAGCGGAACTATTTCTTTCCAATATTCTATTTAATTATTAGTATTGTTTCAAAAATGGACAATAATATGTTCTTCATTTGTCACTTGTTATTTAAGGTAACGTTGTGTCTTTATTTTTCGAACACCACCTTCATATTTTCTTTCTTTTTTAAAAGGGTAAGGCGTAAAGCAAATTTCTTGATTCATTGTTCCGCTTTCAAGATGGTGAGTTTTCCTTTATTAGCAAATTCTCCAGGTCTTCCATTTCTGATCGGATATGCCTTTGTATTTAAATAAAAACATTTTGGTGTAAACAACTTAAGAACAATCTGTGCTTCAATATGAAAATATATTCTAGTGCGTATAAGCAATTAATTATCTATATACTACACTATAATATTAGTAAAATGCTTATCATTAATGGCAGCATTATGCTTTATATGAAAGAAGGTTAAAATTCATGCAACTAAAATTGATAAACATAAGATGGTCTTTGCCTTAAGGTTGATAATTTTTTGATAACTAAAAGGGACCTTTGGGTGAATAAAATAAGTAAATATGGGACCTTTGGGCGAATTCAAAAATAAACCAGATGCTCCGCAGGGCGTAGCTTTATACGACCGCAGAGGTTGAACCCTGAACGGTTGGGGCAAGTATGGACACAACATTCAAGCTGGATTCCACTCTTAATTTGGATTGTGATTAAATAGTTGACACAGCATAGGTTTCTGACACAGAATGAATGTATTCAAATGAACTTAAAATTTTTGTTTTCTCTTAGAGCAATTCACTATGCTGTTGAATATTAATCCTCTCAAAAAAATGTTTGAAGAAATTTTCTTTTTATTTATGAAATTTCAAATGAGAAAAATTGAACCCAATTTTATCCCCCTTTCCCTTATTCCAAACCTAATTTCAATTAAAATATTCTAATGGAGTTTGCAACAATTACTACTCATTTAAATACATCATAACATATTAAGATGTAAAAAAACTGCTTGTTATCACTGAATGGTAAAGATTATTTAAATTTACCAGTTGGTAGTAAAAAGTGAATATACATTGTATATTGTATATAACAAAGATTTAAGTTGATTCTGGACAAAGAAAGATAACTCCAATTAAAAAAAAATTCTTGCAGATATTTCTTGCTTACTATACTGGACAAAGAAAGATAACTCTTAATTAAAAAAAAATTTGCTATTTCACAATATTGTGAAATTAGATATTTCTTGCCATTGCACAATACTGTGCAATTGAAAAGACTTGCTATTGCACAATACTTAATATAATAATTTTAGATCCTGATTTGGACCAACTTGAAAACTGGGCCCATAATCAAAAATCTAAGTACATGTTTAGATTCAGCATATCAAAGAGGCCCAAGAATTAAATTTTTGTTAAAATCAAACTTAGTTTAATTTTGGACCCTTTGCACTTTAATTTAGACCAATTTTAAAACTGGGCCAAAAATTAAGAATCTACATACACAGTTAGATTTGGCATATCAAAGAACCCCAATTATTCAATTTTTGATGAAATCAAACAATGTTTAATTTTGGACCTCGATTTGGGCCAACTTGAAAACTGGGCCAATAATCAAAAATCTAAGTACATTTTTAGATTCAGCATATCAAAGAACCCCAAGGTTTCAATTTTTGTTAAAATCAAACTAAGTTTAATTTTGGACCCTTTGGACCTTAATGTAGACCAATTTGAAAACGGGACCAAAAATTAAGAATCTACATACACAGTTAGATTCGGCATATTAAAGAACCCCAATTATTCAATTTTGATGAAATCAAACAAGTTTAATTTTGGACCCTTTGGGCCCCTTTTTCCTTAACTGTTGGGACCAAAACTCCCAAAATCAATACCAACCTTCCTTTTATAGTCATAAACCTTATGTTTAAATTGATTGCTATTTACTTATACTAACGCTATGGTGCGAAAACCAAGAAAAATGCTTATTTGGGTCCCTTTTTGGCCCCTAATTCCTAAACTGTTGGGACCGAAACTCCCAAAATCAATACCAACCTTCCTTTTGTGGTCATAAACATTGTGTTTAAATTTCATTGATTTCTATTCACTTTAACTAAAGTTATTGTGCGAAAACCAAGAATAATGCTTATTTGGGCCCTTTTTTGGCCCCTAATTCCTAAACTGTTGAAACCAAAACTCCCAAAATCAATCCCAACCTTTCTTTTGTGGTCATAAACCTTGTGTCAAAATTTCATAGATTTCTATTAACTTAAACTAAAGTTATAGTGCGAAAACCAAGAAAATGCTTATTTGGGCCCTTTTTGGCCCCTAATTCCTAAAATGTTGGGACCAAAACTCCCAAAATCAATACCAGCCTTCCTTTTATGGTCATAAACCTTGTGTTAAAATTTCATAGATTTCTATTCACTTTTACTAAAGTTAGAGTGCGAAAACTAAAAGTATTCGGACGACGACGACGACGACGACGACGACGACGCCGACGACGACGACGACGACGACGACGACGACGCCAACGTGATAGCAATATACGACGAAAATTTTTTCAAAATTTGCGGTCGTATAAAAATAGTTTCTTCATCGGAGTTATTTCTTTCCAATATTCTATTTAATTATTAGTATTGTATCAAAAATGGACAATAATATGTTCTTCATTTGTCACTTGTTATTTAAGGTAACGTTGTGTCTTTATTTTTCGAACACCACCTTCATATTTTCTTTCTTTTTTAAAAGGGTAAGGCGTAATGCAAATTTCTTGATTCATTGTCCCGCTTTCAAGATGGTGAGTTTTCCTTTATTAGCAAGTTCTCCAGGTCTTCCATTTCTGATCGGATATGCCTTTGTATTTAAATAAAAACATTTTGGTGTAAACAACTTAAGAACAATCTGTGCTTCAATATGAAAATATATTCTAGTGCGTATAAGCAATTAATTATCTATATACTACACTATAATATTAGTAAAATGCTTATCATTAATGGCAGCATTATGCTTTATATGAAAGAAGGTTAAAATTCATGCAACTAAAATTGATAAACATAAGTTGGTCTTTGCCTTAAGGTTGATATTTTTTTGATAAATAAAAGGGACCTTTGGGTGAATAAAATAAGTAAATATGGGACCTTTGGGCGAATTCAAAAATAAAAAATCGTTTCTTCATCGGAGTTATTTCTTTCCAATATTCTATTTAATTATTAGTATTGTATCAAAAAAGGACAATAATATGTTCTTCATTTGTCACTTGTTATATAAGGTAACTTTGTGTCTTTATTTTTCGAACACCACTTTCATATGACCTTTCTTTTTTAAAAGGGTAAGGCGTAAAGCAAATTTCTTGATTCATTGTTCCGCTTTCAAGATGGTGAGTTTTCCTTTATTAGCAAACTCTGCATGTCATTCATTACTGATTGGATATGCCTTGTTATTCAAATAAACATGTTTGTGTAAATAACTAAAGAAAAATCTATGCTTCAATATGAAAATATATTCTAGTGCGTATAAGCAATTAATTATCTATATACTACACTATTATATTAGTAAAATCCTTATCATTAATGGCAGCATTATGCTTTATATGAAAGAAGGTTAAAATTCATGCAACTAAAATTGATAAACATAAGTTGGTTTTTGCCTTAAGGTTAATAATTTTTTGATAAATAAAAGGGACCTTTGGGTGAATAAAATAAGTAAATATGGGACCTTTGGGCGAATTCAAAAATAAAAAATAGTTTCTTCTTCGGAACTATTTCTTTCCAATATTCTATTTAATTATTAGTATTGTTTCAAAAATGGACAATAATATGTTCTTCATTTGTCACTTGTTATTTAAGGTAACGTTGTGTCTTTACTTTTCTAACACCACCTTCATATTTTCTTTCTTTTTTAAAAGGGTAAGGCGTAATGCAAATTTCTTGATTCATTGTTCCGCTTTCAAGATGGTGAGTTTTCCTTTATTAGCAAATTCTCCAGGTCTTCCATTTCTGATCGGATATGCCTTTGTATTTAAATAAAAACATTTTAGTGTAAACAACTTAAGAACAATCTGTGCTTCAATATGAAAATATATTCTAGTGCGTATAAGCAATTAATTATCTATATACTACACAATTATATTAGTAAAATCCTTATCATTAATGGCAGCATTATGCTTTATATGAAAGAAGGTTAAAATTCATGCAACTAAAATTGATAAACAAAAGATGGTCTTTGCCTTAAGGTTGATAATTTTTTGATAAATAAAAGGGACTTTTGGGTGAATAAAATAAGTAAATATGGACCCTTTGGGCGAATTCAAAAATAAAAAATAGTTTCTTCATCGGAACTATTTCTTTCCAATATTCTATTTAATTATTAGTATTGTTTCAAAAATGGACAATAATATGTTCTTCATTTGTCACTTGTTATTTAAGGTAACGTTGTGTCTTTATTTTTCGAACACCACCTTCATATTTTCTTTCTTTTTTAAAAGGGTAAGGCGTAAAGCAAATTTCTTGATTCATTGTTCCGCTTTCAAGATGGTGAGTTTTCCTTTATTAGCAAATTCTCCAGGTCTTCCATTTCTGATCGGATATGCCTTTGTATTTAAATAAAAACAATTTGGTGTAAACAACTTAAGAACAATCTGTGCTTCAATATGAAAATATATTCTAGTGCGTATAAGCAATTAATTATCTATATACTACACTATAATATTAGTAAAATGCATATCATTAATGGCAGCATTATGCTTTATATGAAAGAAGGTTAAAATTCATGCAACTAAAATTGATAAACATAAGATGGTCTTTGCCTTAAGGTTGATAATTTTTTGATAAATAAAAGGGACCTTTGGGTGAATAAAATAAGTAAATATGGACCCTTTGGGCGAATTCAAAAATAAAAAATAGTTTCTTCATCGGAACTATTTCTTTCCAATATTCTATTTAATTATTAGTATTGTTTCAAAAATGGACAATAATATGTTCTTCATTTGTCACTTGTTATTTAAGGTAACGTTGTGTCTTTATTTTTCGAACACCACCTTCATATTTTCTTTCTTTTTTAAAAGGGTAAAGCGTAAAGCAAATTTCTTGATTCATTGTTCCGCTTTCAAGATGGTGAGTTTTCCTTTATTAGCAAATTCTCCAGGTCTTCCATTTCTGATCGGATATGCCTTTGTATTTAAATAAAAACATTTTGGTGTAAACAACTTAAGAACAATCTGTGCTTCAATATGAAAATATATTCTAGTGCGTATAAGCAATTAATTATCTATATACTACACTATAATATTAGTAAAATGCTTATCATTAATGGCAGCATTATGCTTTATATGAAAGAAGGTTAAAATTCATGCAACTAAAATTGATAAACATAAGATGGCCTTTGCCTTAAGGTTGATAATTTTTTGATAAATAAAAGGGACCTTTGGGTGAATAAAATAAGTAAATATGGGACCTTTGGGCGAATTCAAAAATAAAAAATAGTTTCTTCATCGGAGTTATTTCTTTCCAATATTCTATTTAATTATTAGTATTGTTTCAAAAAAGGACAATAATATGTTCTTCATTTGTCACTTGTTATTTAAGGTAACGTTGTGTCTTTATTTTTCGAACACCACCTTCATATTTTCTTTCTTTTTTAAAAGGGTAAGGCGTAAGGCAAATTTCTTGATTCATTGTTCCGCTTTCAAGATGGTGAGTTTTCCTTTATTAGCAAATTCTCCAGGTCTTCCATTTCTGATCGGATATGCCTTTGTATTTAAATAAAAACATTTTGGTGTAAACAACTTAAGAACAATCTGTGCTTCAATATGAAAATATATTCTAGTGCGTATAAGCAATTAATTATCTATATACTACACTATAATATTAGTAAAATGCTTATCATTAATGGCAGCATTATGCTTTAGATGAAAGAAGGTTAAAATTCATGCAACTAAAATTGATAAACATAAGTTGGTCTTTGCCTTAAGGTTGATAATTTTTTGATAAATAAAAGGGACCTTTGGGTGAATAAAATAAGTAAATATGGCACCTTTGGGCGAATTCAAAAATAAAAAATCGTTTTTTCATCGGAGTTATTTCTTTCCAATATTCTATTCAATTATTAGTATTGTATAAAAAAAATATTAAGGGTTCCACGGAACCCAGTGTCTCGCCTACTTATGCTGTTAATCGCAGGCTCAACAAAAGAGGAATAAAATCAATAAAAATATTCCTCTTGATACTATCTTATGATTCTAAGAATCTTCTGTCCAAGTTTGGTAAAAATACAGTATGTTTTAAAAACTTTAACTGCAGACTGTCTGTAATATAAACTGGAAGAAAAACTAAGTCCATTTATAGGTAAAATACAGATACACAGGTACAAAATTTTAACAAAATTTTCTTATAGATACTAGCTTTTTATCATAAACAAGCTTCTGGTCAAGTTTGGTACAGGTCCAAAATAGTATAAGAAAGTTATTAAAATTTTAAAAACTTTAACCACAGAGTGAATGCGTTGTTTCCTGGCAGAAAATCTAAGTCCATTTAAAAGTAAAATGCACAAAAAA
The DNA here is from genome assembly GCF_036588685.1 of Mytilus trossulus. Taxonomy (NCBI): domain Eukaryota; kingdom Metazoa; phylum Mollusca; class Bivalvia; order Mytilida; family Mytilidae; genus Mytilus; species Mytilus trossulus. The sequence goes on from NC_086373.1 coordinate 53,353,605, forward strand.
ATGGATATTTGTTAACAAAATTTACTTCTGGATACTATGTTATGATCATAAACAAACTTCTGTCTAAGTTTGGTGCAAACTCAGGATAGTTTAAGAAAGTTATTAAAATTTCAAAAACTTTAACCACAGAGTGAATGTAATGTTTCCTGGCAGAAAAACTAAGTCCATTTATAAGTAAAATACGGAAAAATGGAATTTTATTTTTTCAAAATTAACTTCTGCATACTATCTGGTGAACATATACAAGCTTCTGTCCAAGTTTGGTAGAAATCCAGTTTAGTTTAAGAAAGTTATTTAAATTTCAAAAACTTTAACCACAGAGTGAATATTTGTGGACGCCGCCGACGACACCGACGACGACGGAATGTAGGATCGCTATGTCTCGCTTTTTCGACTAAAGTCGAAAGCTCGACAAAAAGGACAATAATATGTTCTTCATTTGTCACTTGTTATTTAAGGTAACTATGTGTCTTTTTTTTTCGCACACCACCTTTATATGACCTTTCTTCTTAAAAGGGTAAGGCGTAAGGCAAACTTCTTGATTCATTGTTCCGCTTTCAAGATGGTGAGTTTCCCTTTATATATTCTAGTGTGTATAAGCAATTAATTATCTATATACTACACTACTATATTAGTAAAATGCTTATCATTAATGGCAGCATTATGTTTTATATGAAAGAAGGTTAAAATTCATGCAACTATTCAATAAAAACCAATTATACCAAGCATGTTTCAATAGATCGACCATCTAACATTATAGTACTATCTTACTACACAATAAAAACCAATTATACAAAAGCAAATTTCATAAGTTAGAACACCTAACATTAGAGTACTATCTTACTACACAATAAAAAACAATTATACCAAACATATTTCAATAGATAAACCATCTATCATTATAGTACTATCTTACTACACAATAGAAAACCAATTATACCAAGCATGTTTCAATAGAAAGACCATCTAACATTATAGTACTATCTTACTACACAATAAAAACCAATTATAACAAGCATGTTTCTATAGATAGACCATCTAACATTATAGTACTATCTTACTACACAATAAAAACCAATTATACCAAGCATGTTTCAATAGATAGAACATCTAACATTATAGTACTATCTTACTACACAATAAAAACCAATTATAACAAGCATGTTTCTATTGATAGACCATCTAACATTATAGTACTATCTTACTACACAATAAAAACCAATTATACCAAGCATGTTTCAATAGATAGAACATCTAACATCATAGTACTATCTTACTACACAATAAAAACCAATTATACCAATCATGTTTCTATAGATAGACCATCTAACATTATAGTACTATCTTACTACACAATAAAAACCAATTATACCAACATGTTTCAATAGATAGACCATCTAACATTATAGTACTATCTTACTACACAATAAAAACCAATTATACCAAGGATGTTTCAATAGATAGAACATCTAACATCATAGTACTATCTTACTACACAATAAAAAACAATTATACCAATCATGTTTCTATAGATAGACCATCTAACATTATAGTACTATCTTACTACACAATAAAAACCAATTATACCAACATGTTTCAATAGATAGACCATCTAACATTATAGTACTATCTTACTACACAATAAAAACCAATTATACCAAGGATGTTTCAATAGATAGACCATCTAACATTATAGTACTATCTTACTTTGCAATAAAAACCAATTATACCAAGCAAGTTTCAATAGATAGAACCTCTAATATCATAGTACTATCTTACTATGCAATAAAAACCAATTATACCAAACATGTTTCAATAGATAGACCATCTAACATTATAGTACTATCTTACTACACAATAAAAACCAATTATATCAAGCATGTTTCAATAGATAGACCATCTAACATTATAGTTCTATCTTACTACACAATAAAAACCAATTAAATCAAGCATGTTTCAATAGATAGACCATCTAACAATATAGTACTATCTTACTACACAATAAAAACCAATTATACCAAGCATGTTTCAATAGATAGAACATCTAACATCATAGTACTATCTTACTACACAATAAAAACCAATTATACCAATCATGTTTCTATAGATAGATCATCTAACATTATAGTACTATCTTACTACACAATAAAAACCAATTATACCAACATGTTTCAATAGATAGACCATCTAACATTATAGTACTATCTTACTACACAATAAAAACCAATTATACCAAGGATGTTTCAATAGATAGAACATCTAACATCATAGTACTATCTTACTACACAATAAAAACCAATTATAGCAAGCATGTTTCTAAAGATAGACCATCTAACATTATAGTTCTATCAAAAGAATGTAGTATCGTTGCATTAGATAATAAAAGAGAAATAACGGGTGTGGTAGGAATTTCCCTGACAGGTGCATTACTTCTGTTTCAAATAATTTACAAGGGTCCAACTGATAGATGTCATCCTTCATACACATTTCCTAAAGACTGGAACGTAACGCATTCTGAGAATCACTGGTCTACAAGTGTTACGATGATAGAATACGCAAAATCCGTATTGATACATTACTTTGACAAAGTTTGTAAAGAAATTAAACGTTCCGGGAGAAGCAAGGCACATGCATTAGCCATATTCGATGTCTTTAAGTCACATCAAGACAAGGACTTTCTTGCACTGCTTCACAAAAACCGTATTTCTACAGTGTTTGTTCCCCCAGGTACAACAGAAGAGCTTCAAGCCTGTGACCGTACCGTTAACGGGAAATTAAAGTACATTATCAAGCAGACATTCAAATGTCAAATAAGAAATAGTCTTACCTCTGACCTCATTGAGAAGTGTTTCAAAAAAAAAAATGGTCACTGATTGTAAATTGTATATCAAAATCATCAATTTTACTGTTTAAAGAATCTCTGCAATAACCTAGCACTGCACTGTGCTAATAATTGTTTTTTTAATAAATTTTACATATTCAGTATCTTGAAGGAGACTTATAAACTCATTCATTTTCAAAGTCGAAATTACTGGTGAATGGTCTGATCTGTAGCTATTGTCAATGTTTATATCTCATATGTCATCTACAAGGCTTTCAGAGATAAAAAAAAATCTAACCGTGATTGTATAAATGGATTTTTTTCTCCATGTAAATCTTTTAAGATCAGAGTATCTCTCTCTAAAATTGTATATAGATATAGGAAGATGTGGTGTGAGTGCCAATGAGACAACTCTCCATCCAAATAACAATTTAAAAATTAAACCATTATAGGTTAAAGTACGGCCTTCAACACGGAGCCTTGGCTCACACCGAACAACAAGCTATAAAGGGCCCCAAAATTACTAGTGTAAAACCATTCAAACGGGAAAACCAACGGTCTAATCTATATAAACAAAACGAGAAACGAGAAACACGTATATATTACATAAACAAACGACAACTACTGTACATCAGATTCCCGGACAGGTGCAAACATTTGCAGCGGGATTAAACGTTTAAATGGGCCCAAACCTTCTCCCTTTTTCTGAAACAATAGCATAACATCACAACATATAAAAACATACGATAAAATATCAATTAGCAGACTTAACTCAATCAAAAAAATGTATCCCTTGATTTTGGATTATTTATATGTTTACAGTTATGGGTATCTATGTCAAAATTCTTAACAAGATTAAAGTCCCCACAGATCAGACACAGTTGATTATAAAAAAAGTCTATGATTTGTGTTACTTTGTCATAGAAGCAAGGATTATCAGTATTGGGCCCATACACATTTATCAGAGTAAATCTCTTGTCTTCAATATTTATATCGAACCCTAACCAATTGCAATCCTCATCTTTTCAAAATGATTTTTAAACAGGATTGCAACTCCTCGTGAAAACAAATTTTAAAAGCTCATAAATCCCATTGGAATAAATGGACGGACAGACGGACAGTTGAACGGACTCACAGACCAGAAAAACTAATGTCCCTCTACTATCGTAGGTGGGGCATAAAAATAGCAGGGCAAGTTGATATGTGCTTTTATATAACTACCTGAAAAAAAAACATAAATTTGATTGCATATTTGGTCTCATCAGTCAGGGAATGCATCAAATTTACAATTTGTGAGGAACATAAAATACTTATCTGACTTTTCCCTGAGACCTTCCTGGTTCTATATGCTTGTAAATGTGATTATATACAGCACTTCCAAAAAATCATCATAGATTTTTTTTAAAGAAAATAACAAGCCAATGATCGTGTTTTTATCTAAATAGCATATTCAAAATTTAGAGTGATATTACAAAGTAGAAAACAACCCACCACATTATTTTATTTTTTTCTCTTTCTTAATCAGGGTCCAACAAAACGTAATTTTGAACTGAACCAGAAAAGTTTCGACCTACCAGATATTTTTAATTGCATTCCATGCAAAATACCACACAAACTGCTTTAATGATCAGTCAATAAGTACTAGAACTAAATTGTACAAACAATAATTACATTAAAAATCTATTGATTTTAAGCACTGATAAAATATTTTATGATAGCATATGTTAACCAGATGCTCCGCAGGGCGTAGCTTTATACGACCGCAGAGGTTGAACCCTGAACGGTTGGGGCAAGTATGGACACAACATTCAAGCTGGATTCAGCTCTAAATTTGGATTATGATTAAATAGTTGACACAGCATAGGTTTCTGACACAGAATGAATGTGTTCTAATGAACTTAAAATTTTTGGTTTTTTTTAGAGCAATTCACTATGCTGTTGAATATTAATCCTCTCAAAAAATGTTTGAAGAAATTTTCTTTTTATTTATGAAATTTCAAATGAGAAAAATTGAACCCAATTTTTTAATCACATCCCCCTTTCCCTTATTCCAAAACTAATCTCAATTAAAATATTCTAATGGAGTTTGCAACAATAACTGCTCATTTAAATACATCATAAAATATTAAGATGTAAAAAAACTGCTTGTTATCACTGAATGGTAAAGATCATTTAAATTTATCAGTTGGTAGTAAAAAGTGAATATACATTGTATATTGTATATAACAAAGATTTAAGTTGATTCTGGACAAAGAAAGATAACTCCAATTAAAAAAAATTCTGCAATAAGATATTACTTGCTTACTATTCTAGACAAAGAAAGTTAACTCTAATTAAAATAAAAATTTGCTATTTCACAATATTGTGAAATTAGATATTTCTTGCCATTGCACAATACTGTGCAATTGAAAAGACTTGCTATTGCACAATACTTAATATAATAATTTTAGATCCTGATTTGGACCAACTTGAAAACTGGGCCCATAATCAAAAATCTAAGTACATGTTTAGATTCAGCATATCAAAGAGGCCCAAGAATTTAATTTTTTAATATTTTCAAAGACCAGGGACCCCATATAACATACACAAGACCCCATGGTCTTATCTCTAGTAATAATTTCATAAGACCAGGGACCCAATATGACATACACAAGACCCCATGGTCTTATCTCTAGTAATATTTTCATAAGACCAGGGACCCAATATGACATACACAAGACCCCATGGTCTTATCTCTAGTAATATTTTCATAAGACCAGGGACCCCATATGACATACACAAGACACCAAGGTCGTATCTCTAGTAATATTTTCAAAGACCATGGACCCCATATGACATGCACAAGACCCCATGGTCTTATCTCTAGTAATATTTTCAAAGACCAGGGACCCCATATAACATACACAAGACACCATGGTCTTATCTCTAGTAATAATTTCATAAGACCAGGGACCCTATATGACATGCACAAGACACCACGATCTTATCTTTAGTAATATTTTCAAAGACCAGGGACCTTATATGTCATACACAAGACACCATGGTCTTATCTCTAGTAATATTTTCAAAGACCAGGGACCCTATATAACATACACAAGACACCACGGTCTTATCTCTAGTAATAATTTCATAAGACCAGGGACCCCATATGACATACACAAGACGCCATGGTCTTAGCTCTAGTAATATTTTCATAAGACCATGGACCATATATTACATATACAAGACACCACGGTCTTATCTCTAGTAATATTTTCATAAGACCAAGGACAATATGACATACATAAGGTGCAAATTGAACATACCTTGTGCAATGTGAGTATATGCACGGCATGACATTTCAAGGCGCTTGTGTGCATAAAATGCTTCTAATATGCGTGGCTGCACTATTTCCCGTGCATAGTCTATTCAACTTCACAGGACAGAATTTAATGCATTTCTGTTTTGTTGTGTACGCTACTGACGACCACCTAGGACAGTTTGTTAAAAATAAAACACGTTGAGACTTTGTTAATCTCACAAACAAGAAATGCCACAAAACAGTCAGCCTTAAGTTACATAGATTTAATTATGACTATTGAACGTGTAGCTAGCCTAGCTGCTACATAGATATTGATAGCAGATAGACTAGCTACTCGTTAAGTAAAAAAAATCTCTCATGGATGTGTAACTAAGCTACTGGACCAACTTCAGTGGGAATCACTGCAACACAGACGATGGAAACAGTGTCTGGTGCTGTGTTACAAGACTCAACACGAGATGATTGCCATTCATCCAGCCAAATACTACACAACAGGGGACAGTAGGACCAGGGGCAACCATAAATTTAGAAAAACTAGAGTGAAGAGGGATGTATACTACCACTCATTCTTCCCAAGAACAACTAGAGAATGGAATAAACTCCCCGAATCTGTAGTGGAGTCTGGATCTCTAGAGGACTTCAGGGCCAGAGTGAATACCATCCCCTGGACCCAGCCACATCTGAAATAGACAGCAGGATAACCAGTGTACATAGATGTAATTAATATCATATTTTATTGTAAACACCGTCCAGTTTATTTCCTGGACTTTTACTTTTGGCCAGAAGAGTGGCCTCCTGTCTGTTTGAGATGCGCCCGATTCAATTACACTTTACTACAGAGTTCGACTCGTAGTGGGAAGAAGAAGAAGAAGAAGAAGAAATGATAAAAAAAAAACTTTGGAGACTAAATAATTGCAGGAAAGCAGGGTTGGGTATAACGGACCCACTTGTAGAAAAATAACCATATGTTAACATAAAGTTTTGTACAGATATTATTTCATTGTAGATTAGAGAAAACATATTTGTATCAAACTTTATGAAATTAACTATACTAATATTATAGTATTGCCATACCAACGCTGTTTATTGTATTTCGTGTATAAGAAGAGGTGGTGGCAATTTTTTAATACTTTTACCCCCCCCCCCCCCCATTTTCTTTGAATTTGGGTCTTTCTAAATTTCACTCTAGTTGCTAGGGTCACCCTACCCCAACTTTGGGCCTCAATTTAAAATGTTTCATAACTTTACCCACCTGGGTCTTTGGGTCTAGGCAAACTGTAGGGATTTTTGTTTATGAATTGCAGAATGAGGAGGTGATGTCACTTTTATTGTAAACATTAGTTATTTAATACTGAGAGAGGTCAGATTCGTCTTTGAATAACTTTCTACTTTGGAAATTAAAGAACTTTAACACATTTAATACAATGATTGGTTCATCAATTAGGCAAAAGTCTTTATTCAAAATTACATTCGGGGCTCATTTTGTCCGAATTGCACTAAGACGAATGAATGACCAATCAAACACGACATGTACATCAAATACAGTTTTTCACATTGGGTTGTCGGCCTTGAAATTCTTTTACACAAACAGCGTATTTTTAAATCAGAAGTTAACTGTCATTATTTATTTTAAACAACACATTCGTCTTATTTCAGGTCAAGAGTACTTGCTATTTATCAAGCTTCCTGATCACCAAATCTTAATTATACATGTTGTAATATCATACATAAAAAAACACTGATGTTTGTTAAATAGTTTAATGTATACTCTATGCACTGAAGCCAAGAAAGGTGAGGTCTGTTCCCGTTGAAATATTGTTAGTTACCTACAATGAATTTCAACACATCTACCTCAGGTTTCAACGGGGCCCTTTGACCTCAATAACATATGAGTATAGAATTGATTGGGATTGGGATTGATACACTTTAATAGAACAAGGACTTGTATAGGCTGTTTAGCATTAGTTTTTTAATTTTTGAAGTTGAAAATTATGTTACAGGGCACAAAGGTATCTTTAAATTTATTTCTTACTGAAAATCTAAAGCTATTAAACCATTGATGTGGGTTATACATCCAGTGATTGGGAAGATGATGATCTCAGAGGTAGAGATTAACTTATAAAGATCAGTAGCCAGCTGGGCTACGAGACCTGAAAATTGCGCTTTTTGTTCAGAAATGTCGCATAGAGTGACACATGTAAGCTCCCACATGGCGCACAATATGTTTCATTTTGTATCTAAATGTTAAGATATTGTAAAATGGATATGATATATAATATATAAAACACCCGGCCCATTGAACCTTTTACTTTCAATTCAATATCAATGTTCTAATATCACATACTACATGCAATAAATCAACTATATTTGGTGTATGGACAGTGTTCAAGCTAGTCCTTTTTCACAGGGCGGTCCACCCGCCCTTACCCGAGTGCCGCCCTGTGCCCTTTGTACAGTTTCCAGGGCGCCCTGCCTTTTTTTGAAGATGGATTGTATATTATTTTGTTCGTATTGATATGATCCGCCAATAACGAAATTTTACCTGGCTTTCTTTACGACTCCAAGCTAATCAACAGTAACATCAGGTGTCACAATCTGTTGTTCTAGGTTATCCGTTTATTGGATGGGTCATTAATGATCATCAACATTAATTCATTCAAATAGAATCGGTCCTGCTTCAGGTTAAAGTTTTTGGTCAAGGTATAGTTTTTGATGAAGCTGAAGTCCAATCAACTTGAAGCTTAGTACACTTGTTGCTTATCATATGATCTTTCTAATTTTAAAGCTAACTCAGACTTTTGACCCAAATTGCATGGTCCACATGAAATAGTACATAGTACACATGTTCCCTTTGATATGATCTTTCCAATTGTAATGCCAAATTAGATTTTTTACCCCCTTTTTTAATGGTTCACTAAACATAGAAAATGATAGTTCGAGTGGGGCATCCATGTACTATGAACACATTCTTGTTAATACTTATTTTCACTGTTCACTATATGATCCTAACATTGTGCATTTACAGCTGTTTTTTGCTGTATTGCCATTAAGCACGTGCACAGCAGAGGTAGAACAATCATGCATAATACACCAGTTACTTCTAAAAATACAATGACAGCTAATCACCTTAAGACAGTACAACATTTCTTTATACATTATAATTTAAAAGCAGGTAATCCAAACATAACATTGTACTTAAAACCATTAACAAGGAAACCCTTTTAATTTGTGATCTTCCTTTATATTTCCATTTCCGCTTGTTTTCCCCACTAAAATGTTATAAATATAAATAGATTTTCTACACCATGATGTATTTACACACCTACCTTTGTTGGGTGAAATCATTATTTCATAAAAAAAAATATGGCAAGAATTGTACACATGAGAGCGCTTAGTATACAATTTCCCAAATAGTTCATGTTTCAACGGGCATTATTCTTTTTAAAGTAAGTAATCCACACTGATTTTTGAACTCGTCCAAGATAAAGCTGATTTAACCTATGAGCCCAAGACATTGCTGATTTAACCCCTGATATAAGTTGTTTCTATGTACCCTTCAAAGCATTGTGTGAGAGGAAAAAAGGCATGTGACATATACAATATATGTACATGCATGGTAAGCAATGGTAATTAAAAAAAAAACTGTCCACATAATTCGCAAGCCTATACCAATCAATCAAAATCTTTAGAAAAAATCTAGGACAAGTTTTATGATAAATGGGTCTCATTGGGGTCTAAGCGTGACGCGGGATTGCCGATTATTTTGTAAGCGTGAAACGTGAAAGTCAAATTATTGTGTCGTGAAAACGGGAAATGAGGTCTAGCGGGATCCAGGAAATGACAAAAAAATGAGAATTGCTTACGTACATAGTGTAAGCGGGAAACGGGAATGTGACAAAACAGTAAGCGGGATCCGGGATCGGCACACCACAATGAGACCCCCTGATAACAAAAAGAATCTGCAGCTTATCGTTCAAACTTTTGAACAGGACAGGAGTCAGAAAATGTCTCAAAAGCACATATACTTTAAAAGGGTAAAGAAATAATCTTCTACCAATCTTCTGAAAAACAATATGAACTGACGGCAACGCCTATTCACATTAGGAAAAAAACAAATTATACAACGGCATTATATAGTTAACATGGTTAAGAATTAATCTAAGAAAGTTTCAATAAATTCTAAAATTTTAGAAGAAATGGAGGATACACCATATACACTCCCCATATATAGCAATGAACAGTCAAATATTTGCTAAGCGAAAACCCAATTAATTTGTGGAAGTTTGTTTGAACGAAATTCATTCACTGGTTTAGAAAAGTATATTTACGCAAAAAAGAAGCAGTTGTTACATATAGCAAAGAATACAATTTTCTTAAAAAAAGAAGAGAGGAAACAGCTAGTGCAAACATTTTTAGATTAGAAAGTTATTAGAATTTCTTTGAGAACAGTGATACTAAGTTGTTAACAGAAATACTTTGTGGTGAAAGAAATATACACATACTTTGTAAGCAACTGGGATTCTAAGTATTATCATCACAACTTTAGACAGCCTTTGTTTTCTTGAGATACACATCAACACTACTTCAAGACTGGAAGTGCAAAACTATTCTACCTACATATACCCAGATATGATAAATTAATGTATTGCCATAAATAGTTTGGAAGGCTTTGTCTTCATGAGGTTCATATCATTTGAACCTAAAGTATAGACCAATTAAATTTTCATACATACTGTAAATCGATGCCTCGTGTAGAGAGTGCTACGGTCACTGCAAGATAAGAACCATTGTAACAGCTCTTTGAAGGGTCCATATCCAATTAACCTTCATTTTCCATTTGCAGTCCAAATTGCCTCGAACTTTCAAATCGGTCTACATTAAGGTCCAAAGGGTCCAACATTAAACTTAGTTTGATTTTTACAAAAATTGCATTCTTGGGGTTCTTTGATATGCTGAATCTAAACATGTACTTTGATTTTTGATTATGGGCCCAGTTTTCAAGATGGTCCAAATCGGGGTCCAAAATTTAACTTTATTTGATTTTAACAAAAATTGAATATATGGGGTTCTTCAATATGCTGAATCTAATCATGTATTTAGATTTTTAATATTTGGTCCTGGTTATCAAATTGGTCCACATTGAGGTCTAAAAGGTCTAAAATTGACATTATTTGATTTCATCAAAAATTGAATTCTTGGGGTTCTATGATATGCTGAATCTAACCTTGTATTTAGATTTTGGATATTGGACCATAGACCACATTCATTTGGTATATATTACAGCTAGGACCTTGGTACTCGTTTAATACATATACATGTACATCTATTGGGAAATATAAATTGACATCAGATTTACACTCAGGGATTTGTGTAACGTAGTAGCATATTAATTTTGTGTTTCTATTTTTTTGGAGGTCAAACGACCCCGATGACTTCCGTACACTATATACAAAATTTTTTTTTTATCTTTAAACTATATACAAAATTAATGGCAAATCATCGGCACAGACCTGTCTAATGTATAGTCAAGCTATATTTTTATCTATTGTGGTCTATTAGACAGATATTGGTAAATTTATTTTTTCACAAGGGCAAATAAATACACATTTGATATTTGATTATCAAAAACATCTTCAAATACAGCAAATATGACATGTTGACATGTTGCCACACATTAAAAAATGTTTTTGAAAATTGCTTTACACCTTTTGGGAAAATATTGTGTACGCGTTTTTCCAAGGGCAACTAATCTAAACGAACGACCATTCTGCACCTGAACAACCGCTACGGTAAACCGTCAACAAAAAGATGCAAACAATTAAATCATTGAACACTGTCATCCTGAAGAATATACTACACTGTCAGTATACAGGACACCAATGTCATTGTGATTTGCACATCTTAAAATTTTTAATTATGTTTTATATAGTTTTGTCTGATTGTAGAATATTCTGTACAAAATACCGTCAGACATAGTGAAAAAAATATATGATAGGATATGTCTAAGGCGTTACGCGCGATATGTTCGTACATGTAAGCGTAACACAACGTCGCGAATATTTCGTAACGTTCAAACCGAAAATTCGACTGAAACGTTGTTTTTAAGCAAGTGCGACATTCTTGTAAGACTCGGCAAAATCGACGGTGCTTTTTAACTACTTATCGAAAATTGATGTATTTCAGTTTTTTGAAAATTTAAGAAATATAACATTTTAAAAAATCATAAATTCTACCATTATAAGAGCAGTGATAAGCAAACAATTGACGTAAATTTGAGTTGAGTTCGTTTTTAAGTTAAAAAATGACGGTGCGACAAACTTGTAAGCCTTTGAAAAATCGCTCATAAATTACCATGCATATATCATGTTTCAGGATATTTGTCTTTAAATTCATAAAATTAAGCAAATTAACATTGATGTAGTAAATACAAATACTACACTTTTTTCATTTTAGATAAATATTTTTTGATTCTCAAATCTGGAATCCCAATTTTTTTCCCCGCGGGACAGATTTGCCCTTTTAGTATTGAACGCGTTTTTTTTCTATGACGTCATCATAACGTCATAAAAATGCATAAAGGAATGGAGGAACTATTCTGTTTAATAATGGAAAAACAGGTTTTTCAAAATATTAAATAGTTTTGACGAAAATCATAGTAGGTTACAATAACTGAAATATGTTACGCGGGACAACCTAAAAATAGCCGGTTTTTTTAAATGAAGTTTCAACAATTATTTTATTTGTTTTTTATTTTAAAAAATCGTTATTTTTTAAAATACGTACAATGAGGGGGAGGACAGGGGTAAGGGAGACAAGGAGAAAGGGGGTAGGAGAAAGGAGAAAGGGGGTGGGAGAAAGGAGAAATGGGTAGGAGAAAGGAGAGGAAGGCTGGGAGAAAGGAGAAAAAGTTGGACACAAAAATAAAATATGACAAAATAAAATATCTCTCTTTTTTCCGGTAAATTAAAAAAAAAATAAGGAGAAGAGGGGTGGAAGAAGGGAGAAGGGTACCCCCTGTCCTCCCCCTCTACAATAGCAACTACTCAGAAGTTTTATAAATATTTTTCTCTAATTTTTAGTCAATTTATCCCTTTCTAGTGCACCCATTGTATAAAAAAAATCCACGTGTGCTTCGTTTGATCTCAGTTCTTGATTGGTTAAAATCCGATTATGACGTCGAATTTTCTTGTTTTCCTCCGAATTTCCTATTGTGACGGCATGAAAAAAAGGCGACCATGCCTGATGACATCACATAGAAAGAACACATCTTTTTGCAGATCAGTCGCAAAGAAGGAATAAGTTTGCCTGCGTATTGTTAGAAAATCATTAGATAAACAGATTCCACCACCAAATCTCGTGTAATACGATATTTATCCACTCTCGACAGTTAAATTTTAAATATTTCTTCTTCCGAATACGGGAGTAGACTCCTAGGTAGGAGTGTAAAACGCTCGGCGAGTCTCGGGTTTAGTCGCACACCAGTCGTGTCCAATCCGGATCTCAAAACCCGATTCCGATATGCAGTTTATTGTATAATAGATACGTCAGCAAAACCAGTGTACACATCATGCACATATTTAATGGATTTGTCATAAGGCGCTAACAACAAAACGCAACGATAAGAATAGGAAACACAACCATAAAAATAATTATGGAGGAATGGTGAGACAGTGGCGAACCCCTCCCCCCCCGTATTTTCCACCTTTACCAGATGAACCACTTCAGTTGGAAAATCCTCTTGAAGTGTAGAATCCCTTATTGTTGATTATTCACTATTGCCGTATTGGGCTATTCCAGAAATAATCCATACCCCCCCTATAGAAGGTTAAGGATTTCTAGAAAAAAAATCTGTTAAAATCTCAGATTTTCAAGAAAATATTCTGTAAGTTGTCAATAATTTCCAGATTATTTCAAAAATTCTAAAAAATATTCCAGGAAAAAAATGAGAATAATACTAAAAATTCCAAGAAAATATCCTGTGGAAATAAATATTTCCAGACAAATTTAATTTCCAACAGAAAAATTCCAGATAAACAATTTTCATGAAACATATAAGTTTTAATATTGTTTTTTTTTGTGTCATACATGTAGATGATTAGATCAAACTGGCATTCATTCAGTGTATGGCAGCTGTATGCTTACTTGTTTTTGTTTAAATGTCTTTGTGATCAAGTTCATCCATTTCAAATGTACAATCATTCAATGGATAATTTATCTTGGGTCTTTTTATATTGTTATGATACATTACGGTCTCTGGTAAGGGTGAAGGTTGGCTCCTGTTGTAATGTTTAAAACACTACATTTTTTTATGCACCTTTTCTAAGTCATATGCCATTGACATTGTTCAGTGGTTGTCATTTGTTGGTGTAGTAACTTGTTCATGTTTCTGGTTTCTTTTTTTTTCATATAGATTCCACAGTTGGTTTTCTGTTATTTTTGGGGCCCATTATAACTTGTTGCTTGGTGTGAGCCAAGGCTCCATGTTTTTGACCTATACCTGTTAACTTTTTATGCGCTGTGATTTGGGTTGAGAGATGTCTCATTGGTATTCTTACCACATCTTCTTGTTTATACATGTAGGACTCTAAAGTGCGATGGTACTCTAAAGTGCGATGGTCACGCTAAAGTGCAATGGTCTACGCTAAAGTATGACGGTGTCTCACGCTAAAGTGCGATGTTTGTTTGTTCCCTAAAGTACGATGGTACAGCACGCTAAAGCGCGATGGAACAAAAGAGAAAGATTCAAGGGCACTAATGTCAAAAACAAGTCTTTTTGCGAAATCTAGTTTGCAATGATTCAACATACATGTATATACAACTTAGATTGACAACTAATACAAATAAATTTTGGAAAATCACTTGGATCATTTTGAATATCAATGTTTAGTGAGAGTTTAATGTCTCTAGCATATTTTGATTTTTCGTATGATAGGTGGTGAGCAGTTCTCTTTTCTGTAGTTCCACATAAACGACAGTTATAGTCTGGGTCCATTTTTTACCATATCTGTTGACAAAAAAAGACTATTTTGGATTTGTTTTAAAGGGTTGAAGGGTAGAAAAAGCACA